>NW_027465815.1:0-325209 GCF_049634645.1 Pelodiscus sinensis
CCCGCAACTGGCCCCAGCCCGGCCGGCAGCCCCCCCCCCCCGCAACTGGCCCCAACCCGGCCGGCAGCCCCCCCCCCCCGCAACTGGCCCCAAGCCCGGCCGGCAGCCCCCCCCCCCCGCAACTGGGCCCAGCCCGGCCGGCAGCCCCCCCCCCCGCCGCAAACTGGGCCCAGCCCGGCCGGCAGCCCCCCCCCCCCGCAACTGGCCCCAGCCCGGCCGGCAGCCCCCCCCCCCACCCGCAACTGGCCCCCAACCCCGGCCGGCAGCCCCCCCCCCCCCGCAACTGGCCCAGCCCGGCCGGCAGCCCCCCCCCCCCCGCAACTGGGCCCAGCCCGGCCGGCAGCCCCCCCCCCCCCGCAACTGGGCCCAGTCCGGCCGGCAGCCCCCCCCCCCCGCAACTGGCCCCAACCCGGCCGGCAGCCCCCCCCCCCCCGCAACTGGCCCCAGCCCGGCCGGCAGCCCCCCCCCCCCCCGCAACTGGCCCCAGCCCGGCCGGCAGCCCCTCCCCCCGCAACTGGCCCCCAGCCCGGCCGGCAGCCCCCCCCCCCCCCCCGCAACTGGCCCCAGCCCGGCCGGCAGCTCCCCCCCCCCCGCAACTGGCCCCAACCCGGCCGGCAGCCCCCCGCTCTGCCCGGCTGCCAGGGCTGGCGTCACCTGGTTGCTCCCCCACCCCAGACTCAGGTCACAGGGCAGCCTGGGCTGTTGCTGGTACGGGCCACCATGGGGCATCCTCCCTCAGCGAGAGCCACCCCGCCATCCCCTCCCCCGCTGGTACGGCGCCCAGGGAAACCGAGGCAGCACACGGGGTTACTGCGGAGCAGCACAGGCCAGTAGAACGCACACCCGGCATAAAGCGCCCAGAGCGAACACGCCCCCCCCCCCCGCCCCTGGGGCGCCCTCCGGCCGGGCACTGTCCCTGGGCTCAGCTTCCAGCAGCCGGGGCCCCGTTCCCCCTCCCCCCATTCCCCTAGTTCCCACCCCCCCATTCCCACTGACCCCTCCCAGTTCCCCTTGACTCCCCCAGTTCCCCTCCCCCTGTTCCCACTGACTCCCCCAGTTCCCCCTCCCCCTGTTCCCACTGACTCCCCCAGTTCCCCGCCCCCTGTTCCCACTGACCCCCTTGCCCCGCGGCGGCACTCTGCGGCGTGGCTCAGGCTCCGCGCGGCGGCCCAGGAGGCCGGGGCTGGGGCACCTCGGTGCCAGACCAAAGGGTGTGGCTGGGGCTGGGCTGTGGGGGGAGGGGCAGGGCCCAGGCGGTAGGACCCCACGCGGGGAACAGACCCCCCCGGGGAGCGGCCGGCCGGCGCGGCACAAGTTGCCAGGGCCAGAAAGGGCTCCGCTGGGAACCCGGAGAGGCATCGTCCCGGGGACAGTTCACCCGCCCGGGCTGGGGTCTCCATCAATCCCCACCTGCGCTTTTTCCGCCGGCCGTGCTGGGCCGGTGTGGGGGGGGGGGTCAGCCCCCGGGCCTGGGGACCCCAAGTACCAATTAGCCCAGGGCAGCGCCGGCGCCTCACCCCGCAATGAGCCCAGGGCAGGGCAGCGCCCCCAGTGGCAGCGCCGGCGCCTGAGCCATGGGCAGGGCAGCGCCCCCAGTGGCAGCGCCGGCGCCTGAGCCATGGGCAGGGCAGCGCCCCCCCAGTGGCAGCGCCGGCGCCTGAGCCCAGGGCAGGGGCAGCGCCCCCCCAGTGGCAGCGCCGGCTGCCTGAGCCATGGGCAGGGCAGCGCCCCCCAGTGGCAAGCGCTGGCGCCTGAGCCCAGGGCAGGGCAGCGCCCCCCAGTGGCAGCGCCGGCGCCTGAGCCATGGGCAGGGGCAGCGCCCCCAGTGGCAGCGCCGGCGCCTGAGCCATGGGCAGGGCAGCGCCCCCAGTGGCCAGCGCCGGCGCCTGAGCCATGGGCAGGGCAGCACCCCCCAGTGGCAGCGCCGGGCGCCTGAGCCATGGGCAGGGCAGCGCCCCCCCAGTGGCAGCGCCGGCGCCTGAGCCATGGGCAGGGCAGCGCCCCCCAGTGGCAGCGCCGGCGCCTGAGCCATGGGCAGGCGCAGCGCCCCCAGTGGCAGCGCTGGCGCCTGAGCCATGGGCAGGGCAGCACCCCCCAGTGGCAGCGCCGGCCCCTGAGCCATGGGCAGGGCAGCGCCCCCCAGTGGCAGCGCCGGCGCCTGAGCCATGGGCAGGGCAAGCGCCCCCCAGTGGCAGCCCCGGCGCCTGAGCCATGGGCAGGGCAGCGCCCCCAGTGGCAGCGCCGGCGCCTGAGCCATGGGCAGGGCAGCGCCCCCAGTGGCAGCGCCGGCGCCTGAGCCATGGGCAGGGCAGCGCCCCCCCAGTGGCAGCGCCGGCGCCTGAGCCGTCCCCCTTCTCCTGGCAGGTATCGCAGCTTTGTCAGGCCGCGCTACAAGGTGGCCTACAAGACGGTGTTCGGACATGGAGTGGAAATGCTGCCACGGCTACTCGGGTGACGACTGCCTGGAGGGGGCCGGCCCAGGGCCCCCCCCTCACCACCAGCCGCCCGCGCCCCCGGCCGGGCCGCCCCACGCTCTCCGGCTTCGGGAACCCCCTGAGCGGCCTGGGCGGAGAAGGTACCAGGGGCCCAGGGCTGGGCGGGGACGGGAGGGGGCTGGCTGGTGACAGGGCTCTGGAGTCTCTCGGCTGCCCCGTGTCCCCCACACCCCTCAGGGTGCCCACCTCACCTCCTGCTCCCAGCCTGCCCTGCACCCCTGGCCTGGCGCCAGGGCCCCCCTGCATGCTGGGAGCCCCCCTCTCCATGGGACACAGCAGGGGAGCAGGTGTGGCCAACCGGGGCCACTGTGCCCCGAAAGGAAAGGCCTCGGCTGGGCGGCTTGTGGGGCGGTGCCTGGCAGGGTAGTCTGGGTCAGCGCGCTCTCTCCCACAGGCTGGGGAGGGCAGATGGAGGAGCCGGGGGGGGCCTGGCTGGGGGGGCCTCGGTGGGGGAACTGGGGGGCCTGGCCGGGGGAACCTGGGGGACCTGGCCAGGGAGCTGGGGGGGCCTGGCCGGAGGGGGCCGGGGGGACCTGGCTGGAGGAACCGGGGGGACCTGGCTGGAGGGGCTGGGGGGCCTGGCTGGGAGAGCTAGGGGGACCTGGCTGGGGGGGGGCCGGGGGGCCTGGCTGGGGGAACCGGGGGGGGCCTGGCCGGGGGGAGCCGGGGGGGCCTGGCCGGGGGAGCCCTGGCCGGGGGGGGGCCGGGGCCCCGGCTCAGCGCGCTCTCTCGGCAGGCCGGGGAGACGCGGAGAAGGTGAGGCAGCTGGAGCAGAAGGTGCAGGCCTTGAGCCAGCAGCTGCAGGCGATGCAGGCCAGCACGGAGAAGCTGCTGCAGGAGGGGCGCCGGGCGGCCGAGCTGCCGCTCAACGGGAAGCAGCCGGCGGACGCGGCCCAGCCCGAGGTGAAGGAGACGCTCAACGAGATCCAGCGGCACCTGCAGCACCTGGACAACCGCGTCTCCAGCCACGAGGCCGAGCTGACCAACCTCAGCAACGGGCCGGGGCCGGGCGCCCCCGCCGGAGGGGGCCCTCCTGCAGGAGGTGGAGCGGCGGCTGCAGGAGTCCTGCGCCGCCTGCCTGGCGGGCACCGAGGGGCTGCGGCGGCAGCAGGCCGAGGACCGCGAGCGCATGCGGGGCCTGGAGAAGCTGGTCGGCTCGGTGGACCAGCGCAACCGGGAGGCGGTGGAGAACATCCAGCGGCACCTGAGCCGCCTGGCCGGGCACCTGCCCAAGGACTGCTGCTCCCCGCTGGACGCCCGGGGTGGGCGACCTGGAGCGGGGCCTGGAGCGCGTCTCCAGCTCCTTCGCCAGCCTGAGCGGGCGGCTGGAGCCAGCGGGGGCGGGCGGGCAGGCGCCGGAGGGCCGGCTGGTGGAGATGGAGGATGCGCTCTGAACGCCACGCAGCGCCGCCTGGAGGAGCGCCACGCCCGGCAGCAGCACCTGGCGGGGGAGCTGGGCTCACGGCTCCGCGGGGCCGAGGGCCAGCTCGCCAACGTGGCTGGGCAGCTCGGCGGCTTCCAGGAGCACGTGCAGCGGGCCCTGGCCAACCTGAGCGGCGCGGTGGAGGCGCTGCGGGACGGCGCGGCTCAGGGCGCGGGATGCAGCCAGCCCTGCCCCACGCCCCCTGACCCCTTCCTGGGCAGCCAGGACTTGCAGCTCAGCGGCCTCCTCCAGGACCTGGACCGGCGGGTGCTGGAGAACCAGGAGCAGCTCCGCATCCTGGGCTCCGGCCTGGACCAGCTCCGGAGCTCCGGGGAGGGGCTGGCCGGCTCCGTGCAGGACCTGCAGGCCGAGGGGAAGAAGCTGTGGGAGCTGGCGGAGGCCAACCGGGAGTCGCTGAGGCGGCTGGCGGGCGAGCTCGGCAGGCTGGAGGGGCGGGCTGGCGGGCGCGGGGGGCAGCGCCCCCACCCCCAAGGACCTGGCGCTCTCCCTCAACCGCACGGTGGGGCGCGGCTGGGCCAGCTGGAGGCGGCGCTGCGGGGGCTGCAGGAGGGAGGTGGGCCGGCTGCGCGGGGAGGTGGTGGCCCTGCGCCGGCGCCTGCCCGCTGCTGCCCAGGAAGCCGGAGCCAGGCCGGGAGCCCGCCGAGGCCCCCAAGCCCCCTGGACGGCTTCAGCGTCTTCGGGGGCACGTCGGGCGTGGACCTGAAGTCGCTGCAGGGCGAGCTCTCCGAGGTGATCCCTCAGCTTCAGCTCGCTCAACGACTCGGTGCGGGGGGCTGCAGCGCACGGTGGACCGGCACCAGACCGACATCCGCCAGCTGGACGCCACCAAGGACCCTCGTCATCGCCGAGATCAACAAGGTGCAGGCCGAGGCCACGGAGCGGGCGGCCGAGAGAGCGAGGAGCGGCTGGACGGGGTGGCGCGCCAGCTGCAGCAGCTGGGCGGGGGCGCTGCGGGGCGAGGCGGGGCGAGTGCCGGCGGGTCGCTGCTGCCGGCCTGGAGCCCCGGCTGGCCGCGCTGGAGGGCGTGTGCCAGCGGCTTGGACGGCGTGGCGGGCGGCCTGCGCCACGTCAAGGAGGGGCTGAGCAAGCACGTGGCGGGGCTGTGGGGCTGCCTGCAGGAGGTGAACGGGACCCTGCGCGCCCACGGCGGCCCAGCTCGCCCACCCTGCGGGACACCCACCTGGGCAACCTCAACGCCTCCCTGCGGCGCCTCTGGGGGCAGCTGCACGACCTCACGCAGCAGGACCTGACAGGTACGGCCCCGGCTCGCTGGGGCATGGGGGCAGGGCCGGGGGGGCAGGGCATTGAGGGGAAGGGCACTTGGGAGGCAGGACCGGGGGGGCAGGACATTGGGGGGGGCAGGGCACTTGGGGGCAGGGCATTGGGGGGGCAGAGCATTGGGGGGGAAGGGCACTTGGGGGGCAGACACCAGTGGGGCAGGGCACTTGGGGGGGCAGACACCAGTGGGGCAGGGCACTTGGGGGTGAGCCCAGGGCTCACACTGCTGGGGGGCAGCTCTGACTCTCTGCTCTGTTGCAGGACCCCCAGGCCACACCTGGCCCCGAAGGCCCCCTGGGAAGACAGGGCCCCCTGGGGCCAGCAGGGCCCCCAGGCCAGGAAGGAAAGCAGGGGCCTGTGGGACCCCCAGGTGAGGAGCAGCCCAGCCCCACGGGGTGGGGGGGAGTGCCTGGGTCCATCCCGTCCCGGCTGACTCTCTCTCCGGGCACAGCACCCCCCCCCCGGCATGGGGCCCTGCTGGGACTCTAGGGGCCCCATCATGAGCCCCTCAGGAGCCCCCACATGCACACTGGCCCCTGCCCCAAGCCTGCCCTGCCCCCAGGCCCAGCCGGCCCCCTCTTTCCCACCCCCCCAGCCTCGGCCAGGCCCCTCCCCCCTTCTCCCCCAGGCTGGCCCCTCTTCCCACCCCCACCCCCCCCAGCCTCGGCCAGCCCCCCTCCCCCCCAGGCTCGGCCAGGCCCCTCCCCCCTTCTCCCCCAGGCTGGCCCCTCTTCCCCACCCCCCCCCAGCCCAGCTCCCCACTTGCCCGCCCCCTCCGTACTCACTCTCGTCTCCTCTCTTGCAGGGCTCCCTGGCGAGCAAGGTGAGACTGGCGGGGGGGCAGGGGGGTGGGGGGGCAGCGCCTGTTCTGCACCCCCAGGAGCTGGCCCTGGCCTGCCAGGGGGGCTGGGCCTCTTGGGGCTCGGACGGAGGGTGGGCCTGGCGGGGGGAGGGAGGGGTTCCAGGGCCCGGGCGGCAGCGGGCTGGGGTGGGCCCAGGGGCTAGCTGGGCGGGGGGCAGGTGTTGGGCTGGGGGGGCTGGGGGGGCCCCAGGGGCTAGCTGGGCGGGGCAGGTGCTGGGCTGGGGGGGCTGGGGGGGGCCCCAAGGGCTAGCTGGGCGGGGCAGGCGCTGGGCTGGGGGGGGCCCCCAGGGGCTAGCTGGGCGGGGGCAGGTGCTGGGCTGGGGGGGCTGGGGGGGGCCCCAGGGGCTAGCTGGGCGGGGCAGGCGCTGGGCTGGGGGGGCTGGGGGGGCCCCAGGGGCTAGCTGGGCGGGGCAGGCGCTGGGCTGGGGGGGCTGGGGGGGGCCCCAGGGGCTAGCTGGGCGGGGCAGGCGCTGGGCTGGGGGGGCCCCAGGGGCTAGCTGGGTGGGGGCAGGTGCTGGGTGCAGGGGGGACCCAGGTGCAGCCCGGGCGGTGCTGGGCGGGGGGCACAGGGCTGCTGGGGGGCAAACGGGGGCGTCCCGGGGTCCAGCTCACCCCGTCTCTGTGCCAGGCCCCATGGGCGAGGCGGCCACGGTGCCCAGAGTCGCCTTCTCCGGGCCGCACTGGCAGCCCGGCACGGCGAGCCCGGGACCGTCCCCCTTCGACCTGGTGCTGCTGAACGACGGGGACGCCTACGACCCCTACTCCGGTGAGCCCCATAGCCAGCCCCCCAACAGCGCCCCCTGCTGGCAGCGCCCCATAGCCAGCCCCCCACAGCGCCCCCTGCTGGCAGCGCCCCATAGCCAGCCCCCCACAGCGCCCCATAGCCAGCCCCTCCCACAGCGCCCCCTGCTGGCAGCACCCAATAGCCAGCCCCTCCCACAGCGCCCCCCTGCTGGGAGCGCCCCATAGCCAGCCCCTCCCACAGCGCCCCCTGCTGGGAGCGCCCCCATAGCCAGCCCCCCACAGCGCCCCATAGCCAGCCCCCCAACAGCGCCCCCTGCTGGCAGCACCCCAATAGCCAGCCCCCTCCCACAGCGCCCCCCTGCTGGCAGCACCCCAATAGCCAGCCCCTCCCACAGCGCCCCCTGCTGGGAGCGCCCCATAACCAGCCCCCCACAGCACCCCCTGCTGGGAGCGCCCCATAACCAGCCCCCCACAGCGCGCCCCTGCTGGGAGCGCCCCATAGCCAGCTGGCAGTCGGGAGTGAGGGCCATGGGCGGGGCATAACCAGCCCCCCACAGCGCCCCCTGCTGGGAGCGCCCCATAGCCAGCTGGCAGTCGGGAGTGAGGGCCATGGGCGGGGCTGGGGAGGGACCGTGGGGCTGAACTACACGGGCCCTGGGGGGCCCCGCTGACCGCTGGCCTCTCTCCCAGGCATCTTCACGGTGCCCGTGAGCGGTCGCTACTTCGTCAGCGCGGTGCTCACAGGACACCGGCACGAGAAGATCGAGGCCGTGCTGTCGCGCTCCAACCAGGCCATCGCCCGCAGCGACTCGGGGGGCTACCAGCCCGAGGGGCTGGAGAACAAGCCCGTGGCCGAGAGCCAGCCCAGCAGCGGCTCCCTGGGCGTCTTCAACCTGCTGCTGCCGCTGGCGGCCGGCGAGACGCTCTGCGTGGACCTGGTGACGGGGCAACTGGCCCACTCCGCCGACGAGCCGCTCACCGTCTTCAGCGCCGTGCTGCTGTACCCGGGCGAGGGGCACGAGGCCGCCTAGTCCCCGGCCCCGCGGGAGGCCCGGCTGGGCTCCGGCCAGGCCTCCCCAGCCGGCTCCTGGGGCACGAGGCCGTCTAGGCCCGGCCCGGCCTGAAACCGCCAACCCGCCAACCCCTGGCCCGGCCCGGCCTGAAACCACCAACCCCCGGCCCGGCCCGAAACCGCCAACCCCCGGCCCGGCCCGAAACCGCCAACCCCCGGCCCGGCCCGAAACCGCCAACCCCCGGCCCGGCCCAAAACCGCCAACCCCCGGCCCGGCCCGAAACCGCCAACCCCCCGGCCCGGCCGAAACCGCCAACCCCCGGCCCGGCCCGAAACCGCCAACCCCCGGCCCGGCCCGAAACCGCCAACCCCCGGCCCGGCGTGAAACCGCCAACCCCCGGCCCGGCGTGAAACCGCCAACCCCCGGCCCGGCCTGAAACCGCCAACCCCCGGCCCGGCGTGAAACCGCCAACCCCCGGCCCGGCCGAAACCGCCAACCGCCGGCCCGGCATGAAACCGCCAACCCCCGGCCCGGCCTGAAACCGCCAACCCCGGAAACCGCCAACCCCCGGCCCGGCGTGAAACCGCCAACCCCCCGGCCCGGCCGAAACCGCCAACCCCCGGCCCGGCGTGAAACCGCCAACCCCCGGCCCGGCGTGAAACCGCCAACCCCCGGCCCGGCGTGAAACCGCCAACCCCCGGCCCGGCCTGAAACCGCCAACCCCCGGCCCGGCACGAAACCGCCAACCCCCGCCCGGCCCGAAACCGCCAACCCCCGGCCCGGCCCGAAACCGCCAACCCCCGGCCCGGCCCGAAACCGCCAACCCCCGGCCCGGCCCGAAACCGCCAACCCCCGGCCCGGCCCGAAACCGCCAACCCCCGGCCCGGCCCGAAACCGCCAACCCCCGGCCCGGCCCGAAACCGCCAACCCCCCGGCCCGGCCCGAAACCGCCAACCCCCCGGCCCGGCCTGAAACCGCCAACCCCCGGCCCGGCCTGAAACCGCCAACCCCCCGGCCCGGCCTGAAACCGCCAACCCCCGGCCCGGCCTGAAACCGCCAACCCCCGGCCCGGCGCGAAACCGCCAACCCCCGGCCCGGCATGAAACCGCCAACCCCCGGCCCGGCCCGAAACCGCCAACCCCGGCCCGGCCCGAAACCGCCAACCCCCCGGCCCGGCCCGAAACCGCCAACCCCCGGCCCGGCCCGAAACCGCCAACCCCCCGGCCCGGCCCGAAACCGCCAACCCCCGGCCCGGCCCGAAACCGCCAACCCCCGGCCCGGCCTGAAACCGCCAACCCCCCGGCCCGGCACGAAACCGCCAACCCCCGGCCCGGCACGAAACCGCCAACCCCCGGCCCGGCCTGAAACCGCCAACCCCCGGCCCGGCACGAAACCGCCAACCCCCGGCCCCGGCCCGAAACCGCCAACCCCCGGCCCGGCCTGAAACCGCCAACCCCCGGCCCGGCCCGAAACCGCCAACCCCCCCGGCCCGGCCCGGCCCGAACCCGCCAACCCCCCGGCCCGGCCCGAAACCGCCCAGCCCCGGCCCGGCGGGAGCCCAAGCCAGAGCCCTGCCCCAGGAGCCAGGGGCTTGGGTTCTGCCCCCATGCCTGGAGCAGCCTGCTCAGGAGGCAGCCAGTGCCCCAGGGACCCCCCCCGCCGGGTCAGAGCCGCCCCGAGCAGGGCAGGCCTGGCTGGGCCCGGCGCGACAAGGCCCTGCCTGGGAGGGGTCGCTGGGGGACCCAAGGGGTCTCTTCCAGCCCCAGTCTGTGATTCCAGGGGCTCTCCCCCCCCCGAGTCCCTCACTGCTCCCGGCAGCCCCCCGGAGGCCAACACTCCCCAGAGGCCAGCTGCTGCGGGGGGAGGGGGGCCTCCAGGCCAGGAAACCTGCAGGGCTGCCCCAGGCCCAGGATCCCCCCCCAAAGCCAGCCCCTCCCCCACCCCAGCGACCAGGCACCTCCTCGTTATTTATCATCCTGCCACGCCCGTTCCTGCCCTGCCTGTGCCCACCGCGCCCCCTCTGCACAGCCCGGCCCCCCCTCGGCCCCTCGCCGCCCCGGCAGGGACCCTGCGGAGCCTGAGCCGGCGGGCGCCGGGGGTGGCTCTGCAGGCTGGGGCCAGCTCTGCCCAGGCACCTATTGCAGGTATCAATAAAGAAACGTCTTTTGTACCCTGGGGCCTGTCTCGTTCCTCAGCCCGGCTCCCCCGGCACGCCCACAGCTCGCATGCCCCGGGCCGAGCCGGCCAGCCCCTCCCAGGACCCGCTGGTGGCCTTGGAAAGGTACATAATGCCGAGGGGTAAGGAACAGCCGCCATAGGGGAGATGAACAAGACGGGGCCTTTTCCGCTTGGAATGGCCTGGGAACCAGAGGAAGGAAATGCCATTTACGCCATCACTAACGTAACCACGATGCTCACACAATCACCTTTATAGAGGGCAGGTTTCAACCAAACCAGAGAGATTATTTCTTCACAGCCAACCTGTGGAACTCCTTGCCAGGGGATGGTGGACAGGCCCAAACTGGAATAGGGTTGCAATAAGACGGCAATCCGTTCACAGAGGACAAGTCCATCAATGCTACAAGCCGGGCTGGGGTCCCTGGCCTCTGGAAATGGGCGAGGGGCTGGAGCGCATGCTGACTCTGTAGCCGGTCTGTAACCAAAGTCGCTTGCCCTCCCTCGCTGCTCAGCCGCCCTTCTTCCTGGAACAGCATCCCGAGGTGGAGGAAGCCGAATCCCTCCTGGCGACACCATCTTGGCAGCCAGGAATTCCCCTCCAGGATGCGCCCGTGTCTGCCTGGCCCGACCTTTGGTAGGAAGGACCAAGACCCCCACCCAGATGCCCTCGCCCGCGGGATGGGGAGAGCCCACGTGGAGGAGTAGCTGGGGCAGCAGTCAGAGAATCCCAGACCCCTAGAACCAGAAGGGCCCTCGGGAGGCATCGAGTCCAGTCCCCCTGCCCTCCCGGCAGGGCCCAGCGCCGCCAGCCCCTGGTCTGAGCAGGCCGGCTGACCCCCGCCAATCCCTCCGCTGCGCCCCGGACACGGGCCCCTGGCAGGCAGCACCTCCCAGGATGTGGTGTCAGGGCGCCAGATGCGGTCCCTGTCCCCCTCAGAAGAGAGTCTCCGGCCCCTGCTGCCCTGCGCGTCCTCCCTGCAGTGTGGCTGCAGGCCTGTGGCTTATAGAATCATAGAATCATAGAATAATAGGACTGGAAGGGACCTCGAGAGGTCATCGAGTCCAGCCCCCCGCCCTCAAGGCAGGATCAAGCTCCGTCTACACCATCCTGGCTTGGGGGGTCCGTGGCTGCAGGCCTGTGGCTTGGGGGGTCCATGGCTTGGGGAGTCCATGGCTTTGGGGGTCCGTGGCTGCAGGCCTGTGGCTTGGGGGGTCCGTGGCTTGGGGAATCCGTGGCTTTGGGGGTCCGTGGCTGCAGGCCTGTGGCTTGGGGGGTCCGTGGCTTTGGGGGTCCGTGGCTGCAGGCCGGCGGCTTGGGGAGTCCATGGCTTTGGGGGTCCGTGGCTGCAGGCCTGTGGCTTGGGGGGTCCGTGGCTTGGGGGGTCCGTGGCTGCAGGCCTGTGGCTTGGGGAATCCGTGGCTTGGGGGGGTCCGTGGCTTGGGGGGGTCCGTGGCTGCAGGCCCGTGGTTGGGGGGGTCCGTGGCTGCAGGCCCGTGGTTGGGGGGGGTCTGTGGCTTGGGATGCTCCGTGGCTTGGGGGGGTCCGTGGCTTCTCCTCCCCCACTCAGGGTAATTCCTCGGCTCCTGTTCCAGGGCAGCAGAACGGTTCCCCAGCACCGTGCGGGGAGGCGGGGGGGGCCCTGCCTACAGCCAGTGTCCCCCAGGACAGAGCCAGCTCCCCCACCCCGCGGGGTGCCAGCCGCCCTCCAGAGCCACCTCAGGCCCAGCCGTGTGCCCAGGAACGCTCGGGAGGCGCTCGGTTCCCTGTGGGCACGGCTGGCGAGGGGGCGCGGGCAGGGCAGATGTCGCTCTTCCTAGCCAGCCGGTGGCTGGGCACCGGGCCGCCCTGCCACACGCCCTGGGGGCTGCTGTCCTGCCAGTGCAGCGCTCAGGTACCAGCTGGGAGCGGGGCAGAGCCAGCAGGGAGATGGCACCTTGGCGGGAGCAGGGAGCCTCAGAGCCGCCCGCTGGCCCTGCCCAGAGCCCTGGGCCCCGCCCGCAGCTGGCGCCTGAATTCCTGTTCCAGCCTCGTTCCCCTGCCCGGCACCACCGGCTCCCTGCCTGCCCGTGGAGACCGGACCAGGCTGCCTGGAGTCACACAGCCCGGCCGGGCCAGGCCCCGGAGCCTCCCACGGCCCCCCACGCTCCACGCCCCGTGGGGTCTGCCAGGCTGGGCCCATGGCCACGAGGGGCCAGCCAGGGCCAGACAGCCAAGCAGGTCTCCTGGAGGGCTCCACCCGAGCAGGGGGCCCCACGGCGCTCAGAGCCCCCGTCCCGGCCCCACGGCTCCTCTCCGGCCGGCAGCTCAGAGCCCCCGTCCCGGCCCCACGGCTCCTCTCCGGCCGGCAGCCCCCACGGCACTCAGAGCCCCCGTCCCGGCCCCACGGCTCCTCTCTGGCCGGAAGCCCCACAGCGCTCAGAGCCCCCGTCCCGGCCCCACAGCTCCTCTCCGCCCCCGGCCCCCCCCCCCAGCCGGCCGGCAGCCCCACGGCGCTCAGAGCCCCCGTCCCGGCCCCACGGCTCCTCTCCGGCCGGCAGCCCCACGGCGCTCAGAGCCCCCGTCCCCGGCCCCACGGCTCCTCCTCCGGCCGGCAGCCCTACGGCGCTCAGAACCCTCGTCCCAGCCCGACAGCTCCTCCTCAGCTGGCAGCCAGTCCTCCGAGAGCCGCTGGAAGTTGGCGTAGGGCGGGCCCTGCGGAGGGAGGGAAGGGCTTGGTCTGCGGCTCTGGGGCAAGGCTGCGGCTCCCGCCTGGGTCCTCCCTCCTGCCTCGCCACCAGCCCCGTGGGGCCCCGCACAGCCATGGGCTGCCCGGGAGGGGGACAGTGCCCCCGGGAGGGCGGCCTTGGCACAGGCAGGGGCGAGGGGGCAGGGTGACAGCTCACGGCAGGGGGACAGCGTGCAGCAGGGCATGCTGGAAATCGCAACGGCCCCACGGGGCAGCTCATGGCAGCCCCCTCCCAGCCTGCTCCAAGGACTCAGCGGGTCTCCCCCCCACAGACCTGCCCCTCCCCCCACACCCCTCACCTGCTTCACCAGCGCCAGCGTGGGGGCCTGGATCTGCCGCAGGGCCAGCCGCTTCCACTGCACCGAGCCAAACCACCTGGAACCAAGCGCAGTGGCAGTGGGGCTGCAGGGCTGGGGCCCGGGCCTGGCACACTTCTCCCAGCAGGGCAGGGGGGGCAGAGCCAGCAGGGGGCGCTGGGGGATCAGGGCGGGGGGGGGGGGGGGGAGCAGAGCCAGCCAGGGGGCGCTGGGGAGCAGGGCAGGGGGGGCAGAGCCAGCAGGGGGCGCTGGGGATCAGGGCGGGAGGGGGGAGGGGGGCAGAGCCAGCAAGGGGCACCGGGAGAGCAGGGCGGGGGGGCTAGCAGGGGGCGCCGGGGGAGCAGGGTGAGGGGCCAGCAGGGGGTTCTGGGGGAGCAGAGCGGGGGGGGCCAGCAGGGGGTACCGGGGGAGCAGAGTGGGGGCCCCAGCAGTGAGTGCAGGGGGAGCAGGGAGGGGGGCCAGCAGGGGGCAGCGGGGGAGCAGGACGGGGAGGCAGCAGGGGGCGCCGGGGGAGCAGCAGGGGGCGCCGGGGGAGCAGCGGGGGGGGGCAGCAGGGGGCGCTGGGGGAGCAGCGGGGGGTAGCGGGGGGGGCGCTGGCGGGGAGGGGTCCCCGGCTCCCCTACCGGTGCTTTCTGATGCCGCGGATCCCGCTGCTGGTGTTCCCCAGGCGCTGCCCCGGCCGGCGCCTGCAGGGGCAGAAAGCGGGGTCAGTGCCCCCCCCGGCAGGGTGGGGTGGCAGCGCCCACGGCGCTAGCGGGGCCGGGGGGGGGGGGTCTCCTCCTCCCTCGGGAGCTGGCCGGGGCCCCTCCGCCCGGCCCACCCACCTGCACAGCTTGGAGACCAGGGCGCAGGCGGCCTCGCTCAGGGGGGCGGGGAAGCAGAGCGCCCCCCCCCAGGATCTTGCTGTAGATCAGCTGGGGCTCCGCGCCGTGGAACGGGGGCCTGGCGAGACGGGAAGAGAGTCCACTACTGCCCCCCCCACGGCCCCTCCGGGAACCCCCCTCTGCCCCCCCCGCCGCCCCTCCGGGAACCGCCCACTTCCCCCCACGGCCCCTCCGGGAACCCCCCTCTGCCCCCCCCACCGCCCCTCCGGGAACCGCCCACTTCCCCCCCACGGCCCCTCCGGGAACCCCTCACTTCCCCCCCACGGCCCCCTCCGGGAACCCCCCCCACGGCCCCCCCCCACGGCCCCTCCGGGAACCGCCCTCTGCCCCCCCACCGCCCCCCTGGGAACCCCCCCCCCACAACCCCCCCCACGGCCCCTCCGGGAACCCCCTTCTGCCCCCCTGGAAACCCCCCACGGCCCCTCCGGGAGCCCCTACTTCCCCCCCACGGCCCCTCCGGAACCCCCCACGGCTCCCCCCACGGCCCCTCCGGGAGGCCCCCTGTGCTGCAGTGTCAGTACCCTGCTGGTCGCTGGGCTTGGCCATGGGTGACCCCTACTGGCCTGTGTCTGTCAGCACAGCCCGGCGGGAGGGGGGGCGGGGCGCCTTGAGGGCCCCAGGACAGCGACCGAACCGTCCTACCGTTAAGGGAAGTGAGTGTTGGGGGAGGGGCAGTCTGGGCTGGATTCATGCAGGGACCAGCCTAGGGAGGGGCTGGAATCTAGGGGGCCCAGGGACCCACCCCAAGGGGTCCTGGCCTGACTCCTGCAGCCGCGTCCCGTCTGTGCTGGGCTGTCCCGGAGGGGCAAGAACCCCCCTGTTCTACTGGCCGGCGGAGCCTGTTCTTGCTGCTCCGGGGCTGCAGGATCGGGGGGGACCCCCGAGTTCCCGGCACACACCCCATACTAACCCCTCCCCATGGCCCCTCCGGGAGCCCCACCTACTGCCCCTCCCCACGGGCCTCTCTGGGAGTCCCCCTCTTCTCCCAACCCCACATTGGCCACTGCTGGAGAACTGACCCCCCCAAAACTCAAGTGGGCACAGATGGGTGAACCCCTGTGGGGCATCCAAAACTTGTTGGGCAGCGGGTGACATGGGGGGCACGGCGGGCCCCACAGAGACGGGGGCCACTCCTGTGGGGCGCAGACACAGAGGGGGGCCGACCCGGAGGGGCACAGACCCGGGGGGAACAACCCGGGGGGGCATACACAGAGGGGAGCCGAGCCGGGGGGCGCAGATACAGAGGGGGGGGCCGACCTGGGGGGCCCACATACACGGGGGGGGGGGTGCAGCCAGAGGTGAGTCGTCCCGGGAGGGGCGCAGATACAGATGGGGGCCGACCTGGGGGGGTGCAGACAAAGATGGGGGCCAAACTGCGGGGCCACTGACACAGATGGGGGCCAACCGGGGGGGCGCACAGAGAGGGGGGTGACCCGGGGGGGGCGGGGTGACCCGGGGGGGGCGCACAGAGGGGAGTGACCCGGGGGGGCGCACAGAGGGGGGTGACCCGGGGGCGCACAGAGAGGGGGGTGACCCGGGGGGGGCAGGGTGACCCGGGGGGGGCGCACAGAGGGGGGGTGACCCGGGGGGCGCACAGAGAGGAGGGTGACCCGGGGGGGCGCACAGAGAGGGGGTGACCCGGGGGGGGTGGGGTAACCCGGGGGGGCGCACAGAGGGGGGTGACCCGGCTGGGCGCACAGAGGGAGGTGGGCCCGGGGGGGTGCACAGAAGGGGGCGTGACCGGGGGGGCGCACAGAGGGGGGTGACCCGGGGGGGCCGCGGGCATCCCAGGCTGGCACACGCCAGCGCGCAGGCCCCTCACCGTCCCGCCAGCATCTCGAAGACGAGGACGCCCAGCATCCAGAAGTCGACAAGCGAAGTCGTGGCCCTCGTGACGCAGGATCTCGGGCGCCAGGTACTCGGGGGTGCCGCAGAACGAGTAGGTCTTCTCCCCCCGCGCCAGCTCCTTGGCAAAGCCGAAATCCACCTGCAGGGGGCAGCCGTGAGCCCACCAAGACCCCCTCCCCTCTGCCGGGCCCCGTGGGGCCCACCGACACCCCCCTCCCCTCTGCCGGGCCCCGTGGGGCCCACCGACACCCCCTCCCCTCTGCCTGGCCCCGTGGGGCCCACCAAGACCCCCTCCCCTCTGCCGGGCCCCGTGGGGGCCCACCGACACCACCTCCCCTCTGCCGGGCCCCGTGGGGCCCACCAAGACCCCCTCCCCTCTGCCGGGCCCTGTGGGGCCCACCGACAACCCTCCCCCCTGGGCCTGGCCCGTGGGGCTCACCGACACCCCCCTCCCCTCTGCCTGGCCCCGTGGGGGCCCACTGAGAGCACCCCTCCCCTCTGCCTGGCCCCGTGGGGCCCACCAAGACCCCCTTCCCTCTGCCGGGCCCCCGTGGGGCCCACTGACACCACCCCTCCCCTCTGCCTGGCCCCGTGGGCAACCAAGACCCCCTCCCTTCTGCCGGGCCCCGTGGGGTCCACCAAGGGCCCCTGGCAGGCCAGGTGCAAGTCCCGCCAGCGCCAGCCTTGCACCGCACCTGCACCTGCCCCGCCATGCTGCCGCCCCTCAGGCAGGCGCTCCCTGTGCCCACTGGAGCCAGCCCCGACGGACGCTCACTTGGAGCCCAGGCCTAGACACCAGGGGGTCCCTGCCCTGGCTGGGGGGCCCGGGGCCCCTACGGGGCTGGGGGGAACGGAGCCAGCTCAGAGGGGCAGAGTCGGGCTAGGAGCTGCCAGCGCCCCGGCTGCGCGAGGCCGGCCCGGCCCCAGTACCAGCTTGACGTAGCCCTGCGTGTCCAGCATCAGGTTCTCGGGCTTCAGGTCCCGGTAGACGACCCACCGTTGCCGTGCAGGTAGTCGAGAGCCTCCACCACGCAGGCCGCGCAGAACACGGCCACGGCCTCCTCGAAGCAGCGCCTGGGGGGCAACCACGGCTTAGCGCCCCGCCTCCCGCACGGTGCCTGGCCTAAGGTCCTCCCACAGCCCTGCAAGCGCCCCCCTGTGGTCCCGCCCACACCGACGGCCAGCCCGCCACATGGCAACCCCGCCCACCCCCAGCACCCACACCATAGCCCCTCCCACACCCCCCCAGCCAGCCCACCACACGGCAACCCTGCCAACCCAGCCCCACACATAGCCCCACCCACACACCCCAGCCAGCCTGCACACACGGCAACCCCGCCCACCCCTAGCACCCACACCATAGCCCCTCCCACACCATCCAGCCAGCCCGCCACATGGTAACCCCGCCCCCCCTAGCACCCACACCATAGCCCCTCCCACACACCCCAGCCAGCCCACCACACGGCAACCCCGCCACCCCTAGCACCCACACCATAGCCCCTCCCACACCACCCAGCCAGCCTGCCACATGGCAACCCCGCCCACCCCCTAGTACCCACACCGTAGCCCCTCCCACACCCCCAGCCAGCCCGCCACACGGCAACCCCGCCCACCCCTAGCACCCACACCATAGCCCCGCCCACACACCCCAGCCAGCTCGCCACAGCCCGTGGAACGAAGAGTATAGATAGTTCGGAATGGCTACGTAGTTCGCACTAGCCGGCTTTTAAAAATGGCGGCGCCGGCTTTATGCAAATGAAGCCCGGGAAATTCAAATCCCGGGCTTCATTAGCAAGTTCGGTATGCATACATTACCCCGCTAGTTCGAACTAGCGGGGTAGTGTAGACATACCCCCAGTGAGTCTGTAACAGGAAAAACTTAGAAAACAACAATTAGTCCAGTTAACATCTCAAAGACTAAATAGATACAAGAGGCGGAGCAGAACCGTTCATCTGCACTAGGAAAGGAAGATGGCCAACACCGGATTCTACACAGACATCAAGAACCATTGCACCTTCACTGGGGATTCAAACCATTCACATAAGAATTGAACCTGTGACGAAGTGAAGTTCCAACCCTTCTCTGTGCATTTGGCTTGTGGAATTGGTCTGAAACTACACGGAGAACCTCACAACGATCCAGACAGACATCGTCTTCCTTTCCGAGTGCAAACAGATGAACATTGGACCTAAGGGACTGAGGGCGGACACCCGCTGCACCCTACGTATCCCACAGACTGCAGCCAGAGATTATGCCACACTCTGGCAAAGAAACTCAGGGTTGTAGAGAATGCTTATCAGGGCCGTAGGCAACAAACGGAAGAAAAGCAAAGGAGCAGCTCTCTACATTAGAAACTCTCATAAAAAACCAAGGTTCCCGCACACACTTCCCCTTCTCCAGACTTTACTACAATTCACCAACCACCACAAGGATCCTTCAGCTCCGTCAGAAGAAAGGGGACAGTAAACTATCCACACTCCTACCCGCCTCAGGATCTCTCACTCCGGACACGTTCAACTCTCCAGCTACACTGTCAACCTGCACGCTGCAGGGAGCCCGGGGTCGGCTGGGAGTCCACAGCTGATCCTGGATTCCAAGGAAATGCCTCTTTGGAAGGCGCACAGGTGGCGTTTTAAAGGGGCAGCCACCGCACAGCTGATCCGCGGACAGCTGAGCAGCCGCTGTCCCTTTGAAAAGCCTTGGGTAACCTGCTGTGTGGCGCTGCCACTTTGAAGTACCCCTTCCCCTGCACAGGAGACAAAGGGAGGAATAAATGGGAAATGTTCAGACTGGAGAGGGTAACGAGTGGTGTCCCCCAAGGGTCAGTCCTGGGACCAATCCTCTTCAACTTCTTCATAAATGACCTGGAGAAAGGGGGAAGCAGAGAGGTGGCAAGTTTGCAGATGATACAAAACTGCTCAAGGTAGTTAAGACCAAAGCAGACTGTGAAGAACCTCACAAAGATCTCAGCAAACTGAGTGACTGGGCAACAAAATGGCAAATGAAATTGAATGTGGATAAATTTAAATTAATGCACATTGGAAAAAATACCCCCAACTAGACATACAATATGATAGGGGGTAATTTAGCTACAACTAATCAGGAAAGATCTTGGAGTCACTGTGGGTAGATCTCTGGAGACGTCCATGCAGTGGGCAGCGGCAGTCAGAAAAGCAAACAGGATGTTGGGAATCATTAAAAAGGGATAGAGAATAAGACAGAGAATATTTTATTGCCCTTCTATAAATCCATGGAACGCCCACGTCTGGAATACTGCGCACAGATGTGGTCTCCTCATCTCAAAAAAGAGACACTGGCTTTAGAAAAGGTTCAGAGAAGGGCAACTAAAATGCTGAGGGGTTTGGAACGGGTCCCATATGAGGAGAGATTAAAGAGACGGGGACTTCTCAGCTTAGAAAAGAGGAGACTGAGGGGGGCTATGCTAGAGGTCTAGAAAATCATGAGTGGGGTGGGGAGGGTGAATACAGAAAAGTTATTTCTTAGTTCCCACGATATAAGAACTAGGGGCCACCAAATGAAACTAATGGGCAGCAGGTTAAAACAAATCAAAGGAAGTTCTTCAGGCAGCGCACAGCCAGGGGACGTCTACGCTAGCTCGTTAGTTCGAGCTCGGTAGGGTAATGAGGGCAAGCGGAGATGCAAATGAAGCCGGATTTAAATATCCTGGGCTTCATTTGCATGTTCCTGGGCGCCTCCATTTTTAAATCCCCCTTAGTCCGAACTCCGTGCCCGCGGCTACACGTGGCCCGGAGCAGGTAGTTTGAATTAAAGATGCTGATTCCAACTACCGTTACTCCTCATTCACGGGGGATATTGACCAGACAATTAGTCCTTTACACAGGGGCAGACGACCATTTTGTGGGGCCCCGGGCAGCATAATTTCGTGGGGCCCCCCTTTGCCACAGCGCATGTGCGGGGCTTTTTGAAGCACGGGGCCTGGGGCGGGCCGCCCCATTCGCTCTGCCCTATGTCCGCCCCTGCCTTTACATCCTTACTTCAGCCCTGCCCATGCCTTCACCTCCCCCACCTCTCCTGTCCCCGGCAATCCTGCCAGCCTGCACTGCCCCCCACAGCCCTTCCCAAGCCACTTGCCTTCACCACCTGCCTCCATCTGCAAAACCCCACCACTGTCCCGCCCACACCGCCGCCCACACCGCATCCTTCCTCTCCCAGGAACACCACCACTGTCCCGCCCATACCACCGCCCACACCGCATCCTTCCACTCCCAGGAACACCACCACTGTCCCGTCCACACTGCCGCCCACACCGCATCCTTCCACTCCCAGGAACACCACCACTGTCCCGCCCACACCGCCGCCCACAGCCACATCCTTCCACTCCCAGGAACACCACCACTGTCCCGCCCACACCGCCGCCCACACCGCATCCTTCCACTCCCAGGAACACCACCACTGTCCCGCCCACACCGCCGCCCACACCACATCCTTCCACTCCCAGGAACACCACCACTGTCCCGCCCACACCGCCGCCCACGCCACATCCTTCCACTCCCAGGAACACCACCACTGTCCCGCCCACACCGCCACCCACACCGCATCCTTCCACTCCCAGGAACACCACCACTGTCCCACCCACACCGCCGCCCACACCGCATCCTTCCACTCCCAGGAACACCACCACTGTTCCGCCCACACCGCCGTCCACACCGCATCCTTCCACTCCCAGGAACACCACCACTGTCCCGCCCACACCGCCGCCCACGCCGCATCCTTCCACTCCCAGGAACACCACCACTGTCCCGCCCACACCGCCGCCCACGCCGCATCCTTCCACTCCCAGGAACACCACCACTGTCCCGCCCACACCACCACCCACACCACATCCTTCCACTCCCAGGAACACCACCACTGTCCCACCCACACCACCACCCACACCACATCCTTCCACTCCCAGGAACACCACCACTGTCCCGCCCACACCACTGCCCACACCACATCCTTCCACTCCCAGGAACACCACCAATGTCCTGCCCACACCACCACCCACACCACATCCTTCCACTCCCAGGAACACCACCACTGTCCTGCCCACACCACATCCTTCCACTCCCAGGAACACCACCACTGTCCCGCCCACACCGCCGCCCACGCCGCATCCTTCCACTCCCAGGAACAACACCACTGTCCCGCCCACACCGCCGCCCATGCCGCATCCTTCCACTCCCAGGAACACCACCACTGTCCCGCCCACACCACCGCCCACGCCGCATCCTTCCACTCCCAGGAACAACACCACTGTCCCGCCCACACCGCCGCCCATGCCGCATCCTTCCACTCTCAGGAACACAACCACTGTCCCACCCACACCGCCGCCCACGCCGCATCCTTCCACTCTCAGGAACAACACCATTGTCCCGCACACACCACTGCCCACACCGCATCCTTCCACTCCCAGGAACACCACCACTGTCCCACCCACACCGCCGCCCACACCACATCCTTCCACTCCCAGGAACAACACCACTGTCCTGCCCACACCGCCGCCCACGCCACATCCTTCCACTCCCAGGAACAACACCACTGTCCTACCCACACCACTGCCCATGCCGCATCCTTCCACTCCCAGGAACACCACCACTGTCCCGCCCACACCGCCGCCCACGCCGCTTCCTTCCACTCTCAGGAACAACACCATTGTCCCGCACACACCACTGCCCACACCGCATCCTTCCACTCCCAGGAACACCACCACTGTCCCTCCCACACCGCCGCCCACGCCACATCCTTCCACTCCCAGGAACAACACCACTGTCCTACCCACACCGCCACCCATGCCGCACCCTTCCACTCTCAGGAACACCACCACTGTCCCACCCACACCGCCGCCCATGCCGCATCCTTCCACTCTCAGGAACAACACCATTGTCCCACCCACACCACTGCCCACACCGCATCCTTCCACTCCCAGGAACACCACCACTGTCCCGCCCACACCGCCACCCACACCGCATCCTTCCACTCCCAGGAACACCACCACTGTCCCACCCACACCGCCGCCCACACCGCATCCTTCCACTCCCAGGAACACCACCACTGTTCCGCCCACACCGCCGTCCACACCGCATCCTTCCACTCCCAGGAACACCACCACTGTCCCGCCCACACCGCCGCCCACGCCGCATCCTTCCACTCCCAGGAACACCACCACTGTCCCGCCCACACCGCCGCCCACGCCGCATCCTTCCACTCCCAGGAACACCACCACTGTCCCGCCCACACCACCACCCACACCACATCCTTCCACTCCCAGGAACACCACCACTGTCCCACCCACACCACCACCCACACCACATCCTTCCACTCCCAGGAACACCACCACTGTCCCGCCCACACCACTGCCCACACCACATCCTTCCACTCCCAGGAACACCACCAATGTCCTGCCCACACCACCACCCACACCACATCCTTCCACTCCCAGGAACACCACCACTGTCCTGCCCACACCACATCCTTCCACTCCCAGGAACACCACCACTGTCCCGCCCACACCGCCGCCCACGCCGCATCCTTCCACTCCCAGGAACAACACCACTGTCCCGCCCACACCGCCGCCCATGCCGCATCCTTCCACTCCCAGGAACACCACCACTGTCCCGCCCACACCACCGCCCACGCCGCATCCTTCCACTCCCAGGAACAACACCACTGTCCCGCCCACACCGCCGCCCATGCCGCATCCTTCCACTCTCAGGAACACAACCACTGTCCCACCCACACCGCCGCCCACGCCGCATCCTTCCACTCTCAGGAACAACACCATTGTCCCGCACACACCACTGCCCACACCGCATCCTTCCACTCCCAGGAACACCACCACTGTCCCACCCACACCGCCGCCCACACCACATCCTTCCACTCCCAGGAACAACACCACTGTCCTGCCCACACCGCCGCCCACGCCACATCCTTCCACTCCCAGGAACAACACCACTGTCCTACCCACACCACTGCCCATGCCGCATCCTTCCACTCCCAGGAACACCACCACTGTCCCGCCCACACCGCCGCCCACGCCGCTTCCTTCCACTCTCAGGAACAACACCATTGTCCCGCACACACCACTGCCCACACCGCATCCTTCCACTCCCAGGAACACCACCACTGTCCCTCCCACACCGCCGCCCACGCCACATCCTTCCACTCCCAGGAACAACACCACTGTCCTACCCACACCGCCACCCATGCCGCACCCTTCCACTCTCAGGAACACCACCACTGTCCCACCCACACCGCCGCCCATGCCGCATCCTTCCACTCTCAGGAACAACACCATTGTCCCACCCACACCACTGCCCACACCGCATCCTTCCACTCCCAGGAACACCACCACTGTCCCACCCACACCACCACCCACACCACATCCTTCCACTCCCAGGAACACCACCACTGTCCCGCCCACACCACTGCCCACACCACATCCTTCCACTCCCAGGAACACCACCAATGTCCTGCCCACACCACCACCCACACCACATCCTTCCACTCCCAGGAACACCACCACTGTCCTGCCCACACCACATCCTTCCACTCCCAGGAACACCACCACTGTCCCGCCCACACCGCCGCCCACGCCGCATCCTTCCACTCCCAGGAACAACACCACTGTCCCGCCCACACCGCCGCCCATGCCGCATCCTTCCACTCCCAGGAACACCACCACTGTCCCGCCCACACCACCGCCCACGCAGCATCCTTCCACTCTCAGGAACAACACCATTGTCCCGCACACACCACTGCCCACACCGCATCCTTCCACTCCCAGGAACAACACCACTGTCCCGCCCACACCGCCGCCCATGCCGCATCCTTCCACTCCCAGGAACACCACCACTGTCCCACCCACACCGCCGCCCACACCACATCCTTCCACTCCCAGGAACAACACCACTGTCCTGCCCACACCGCCGCCCACGCCACATCCTTCCACTCCCAGGAACAACACCACTGTCCTACCCACACCGCCACCCATGCCGCACCCTTCCACTCTCAGGAACACCACCACTGTCCCGCCCACACCGCCGCCCATGCCGCATCCTTCCACTCTCAGGAACAACACCATTGTCCCACCCACACCACTGCCCACACCGCATCCTTCCACTCCCAGGAACACCACCACTGTCCCTCCCACACCGCCGCCCACGCCGCATCCTTCCACTCCCAGGAACAACACCACTGTCCTACCCACACCGCCACCCATGCCGCACCCTTCCACTCTCAGGAACACCACCACTGTCCCGCCCACACCGCCGCCCATGCCGCATCCTTCCACTCTCAGGAACAACACCATTGTCCCACCCACACCACTGCCCACACCGCATCCTTCCACTCCCAGGAACACCACCACTGTCCCGCCCACACCGCCGCCCATGCCACATCCTTCCACTCCCAGGAACAACACCACTGTCCTACCCACACCGCCGCCCACGCCGCATCCCTCCACTCCCAGGAACACCACCACTGTCCTACCCACACCGCCGCCCACGCCACATCCTTCCACTCCCAGGAACAACACCACTGTCCTACCCACACCGCCGCCCACACCGCATCCTTCCACTCCCAGGAACACCACCACTGTCCCACCCACACCGCCGCCCACACCGCATCCTTCCACTCCCAGGAACACCACCACTGTCCCGCCCACACCACTGCCCACGCCGCATCCTTCCACTCCCAGGAACACCACCATTGTCCCGCCCACACCACCGCCCACACCGCATCCTTCCACTCCCAGGAACACCACCATTGTCCCGCCCACACCGCTGCCCACACCACATCCTTCCACTCCCAGGAACACCACCATTGTCCCGCCCACACCACCGCCCACACCGCATCCTTCCACTCCCAGGAACAACACCATTGTCCCGCCCACACCGCCGCCCACACCGCATCCTTCCACTCCCAGGAACACCACCATTGTCCCGCCCACACCGCCGCCCACACCGCATCCTTCCACTCCCAGGAACACCACCACTGTCCCATCCACACCGCCGCCCACACCACATCCTTCCACTCCCAGGAACACCACCACTGTCCCGCCCACACCACTGCCCACACCACATCCTTCCACTCCCAGGAACACCACCACTGTCCCACCCACACCGCCGCCCACACCACATCCTTCCACTCCCAGGAACACCACCACTGTCCCACCCACACCACTGCCCACACCACATCCTTCCACTCCCAGGAACACCACCACTGTCCCACCCACACCGCCGCCCACACCACATCCTTCCACTCCCAGGAACACCACCACTGTCCCGCCCACACCACTGCCCACACCACATCCTTCCACTCCCAGGAACACCACCACTGTCCCACCCACACCGCCGCCCACACCGCATCCTTCCACTCCCAGGAACACCACCACTGTCCTACCCACACCACCGCCCACACCACATCCTTCCACTCCCAGGAACACCACCACTGTCCCGCCCACACCACTGCCCACACCACATCCTTCCACTCCCAGGAACACCACCACTGTCCCGCCCACACCGCCGCCCACACCGCATCCTTCCACTCCCAGGAACACCACCACTGTCCCGTCCACACCACATCCTTCCACTCCCAGGAACACCACCACTGTCCCGCCCACACCGCCGCCCACACCGCATCCTTCCACTCCCAGGAACACCACCACTGTCCCACCCACACCGCCGCCCACGCCGCATCCTTCCACTCCCAGGAACACCACCACTGTCCTACCCACACCGCCGCCCACACCGCATCCTTCCACTCCCAGGAACACCACCACTGTCCCACCCACACCGCCGCCCACACCACATCCTTCCACTCCCAGGAACACCACCACTGTCCCGCCCACACCACTGCCCACACCACATCCTTCCACTCCCAGGAACACCACCACTGTCCCGCCCACACCGCCGCCCACACCGCATCCTTCCACTCCCAGGAACACCACCACTGTCCCACCCACACCACATCCTTCCACTCCCAGGAACACCACCACTGTCCCGCCCACACCGCCGCCCACACCGCATCCTTCCACTCCCAGGAACACCACCACTGTCCCACCCACACCGCCGCCCACGCCGCATCCTTCCACTCCCAGGAACACCACCACTGTCCTACCCACACCGCCGCCCACACCGCATCCTTCCACTCCCAGGAACACCACCACTGTCCTACCCACACCGCCGCCCACACCACATCCTTCCACTCCCAGGAACACCACCACTGTCCCGCCCACACCACTGCCCACACCACATCCTTCCACTCCCAGGAACACCACCACTGTCCCGCCCACACCGCCGCCCACACCGCATCCTTCCACTCCCAGGAACACCACCACTGTCCTACCCACACCGCCGCCCACACCACATCCTTCCACTCCCAGGAACACCACCACTGTCCCGCCCACACCACTGCCCACACCACATCCTTCCACTCCCAGGAACACCACCACTGTCCCGCCCACACCGCCGCCCACACCGCATCCTTCCACTCCCAGGAACACCACCACTGTCCTACCCACACCGCCGCCCACACCACATCCTTCCACTCCCAGGAACACCACCACTGTCCCACCCACACCGCCGCCCACGCCGCATCCTTCCACTCCCAGGAACAACACCACTGTCCTACCCACACCGCCGCCCACACCGCATCCTTCCACTCCCAGGAACACCACCACTGTCCTACCCACACCGCCGCCCACGCCGCATCCTTCCACTCCCAGGAACACCACCACTGTCCTACCCACACCGCCGCCCACGTCGCATCCTTCCACTCCCAGGAACACCACCACTGTCCCGCCCACACCGCCGCCCACACCGCATCCTTCCACTCCCAGGAACATCACCAATGTCCCACCCACACCGCCGCCCACGCCGCATCCTTCCACTCCCAGGAACACCACCCACTGTCCTACCCACACCGCCGCCCACGCCGCATCCTTCCACTCCCAGGAACACCACCACTGTCCCGCCCACACCGCCGCCCACACCGCATCCTTCCACTCCCAGGAACAACACCACTGTCCTACCCACACCGCCGCCCACGCCACATCCTTCCACTCCCAGGAACACCACCACTGTCCCGGTCACACCGCCGCCCACGCCACATCCTTCCACTCCCAGGAACAACACCACTGTCCTACCCACACCGCCGCCCACGCCACATCCTTCCACTCCCAGGAACAACACCACTGTCCTACCCACACCGCCGCCCACACCGCATCCTTCCACTCCCAGGAACACCACCATTGTCCTGCCCACTCTGCTGCCTACACAGCCTGCCTCCATCCCCAGCAACCCCACCACTTCCCCACCCACACAGCTTATCCCTCACCACCTGCCCACACCGCCTCCCCTAGCCCAGCAACTCTGCCCCAGCCTATCCCACACTGCCTACCAACTCGATCCCTTCCCACCCCACCCCGGCACCACCCCATGTCTGCCCCCCAGCCGCCTGCCACACAGCCCCATACCCGGCTCCTGGCCGCCCCTCCCTGCCCGCGCCCTGGCTCCGTACACCTCACGCAGCTTGGTCCACAGCTCACCCCCCTGGCAGAACTCCAGTAGCATGTAGACGTACTGGTTGTCCCTGTAGGTGCCAAAGAGCCTAGGGCAGAAAGTGCAAAGGGGTTAACCCTGAACCACCCCACAGCCCCACCAGTGCCCCCCTGAACCACCCCACTGACGCTGCCAGTGCCCCCTGAACCACCCCACACCTCTGCCAGTGCCCCCCTGAACCACCCCAAAGCCCCGCCAGTGCCCCCTGAACCACCCCACTGCCCCGCCAGT
The DNA here is from genome assembly GCF_049634645.1 of Pelodiscus sinensis. Taxonomy (NCBI): domain Eukaryota; kingdom Metazoa; phylum Chordata; order Testudines; family Trionychidae; genus Pelodiscus; species Pelodiscus sinensis. The sequence continues at coordinate 27,604 of NW_027465815.1, forward strand.
GCCCCCCTGAACCACCCCACAGCCCCCCAGTGCCGCCCTGAACCATCCCACAACCCCGCCAGAGCCCCCCTGAATGACCCCACTGACGCTGCCAGTGCCCCCCTGAACCACCCCACAGCCCCCCAGTGCCGCCCTGAACCATCCCACAACCCCGCCAGAGCCCCCCTGAACGACCCCACTGACGCTGCCAGTGCCCCCCTGAACCACCCCACAGCCCCGCCAGTGCCCCCCATAACCACCCTTCAGCTCCGCCAGTGCCCCCCTGAACCACTCTTCAGCCCCACCAGCACCCCCCTGAACCACCCCACCAGCTCCTCCAGTGCCCCCCTGAACCACCCTTCAGCCCCGCCAGTGCCCCCCTGAACCACCCCACAGCCCCACCAGTGCCCCCCTGAACCACTCTTCAGCCCCACCAGCACCCCCCTGAACCACCCCACCAGCTCCTCCAGTGCCCCCCTGAACCACCCTTCAGCCCCGCCAGTGCCCCCCTGAACCATCCCACAACCCCACCAGTGCCCCCCGAACCATCCCACAACCCTGCCAGTGCCCCCCTGAATGACCCCACCAGCCCCACCAGTGCCCCCCTGAACCACCCCACAGCCCCCCCAGTGCCCCCTGACTGACCCCACCAGCCCCACCACCGCCCCCCTGAACCACCCCATAGTCCTGCCAGTGCCCCCCGAACCATCCCACAGCCCCGCCAGTGCCCCCCGAACCATCCCACAACCCCGCCAGTGCCCCCCGGAATGACCCCACCAGCCCCGCCAGTGCCCCCGAACCATCCCACAACCCCGCCAGTGCCCCCCGGAATGACCCCACCAGCCCCACCAGCGCCCCCCTGAACCACCCCACAGCCCCGCCAGTGCCCCCCATAACCACCCTTCAGCTCCGCCAGTGCCCCCCTGAACCACTCTTCAGCCCCACCAGCACCCCCCTGAACCACCCCACCAGCTCCTCCAGTGCCCCCCTGAACCACCCTTCAGCCCCGCCAGTGCCCCCCTGAACCACCCCACAGCCCCACCAGTGCCCCCCTGAACCACTCTTCAGCCCCACCAGCACCCCCCTGAACCACCCCACCAGCTCCTCCAGTGCCCCCCTGAACCACCCTTCAGCCCCGCCAGTGCCCCCCTGAACCATCCCACAACCCCACCAGTGCCCCCCGAACCATCCCACAACCCTGCCAGTGCCCCCCTGAATGACCCCACCAGCCCCACCAGTGCCCCCCTGAACCACCCCACAGCCCCCCCAGTGCCCCCTGACTGACCCCACCAGCCCCACCACCGCCCCCCTGAACCACCCCATAGTCCTGCCAGTGCCCCCCGAACCATCCCACAGCCCCGCCAGTGCCCCCCGAACCATCCCACAACCCCGCCAGTGCCCCCCGGAATGACCCCACCAGCCCCGCCAGTGCCCCCGAACCATCCCACAACCCCGCCAGTGCCCCCCGGAATGACCCCACCAGCCCCACCAGCGCCCCCCTGAACCACCCCACAGCCCCGCCAGTGCCCCCCATAACCACCCTTCAGCTCCGCCAGTGCCCCCCTGAACCACCCTTCAGCCCCGCCAGTGCCCCCCTGAACCACCCCACAGCCCCACCAGTGCCCCCCTGAATGACCCTACCAGCCCCGCCAGTGCCCCCCTGAACCATCCCACAACCCCACCAGTGCCCCCCGAACCATCCCACAACCCTGCCAGTGCCCCCCTGAATGACCCCACCAGCCCCACCAGTGCCCCCCTGAACCACCCCACAGCCCCGCCAGTGCCCCCCTGAATGACCCCACCAGCCCCGCCAGCGCCCCCCTGAACCACCCCACAGCCCCGCCAGTGCCCCCCTCCTAGGGCAGCCACCCAACACCACTCGTGCCCCCCTCACTACCACCCCCACTCCTGTGGGGCAGCCTCCCCAGACAGCCCCTCCAGTGCCCGGGGCGGTGTCTACCGCACGACGAAGGGGCAGCGGCTCCGCTCCAGCACCCGCTTCTCCGTGTGCACGTGCTCCTGCTGCTGCCTCCGCACCACGTGGTCCTTGCGGATCCGCTTGAGGGCGAAGAGCTGGTCCCGGGCACGCACCTGGGGGCAGGCGGGGCGGGCGGGTGGGCGAGGGGCAGGGCACGGCGGGGTCTAGCTTCAAGGCCGGGTGGGGCAGGCAGGGCCTGGGGGCAGGCGAGGTGGGCCGGTGGGCGAGGGGCAGGGCACGGCGGGGTCTAGCTTCAAGGCCGGGTGGGGCAGGCAGGGCCTGGGGGCAGGCGAGGCGGGCCGGTGGGCGAGGGGCAGGGCACGGCGGGGTCTAGCTTCAAGGCCGGGTGGGGCAGGCAGGGCCTGGGGGCAGGCGGGGCGGGCGGGTGGGCGAGGGGCAGGGCACGGCGGGGTCTAGCTTCAAGGCCGGGTGGGGCAGGCAGGGCCTGGGGGCAGGCGAGGCGGGCCGGTGGGCGAGGGGCAGGGCACGGCGGGGTCTAGCTTCAAGGCCGGGTGGGGCAGGCAGGGCCTGGGGGCAGGCGGGGCGGGCGGGTGGGTGAGGGGCAGGGCACGGCGGGGTCTAGCTTCAAGGCCGGGTGGGGCAGGCAGGGCCTGGGGGGCAAAGCAGGGGCAGCGCCCCGGACACGGGGAGGGGGTCTTGCCTCAAGGCTGGGCATGGCAGGCAAAAACCAAACACCTTTGCCCCGCCCCATCTCGCTCCATCCCCCCCCCGCCTGCCGCTCACTCTCAGCGGGCCGGGGGGCGCAGGGCGCAGGGCACAGGGCTCCGTTCCGCCCGCTCTCACAGCTCCCGGGAAGGCAGAAGCAGCCGGCGTGTCTGGCAGGCGCAGGAGCCCGGGACTCTGTGCTGCCCCCAGGCTGGCGCTGCCCCCCAGGCCCTGAGCCGCACAGCTGGTGCTCAGAGCAGGGGCAAGACCCCGGGTCCCCTCGCCCAGTCCTGCTGGCTGCCTCCTGCCTCGGTGGAGCCAGGCGGGGCGGCGGGGGGGAGCCTGCCTGAGCCCCACGGCGCCGCCAGCAGGACTGCCCCCCGCCCAGTCAGCCATGCCACGGAGAGCCACCGGGGCACAAACGCCTGGCTAGGCCGGGCCCGGGCAGGGGGCAGGACTCAGGCGGGGCAGGGCGGCGGGCGGGGTGAGGGCTCTCCCCCGCAAGCCGGGAGCTGTGGGGCACCCCCACTGTGTAGAGCAGGCCCACCCCATGGGGGGACATTCTCCCGCGTTGGAGGGGGAGCTGCACCCGCTGCCGGGCGGTTGCCCCACGTGTTCCACGGTGGCCACGTGAGGCGTCTGTTGCAAGCGAACACTTCGCTGAGGCAGTTTCTACGCGCCCACGCCCCTGTGATTGGGGGGCTCTGCGCCGGGCCGGGGGCTTCGCTGGGACCCTGCAGCCGGCAGGTGAGCGGGGCCCGGAAGGGCTGACGGCCCGGCCCAGGGCGAGCGCCAGAGACGGGTCCGACAGCAGCTTGTCCACCCCCCACACGCCTGCACCCGGCACCCGGCCGTGGGGGGGGGGGGGGTCGCTTGTTCCCTTCACACCCCCCTCCCGGCCTCTTCCTTCTGCACCAGCAACCCCCAGATGGGAGATGCCACAGGCCGGGCCCAGCGAGCCCTGGGGTGAGACCTGAGGGGTAAATCGCCCTGGGACTGGGGCTGCTCCTTTGGCACTGGGAGAGCCTGTCCGGAGTCGGGGGGAGGGTTAGAACCTCTCCCCTGTGTGAGGGGGGCTGTGGGGCACAGGGAGTGCTGGGGTGTCTGAGGGGAGGTGGGGGATGGGTTAGAACCTCTCCCCTGTGTGAGGGGGGCTGGGGGGCACAGGGAGCACTGGGGTGTGTGAGGGGAGGTGGGGGATGGGTTAGAACCTCTCCCCTGTGTGAGGGGGGCTGGGGGGCACAGGGAGCACCTGGGTATCTGAGGGGAGCTGGGGGATGGGTTAGAACCTCTCCCCTGTGTGAGGGGGCTGGGGGGGCACAGGGAGCACTGGGGTGTGTGAGGGGAGGTGGGGGATGGGTTAGAACCTCTCCCCTGTGTGGGGGTGCTGGGGGGCACAGGGAGCACTGGGGTGTGTGAGGGGAGGTGGGGGATGGGTTAGAACCTCTCCCCTGTGTGAGGGGGGCTGGGGGGGCACAGGGAGCACTGGGGTGTGTGAGGGGAGGTGGGGGAGGGGTTAGAACCTCTCCCCTGTGTGAGGGGGGCTGGGGGGGCACAGGGAGCACTAGGGTGTGTGAGGGGAGGTGGGGGAGGGGTTAGAACCTCTCCCCTGTGTGGGGGTGCTGGGGGGCACTGGGTGTCTGAGGGGGGTTGCTGGTGAATCTCCGCACTGGCCAGCGCAGGGAAGAGCCAGGATTGGTGGGGCTGGTTGGGGCCGTACAGGGAGGGTCCCCGGCCGGGCTGGAAGTCGCCCTGGTTCGGAGCGACCCTTCCCCACGCGCCCCCCCAACCTGCCACGCGACAGGCTGCTCGGTCTCACCAGCTCAACGCGGCCGAAGCCGCCGGTGCCCAGGATGACGGGGAGGCCCTGGTGCGGCCCGTCCTCGTAGCACACGGCCGCCAGGTCCTGGAGCCGCGGGGCCGGGGCTGCCTCGGGGCTTGGGGCGCTGCGGGGAGCGACAGCTCGGTGAGAGGCCGCACATGCGGGGGGCACGTGCCCCGCCCGGCCGGTGCTGAGCCCTGCACCCAGGGGATGGGCAAATCAGGGCAGGTCCTGCTCACCCCCAGCCACCCCACAGCCCCTCGCCCACTGTGGCCTGCTCACGCCTGGGCCTCCCATGGGGCCGGCCAGGGGCCTTTGCCCGAGGGACGGGGGAGAGACCCAGAACTGCCCCCCCAGGGGCTCAGCGCCAGCCCAGCCAGGCCGCCAGCTGCACGGACCAGCGCCTGGGGGGGTGTCTGACAGCTTGAGCTCCCCACCCTGTGGCGGTGACCCCCCCCCCCGGCTCCTGCCTCCCCCCAGGCTGTGACCCCCAGCCCATGTCTCCTCCCTCTGGTTGTGGCCCCCTGAGTCCCACCTGCCCCCCAGGCTGTGACCCCCAGCCCATGTCTCCTCCCTATGGCTGTAACCTCCCAGCCTCAGCTCTCCCCAGACTGTGACCCCCCCCCCCCCCAGCTCCTGCCTCCCCCACAGGATGTGACCATGAGAACGGCCATACAGGATCAGACCAAGGGTCCCTCCAGCCCAGGGTCCTGTCTGCCCACAGTGGCTAATGCCAGGTGCCCCAGAGGGAGGGAAAACAACAGGGAATCCTCATGGGATCCCTCCCCTGTCGCCCATTGCCAGCTTCTGACAAACAGAGGCCAGGGACACCAGCCCTGCCCAGCCTGGCTAAGAGCCACTGATGGACCTAACCTCCAGGAATGGATCTAGCTCTTTTTTGAACCCTGTTCAAGTTCTGGCCTTCACCACGTCCTCTGGCGAGGAGTTCCACAGGTGGACTGTGCGCTGAGTGAAGAAAAACTTCCTTTGGTTTGTTTTAAACCTGCTGCCTGTTCGTTTCATTGGGTGAGCCCTAGTTCTTGTGTTATGGGAACAAGTCGATGACTTTGCCTTATTCACTTTCTCTGCACCAGCCATGATTTCATAGACCTCTGTCCTATCCCCCCTCAGCCTCCTCTTTTCTAAGCTGAACAGTCCCCGTCTCTTTAATCTCTCCTCGGACAGGACCTGTTTCAAACCCCTCAGCATATTTATTGCCCTTCTCTGACCCTTTTCCAATGCCAAGAGACCTTTTGTGAGGTGAGACGACCACACGTGGACGCAGCATTCCAGGCGTGGGCATCCGGTGGATTTACATCCCCAGCCTCTGATCCCACCCCCAGGGGCTCAGCCCCACAGTCACCCCACACAACCCAGCTCCGCCAGGCGCCAGCAACCCCCCAGCACTCAGTCCCACGGCCCCGGCCAGCTGCCTCAGCCCCCAGGGCCCGGGGTTTGCAGGAGATGCCGCTGAGCCCCTGATCTTCCCTGAAAACCCCTCCTGGAAGGAGCCGCTCTGCTGGGTGGGGACCCCCGTGTGCCCGACAGCTGCCCGGGCGGCCACTCACCATCCCGGCTCAGCCGGGGCAGGGGCCTCCCGCCCGGCCACCTCCCTGCAGGGGCAGAGAAGGGAACAGTCAGGCAGGGGCTACCCTGCCTCCCGGCCCCCTGCCTCCCACCGCCCCTTCCCCCACCTCCCATCCCCCTGGCAACCATCTCCCCTACAGCACCCCATGGCCTCCCCCACCTCCCATCCCCCGGGCAACCATCTCCCCTACAGCACCCCATGGCCTCCCCCACCTCCCATCCCCCTGGCAACCATCTCCCCTACAGCACCCCATGGCCTCCCCCACCACCCATCCCCCTGGCAACCATCTCCCCTACAGCACCCCATGGCCTCCCCCACCTCCCATCCCCATGGCAACCATCTCCCCTACAGCACCCCATGGCCTCCCCCACCTCCCATCCCCCTGGCAACCATCTCCCCTACAGCGCCCCATGGCCTCCCCCACCTCCCATCCCCTTGGCAACCATCTCCCCTACAGCACCCCATGGCCTCCCCCACCTCCCATCCCCCTGGCAACCATCTCCCCTACAGCACCCCATGGCCTCCCCCACCTCCCATCCCCCTGGCAACCATCTCCCCTACAGCACCCCATGGCCTCCCCCACCACCCATCCCCCTGGCAACCATCTCCCCTACAGCACCCCATGGCCTCCCCCACCTCCCATCCCCATGGCAACCATCTCCCCTACAGCACCCCATGGCCTCCCCCACCTCCCATCCCCCTGGCAACCATCTCCCCTACAGCGCCCCATGGCCTCCCCCACCTCCCATCCCCTTGGCAACCATCTCCCCTACAGCGCCCCATGGCCTCCCCCACCTCCCATCCCCCTGGCAACCATCTCCCCTACAGCACCCCATGGCCTCCCCCACCTCCCATCCCCCTGGCAACCATCTCCCCTACAGCACCCCATGGCCTCCCCCACCTCCCATCCCCCTGGCAACCATCTCCCCTACAGCACCCCATGGCCTCCCCCACCTCCCATCCCCATGGCAACCATCTCCCCTACAGCACCCCATGGCCTCCCCCACCTCCCATCCCCATGGCAACCATCTCCCCTACAGCACCCCATGGCCTCCCCCACCTCCCATCCCCATGGCAACCCCCTTCCCATAGCACCCACCTGCCCATGGCAACCAATCCTATAGCACCCCTGCTCCCACCTTCCCATTGTACCTGCCTCCCATGGTACCTCCTGCCTTCCACTGCCCCATAGCACCCACCTCCCCATGGCCCCCTAGCAATCCCTCCCGTTGGCACCCACCCCCGTGCCCCGCACAGGCCCGAGGGATGCCCGGCCCACGGAGGGGCCCCCCAGACACTCACGGCTCTGAGAGCTCCAGGGGCATGGGGCAGCAGGGGCCGATCTCCTGGAAGTCTCTGCAGGGAGAAAGGGGGCGGTTGGCAGGACCAGCCGGGGGAGCCCAGCCTCTGTCCATGGGAGTCAAGGCAAGAACAGCCCCTGACCCACGGGGGAGAGGCAGAGACAAAGGGACTTGGCCAGGCCCACCACTGGGGAGGAAACCCAGGAGTCCTGGCTAAACACAAGACCCCGTCCCCTCCCCCAACCCAGACATCCAACCCGGGCGTCCTGGCGCCCAGCCTCCCTGCGCTAACCACTAGACTTCACTCCCCTCACACAGCCAGGTTACATCCCAGGAGTCCTGGCTCAACCTCCCTGCTCTAACCACTAGACCCCACTCCCCTCCGGAGCTGGGGGAGAGCCCAGGAGTCCGGGCTCCCTAACCCCCCCTCACTCTAACCACTAGACCCCACTCCCCTCCCGGGCTGACTTACTCCTTGGTGAGGGTGATGCAGGTGACCTCGCCGAGCGCCCGGCAGGTGGCTGTCCGGCGGATGTTGCTGCGGAGAGGAGGGAGGCATGAGGGGGGCCGTGCGGGGGGCTTCAGGAGCAGGAGACGTAAGATCACAGGCCTGAAGGAACATGCCCGTGTGTGGGGCCTCACAGTATGTGCGTGTGTGGGGGGCCTTGCAGTGTGTATGTGTGGGAGGGGCCCCACGGTGTGGGGGGGGCCCCTGGAGAGTGTGTGTGCATGTGGGGCGCCCAGTGTGCATGTGTGGGGGGCCCTGCGGTGTGTGTGAATGTGGAGCCTAGCAGTGTGTGCGTGTGGGGGGCCCCGCGGTGTGTGCACGTGTGGGGGACCCTGCGGGGGGGTGCCTATGGGGGGCTCCGCGGTGTGTGAGCGTGTGGGGGGCCCCATGGTGTGCGTGTGTGTGGGGGCCCCTGTGGTGTGCGTGTGTGGGGGGCCCCATGATGTGCACGTGTGGGGGGCCCCATGGTGTGCGTGTGTGGGGGGCCCCGTGGTGTGCACGTGTGGGGGGCCCCATGGTGTGCGTGTGTGGGGGGCCCCGTGGTGTGCACGTGTGGGGGGCCCCATGGTGTGCGTGTGTGGGGGGCCCCGTGCTGTGCACGTGTGGGGGCCCCGTGGTGTGCGTGTGTGGGGGGCCCCGTGGTGTGCACGTGTGGGGGCCCCGTGGTGTGCGTGTGTGGGGGGCCCCGTGGTGTGCACGTGTGGGGGGGCCCTGCGGGGGGCGTGTGTGGGGGGTGCCTATGGGGGGCTCCGCAGTGTGTGCGTGTGGGGGGGCCCTGCGGGGGGCGCGTGGGGGGGATCCTGTGGGGGGTGTGCGGGGCCAGCCAGGCAGGGCGGAGGGGTTCTGGGCCGGTACCTACCGCAGCAGCGAGAGCTCCCCAAAGTGGTCACCGGCTCGTAGCACCCGGATCGGCTCCTCCTGCCCTTTCACGCTCCGGCTGACCCGAACCTGCAGGGACACGGGCTGCCGCATCGGTCCTGGGGGCTGGGAGGGCAGGGGGCCCAGTCTGGGGGGCTGAGGTGGGGGGCAGGGCAGGCAGGGGGCCCAGCCTGGGGGGCTAAGGCAAGGGGCAGGGGGCCCAGTCTGGGCGCTGAGGTGGGGGGCAGGGGGCCCAGTCTGGGAGGGCTGAGGTGGGGGGCAGGGCGGGCAGGGGGCCCAGTCTGGGGGCTGAGGTGGGGGGCAGGGCGGGCAGGGGGCCCAGTCTGGGGGCTGAGGTGGGGGGCAGGGCGGGCAGGGGGCCCAGCCTGGGGGGCTGAGGCGAGGGGCAGGGGGCCCAGTCTGGGGGGGCTGAGGTGGGGGGCAGGGCGGGTAGGGGGCCCAGCCTGGGGGGCTGAGGCGGGGGCAGGGCGGGCAGGGGGCCCAGCCTGGGGGGCTGAGGCGAGGGGTAGGGGGCCCAGTCTGGGGGGGCTGAGGCGGGGCGCAGGGTGGGCAGGGGGCCCAGTCTGGGGGGCTGAGGTGGGGGGCAGGCAGAGGTCGGGCGCTGTTTAGACCTGGGCTGAGGGGAGCGGGGCCGTGGGGGGCTGCCCCATGGCCTGGCCCAGCGGAAGGCGGGCGCGCGAGGTGCCCGGCTGGACTGAGGGGCTGCTGGGGACAAGGCGACCAGAGGGCCAGGTGGGAGCTGCAGCTCCTGGGCTTCTTCCCAAGTACCCTGGGGCAGGGCAGAGGGGGGCAGGCTGCCCTGCCCCAAGCCCTTGCAGGGCAGGAGAGGTTGCCTCAGAAGAGTGGGGAGGGGAGGGTAGTTCCCTGGGCAGGCGGGGGAGGGGAGGGTAGGTTCCAGGGCAGGCGGGGAAGGGAGGGTAGTTCCCCGGGCAGGCGGGGGAGGGGAGGGTAGGTTCCAGGGCAGGCGGGGAAGGGAGGGTAGTTCCCCGGGCAGGCGGGGGAGGGGAGGGTAGTTCCCTGGGCAGGCGGGGGAGGGGAGGGTAGGTTCCAGGGCAGGCGGGGAAGGGAGGGTAGTTCCCCGGGCAGGCGGGGGAGGGGAGGGTAGGTTCCAGGGCAGGCGGGGAAGGGAGGGTAGTTCCCCGGGCAGGCGGGGGAGGGGAGGGTAGTTCCTCGGGCAGGCGGGGAAGGGAGGGTAGGTTCCAGGGCAGGTGGGGGAGGGGAGGGTAGTTCCCCGGGCAGGCAGGGGAGGGGAGGGTAGTTCCCCGGGCAGGGCGGGGGAGGGGAAGGGAGGATAGTTCCCTGGGCAGGCGGGGGAGGGGAGGGTAGTTCCCCAGGCAGGGCGGGGGAGGGGAAGGGAGGATAGTTCCCTGGGCAGGCGGGGGAGGGGAGGGGTAGTTCCCCGGGCGGGGAAGGGAGGGTAGTTCCCCGGGCAGGCGGGGGAGGGGAGGGTAGTTCCCCGGGCAGGCGGGGGAGGGGAGGGTAGTTCCCCGGGCAGGCGGGGGAGGGGAGGGTAGTTCCCCGGGCAGGCGGGGGAGGGGAGGGTAGTTCCTCGGGCAGGCGGGGAAGGGAGGGTAGTTCCCCGGGCAGGCGGGGGAGGGGAGGGTAGTTCCTCGGGCAGGCGGGGAAGGGAGGGTAGGTTCCAGGGCAGGCGGGGAAGGGAGGGTAGTTCCCTGGGCAGGCGGGGGAGGGGAGGGTAGTTCCCTGGGCAGGCGGGGGAGGGGAGGGTAGTTCCCCGGGCAGGCGGGGGAGGGGAGGGTAGTTCCTCGGGCAGGCGGGGGAGGGGAGGGTAGTCCCCATGCAGGGCGGGGGAGGGGACAGGAGGGGTAGTGCCAGGCCTGGCCGGACCCACCTCTCCTCTCAGGATGATGTAGAAGTTTTTGCCCTCGTCCCCTTCGCGGACGATCGCCTCTCCGGGAGCGAACGTGCACTGCGGACGGACACACGGACGGGCCGCGTCACGGGACAGTCCCACGGACGGACCCCTCTGTGGCCTAGTGGGGGGGCTGCTCTGTGACCCGGGCCCCTGCGCTGGGCTGGGGGATCCCCCGGACTCCCCCACGTGTGGATTGGCCCAGACACCCGGCCCAGCCTGGGCAGTTAGCAAAACTCTTCCCAGGGGGGCACCTGGCTGGGGCAGGGCCGGGAGCGGGGCAGCTGCTGGCTGGGAACCAGGAAGGGAACAGCCTAGGCGGAGGGTCTGGGGGCGATGGACCCCCCCCCCCCAAGGGGTCTGGGGCACCCTGGCCTGACTCCTGCAGCCACGGCCCGTCTGTGCTGGGCTGTCCTGGGGGGCACTGACCCCCGTTCTACCGGCCGGCGGAGCCTGTTCTGGCTGCTCTGGGGTGCAGGACGGGGGAACCCCGACGCGCCGTCGCAGCAGCCTTGTGGGGCCAGCCCTGCCACTGCCCCCCCCACGCCCAGCATGGGACCAGGCAGCCCAGGGGCTCCCCCGGCCGTGCCCACATGTGCCAGGCCGGCGGCTGGCGCCACCTGGGTTCTGCCCCCCGGCGGGGTCCCTCGGGCAGCCCCAGCGCCTACCTCCTCCATGGCGTCCAGCAGCTTGGAGAGCCGGGCGTCCGCCAGGCCCTGCAGCGCCGGCGCCCTGGGGAGGCGGGAGGCCCTGTCAGCACACGGGCACCCCACACCCAGCCAGAGACCTGGCCCTGCCCCCCATGGGTCCCGCTCCTCCCTCCTGCCCCCCATGGGCCCTGCCCCCCATGGGTCCCGCTCCTCCCTTCTGCTCATCATGGGTCCCGCTCCTCCCTCCTGCCCCCCATGGGCCCTGTCCCCCATGGGTCCCGCTCCTCCCTCCTGCCCCCCATGGGTCCCGCTCCTCCCTCCTGCCCCCCATGGGCCCTGTCCCCCATGGGTCCCGCTCCTCCCTCCTGCCCCCCATGGGCCCTGCCCCCCATGGGTCCCACTCCTCCCTTCTGCTCATCATGGGCCCTGCCCCCCATGGGTCCTGCCCCCTCCTGCCCCCCATGGGCGCTCCCCCCTGCTCCCAATGGGCCCTGCCCCCCATGGACCCTACCCCCTTCTGTCCCCCATGGGCGCTCCCCCTGCTCCTGATGGGCCCTGCCCCCCATGGGCCCTGCCCCCTTCTGTCCCCCATGGGCGCTCCCCCTGCTCCTGATGGGCCCTGTCCCCCATGGGTCCTGCCCTCTTCTGCCCCCCATGGGTGCTCCCCCCCTGCTCCCGATGGGCGCTCCGCCCCTGCTCCTGATGGGCCCTGCCCCCCATGAGTGCTCCCACCCACTCCTCATGGGCCCTCCTTTTTCCCCTGTCCCACCTCTATGGACTCTCTCCCTGCTCCCAACAGACCCTGCCCCCATGGGCACCCCCCGACGGGCTGCCCCCCCTCACTCTCTGAGGCTGTCCAGGATCTCTGCCCGCCGGCGCTTGGCCTGGCTGGTGACGATGGCGCGGTAGCTCTGCCGGTCGATGGCCCAGAGCCGGACCTGGGTGAGCGCTGGGGACAAGAGTTAGCCGGGGGCTGCGGGGAGGGTCCCAGCTCTCACAGGACCCGGCTGCGAGGGGGCAGGGCGGGGGGCACCGTGGGGCCGGGGCTGTGCTCAGGCAGCCGGGGCGGAGCCAAGGCCGCCAGCCCTCACCTGTGACCGTGGCCGTGCGCTTGCAGTCGTACAGGATGGCAAGTTCCCCGAACACGTCCCCCGGGAGCAGCGTGCGGAGGTGGCGGCCGCGCTGGGTCACGCCCAGCTCTCCCTCTGCAGAGGAAAGGCCCCCAAGTGGGACGACGTCCCCGCCCCGCCTTGCCTGGGGCAGGACCCGCGAGGAGCCCCGCACTGACTGGGGCACGCGCCTCAGGGGTACCACTGGGGCCACGGCCTCGGCTGGCTGGGCACGGGCTGGGCGGGAGCAGGCGGATCGCGTCAGGGTGGGAGCGGCTCCGCAGCAGCGGGGTGGAGATGTGGCTATCCAGAGCGGGGGGAATGGCCTTTGCACTGCGTCACCCCGCTGACACCCGTCTTCAGCACTAAGCTGCTAGCGACTCCAGTTCGGCCTGGACCAGGCTGGCTGCCTTCAAAGCCAGCGCTGAGCGGCCCCGCAGGTCACAGTCTGTCCCCACAGCAGGGGTGGCGAGCCTCAGGCCCGGCAGCTGGATGCGGCCCTGGCCTGCCAGAATCCCACCTCCAAGGCTCAGCCCCCACCAGCACTGGGGAGCCCACGCTGGCACTCCAGCCCCCCACGGCCTCCCCACAGCACACAGACTCAACTAGGCTGGGCACCCCAGCTCTGGTGTTCGCGTCCCCTTCACAGTCGGGGGCCATGGCAGCGAGGGGTTGGGGTGTGGGGTTTTCCTTCTCTCTTGTGTGTGGCCCCCCACCTGATTTTTCTGTGGCTCAGGGGCCCCCGACCCAAAGAAGGTTCCCCTCCCCCTCCCTTCCGGTGTGTGGGTGTTACCTTTCCTGGTGTCTGATTGGCACCCGTTCACCTGCAGCGGGCGCGGAGACTGCCCGGTTTGCCAATGTGGCAGAGGGGCGTTGCTGGCACGTGACCCATGGATCACGCAGTGGAGGTGTAGGGGGATGAGCCCCTGATGGTGCATCTGATGTGGCTAGGGGAGGGCTGGATCACACACACAGGGCAGGGCACACACACAGAGGGCAGGGCTGGCACACACACAGGGCAGGTCATGCACACACACAGGATGTGGCTGGCTTACACACACACACAGGGCAGGGCTGGCACACAGAGGGCAGGGCACACACACAGAGGGCGTGGTTGGCACACACACAGAGGGCAGGGCTGGCACACACACAGGGCAGGGCTCACACACACAGGGCAGGGTTGGCACACACACAGGGCAGGGCACACACACACAGGGCAGGGTTGGCACACACAGAGGGCAGGGTTGGCACACACAGAGGGCAGGCCATGCACACACACAGGATGTGGCTGGCACACACACAGAGGGTGTGGTTGGCACACACACAGGGCAGGTCATGCACACACACAGGATGTGGCTGGCTTACACACACACACAGGGCAGGGCTGGCACACACACAGGGCAGGGCTCACACACAGAGGGCGTGGTTGGCACACACACAGGGCAGGTCATGCACACACACAGGATGTGGCTGGCTTACACACACACACAGGGCAGGGCTGGCACACACACAGGGCAGGGCTCACACACAGAGGGCGTGGTTGGCACACACACAGGGCAGGTCATGCACACACACAGGATGTGGCTGGCTTACACACACACACAGGGCAGGGCTGGCACACACACAGGGCAGGGCTCACACACAGAGGGCGTGGTTGGCACACACACAGGGCAGGTCATGCACACACACAGGATGTGGCTGGCTTACACACACACACAGGGCAGGGTTGGCACACACACAGGGCAGGGCTGGCACACACACAGGGCAGGGCTCACACACAGAGGGCGTGGTTGGCACACACATAGGGCAGGTCATGCACACACACAGGATGTGGCTGGCTTACACACACACACAGGGCAGGGCTGGCACACACACAGGGCAGGGCTCACACACAGAGGGCGTGGTTGGCACACACACAGGGCAGGTCATGCACACACACAGGATGTGGCTGGCTTACACACACACACAGGGCAGGGCTGGCACACACACAGGATGTGGCTGGCACACACACACCAGGCAGGGCCGGCTCTCACCAGCGACAATGTACATGGCATCCCCGTGGGTGCCCTCGGCCAGCACCAGGTGCCCAGGGCTGTGCCGGGCCGGCGTGAAGCTCCGTGCCAGGGCGTCCGTCTGGCCCTCGCCCAGCAGCCGCAGGAAGGCGCTGCGCTGCACGGCCCCAGCGATCAGGCTGCAGTCCCTGGGGGGCAGAGATGGGGGCAGGTCCCTTCAGGGGCCCCCACGCGCCCCCAGCAGGCAATGCCCCAGCCCCCGCAGCCCAGGGCAGGGACGCGGCTGCCAGAGCGGGGCCGTCCTGGCACCTGCCACGGCCCGGAGCCCACGGGAGCCAGCCGGAAGCTGCGTCCTCTCATGGGCAGGCCACAGGCTGTTCCCCTAAGTGGTATAACCCCACTCCTGCTCCACTGCATCCCCCCCCCCCCGCCCTGCTGCACCTCTGCTCCACTGCCCTCCCTGCCCCGCTGCACCCCCCTGCCCTCCCTGCCCCACTGCACCCCACTGCCCTCCCTGTCCCGCTGCACCCCACTGCCCTCCCTGCCCCACTGCACTCCCCTGCCCTCCCCGTCCTGCTGCACCCCACTGCCCTCCCTGCCCCGCTGCACCCCACTGCCCTCCCCGTCCTGCTGCACCCCACTGCCCTCCCTGCCCCGCTGCACCCCCCTGCCCTCCCCGTCCTGCTGCACCCCACTGCACCCCCTCCCCATCCCACTGCACCCCCTCCCTGCCCCAATGCACCCCCCTGCCCTCCCTGTCCCGCTGCACCCCTCTGCCCTCCCTGCCCCACTGCACCCCCTCCCTGCCCCACTGCACCCCCCTGCCCTCCCCGTCCCGCTGCACCCCCCTGCCCTCCCTGCCCCACTGCACCCCCTCCCTGCCCCACTGCACCCTCCTGCCCTCCCTGTCCCACTGTACCCCTCTGCCCTCCCTGCCCCACTGCACCCCCTCCCTGCCCCACTGCACCCCCCTGCCCTCCCCGTCCCGCTGCACCCCCTCCCTGCCCCACTGCACCCTCCTGCCCTCCCTGTCCCGCTGTACCCCTCTGCCCTCCCTGCCCCACTGCACCCCCCTGCCCTCCCCGTCCCGCTGCACCCCCTGCCCTCCCCGTCCCGCTGCACCCCCTCCCTGCCCCACTGCACCCCCCTGCCCTCCCTGTCCCGCTGCACCCCCCTGCCCTCCCCGTCCCGCTGCACCCCTGTGACGTAGTGGGGGTACCTGGCTGGTTTCTATGCTGCTGGCTCTGGGGGAACCCCCACTGGCTGCTGTGGGTACCACGACCCAGCAAAACAGGATGAGTCACTATGCAAACCAGTGGCCAGACACCCCCCATGGAGAGGAACAAAGGAAGGTGGAATGCTGCCTTGGCTGGGGGGCAGGGCTGGAAGTTAGGGAGTTGGTTGCTGGCTGTCGGAGGGCATGGATGAGACAGCCTAGGGAGAGGAGCTGGAGTTTAGGGGCCCAGTCTCCCCCATCTCAAGGGGGCCTGAGGCATCCTAGCCCAGTTCCTGTGACCAGATTACATCTGTGCTGCGCTGTGCTGGAGGAGCAATAAACCACCCTCAATTCCACTGGCTGGTGCAGTCTGTTTGTGCCATTTCGGGGTGCAGGAGACGGGGAACCCCCAACGTGCCGTCACACTGGTGTCAGGAGTGGGATGCACTGCACCCCGTGGATGAAGCTCCCAGCGGCAAGCGACAAGGCGCAGTAGAAGCAAGAGCCCTGGAGCCAGGCGTGCTGGAGACAGAGCGAAGCGGTTCCTGGGAATCATGGGGCGCTGCAGCACTAGACTGGTGAGTCTGCACCGAGGGGCCCAGCGGGCAGATGGCCTACGCCCGACTCTTGAAGGCAGAGCTGGTGGGGCTGTGCAGAGAGAGGGGCTTGCCTGTGCGGAAAGCAACCAAGGCCCAGCTGATTACCCAGCTGGAAGAGAATGACCAGCCACAGGGCCAGGATCTTGTCCCCAGGGGAAGCAGCCAGACCCCCCCTGAGAGTGTGTCAGGCTCAGAGAGGGGGAGGAGCGCTGGAACCCACCGGAGAGATGAGACAGCGTCTCCCGGGAGGCCTGCAAGCCGTAGCCCATATAGGGCAGGGGCCAGCCCAGCGGAGCTGCGGCGGCTGGAGATCCAGCTGCGGATCAGGGAATTGGAAGTAGAGGACCGAGAGAAGGAGCGCCAAGATCGAGAGAGGCAGCGACAGCATGAGCTGGCCATGGCAGAGCGGAGAACCAGCGGGGCACCGGCTGCGCCAAGTGCGGATGGGCCCCAAGGTCCCAGGGCTGCCAGCCACTTGGAGAGGCTCGTGGTGGCCCAATTGAAGGACATGGGTGACATAGACGGGTTCCTCAGCTCCTTTGAGAGGGCCTGTGGACTGCAACGGGTTCCCCCAGCTGACTGGCTGCAGGAGCTCATCCCCGCACTGAGCCAGGAGGCGGCCGGAGTGCTCAGTCAGCTGGAGGACCTACAGCCAGGGGATTACAACCGAGTCAAGGAGGCCCTGCTGCACAAGTTCGGGCTGACCCCCGAGATGTACAGGAAGAAGTTCCGGGGGGTACAGAAAGGGCCACGGGAGACCTATGTGGACCTGGCCTCCCGCCTGGCGCAATACTGCCGCAAGTGGGTGTCTGGAGTTGGAGCCCAGACCGCAGAGGAGCTGCTCAAGCTGGTCATGATGGAGCAGTTCTATGAAGCGTGCCCACCCAAACTGAGGCTGTGGCTCAAGGACCGGAGACCAGAGAACCCCCAGGAGGCCGGGAGACTGGCGGATGAGTTCACGGAGAGCCGGTCCGGGTGTGAACGGGAGTCCCGGAGAGAAAGGGAACCGCGCAGAGACCGGATCTCGGCTGAGCGACGGAGGGAGTCAACTACGGGGCGAGACCAAGGAACAGGTCGTCTGCGCCCCAGAGAACCAGCCAGGGCCTGGACAGAGACAGCCCAAAGCCTAACTTGCCATCGCTGTGGGCAAAAAGGCCACAAGAGGGCTCAGTGCACCAGGTCCCAGGACCGGGGACTGTCCAGGGTTAACTGGCTGGGGCGGGAGGAAGGGCAGGCTGCCCCAGAGGCAGGGGCTGGCAGGCAAACCTCAGCTCAGAGAGAGGGGAAGGATGCTCAGTGCACCTCCCCTGGGAGGTCTGATTCTCAGGAGGCGGATTCCTCCGTGTACCGGGTGGGGGCAGGACGGCCCCTGCGGAGCGAGTGCCTCATACCCCTGGAGGTGGATGGTAGGAAGGTGACGGGCTTCTGGGACACGGGGGCGGAGGTGACTCTGGCCCAATCTGACATAGTGGCCCAGGAGCGGATACTACCCCACGCGCAGCTGACCCTGAAGGGCATAGACGGGTCCCCGTTTAAGGTGCCTGTAGCCAGGGTGCATCTGAAATGGGGGGCGAAGGAAGGCCTCAAGGAAGTGGGGGTGCACCCGCACTTGCCCACCGAGGTGCTGATGGGGAACGACCTAGAGGAGTGGCCCCATGAATCCCAGCGGGCTCTAGTCACTACCCGGAGCCAGAGCCAGCGGGGGGCTGACAACGTGGGTCCAGGGAAGGACTCCTGGCAGCGTCCTCAGGGTCCCATCCCAGTGGACACGGGGTCCAGCCAGGCTGGGACTCCGGACCTAGGCAGAGGTGGGGGACAGGTCCCGATCCCTGCCTCAGCAGCTGAATTCCAGGCTGAGGTGCAGGCAGACCCCTCCTTGCAGAGGCTGAGGGACCAGGCTGGCCTCCGTGCAGCTCAGCCCCGGGGGAGAGGTGGCCAGGAGAGATTCCTGCGGGAGCGTGGGCTCCTGTTCCGTGAGTGGCTCCCCCCCAGGAAGGCGAGGGCATGGGGTGTCCAGCGGCAGCTGGTCGTCCCCCGAAAGTATCGCCTCAAGCTGCTGTATTTGGCCCACGATGTCCCCGTTGGGGGCCACCGGGGGATCCGGAGCACCCGGCTGAAGCTGCTCCAGCACTTCTATTGGCCGGGAATCTTTACAGCCGTGCAGCGGTACTGCCGGTCCTGTGACTCCTGCCAGAGGGGCGGGAAGGCCCAAGACAGGAGGAAAGCGGCTTGGGGGTCTCTACCCCAGATAGAGGACCCTCTGGGCTGGCTGAGAGAGTTATGGGAGGGGAAGTCCTCCCTGGATGGAGCATCGGGGGTGGAAGCCGCCCTGGCTGTCCAGAGAAGGCTCGCTGGGCTCATGGCCCCGGCCCGAGAGACCCCGGCCAGAGATCAAGGCCAGCGGAAGGGTGGGTGTGACCCCCGAGGACAGGCCTGTGCCAGTCGCCCTGGAGTGGGGCGGCGAGTGGACAGAGGGAAGCCAGCTCATGTGGAGCCTCGCCACGGCCGGCCCAAGTCAAGGGGAGCACCCATGTCCCCAGGGCGGGTTCCCACGCAGAGGACCCGAACTTCCCTAGGTCACGAGCGGAGTGACCCTGCTCAGTTCGCTCTCGGAGGGGGGAGAACTGTGACGTAGTGGGGGTACCTGGCTGGTTTCTATGCTGCTGGCTCTGGGGGAACCCCCACTGGCTGCTGTGGGTACCACGACCCAGCAAAACAGGATGAGTCACTATGCAAACCAGTGGCCAGACACCCCCCATGGAGAGGAACAAAGGAAGGTGGAATGCTGCCTTGGCTGGGGGGCAGGGCTGGAAGTTAGGGAGTTGGTTGCTGGCTGTCGGAGGGCATGGATGAGACAGCCTAGGGAGAGGAGCTGGAGTTTAGGGGCCCAGTCTCCCCCATCTCAAGGGGGCCTGAGGCATCCTAGCCCAGTTCCTGTGACCAGATTACATCTGTGCTGCGCTGTGCTGGAGGAGCAATAAACCACCCTCAATTCCACTGGCTGGTGCAGTCTGTTTGTGCCATTTCGGGGTGCAGGAGACGGGGAACCCCCAACGCGCCGTCACAACCCCCTCCCCGTCCCACTGCACCCCCCTGCCCTCCCCGTCCCACTGCACCCCCCTGCCCTCCCTGTCCTGCTGCACCCCTGCCCCGTTGGAGACCCTGCTGGGGCTGCCAACTCACTGACTGCTGAAACCAAGCACCCTGCCCTGCCCCCTTGCCCCTTCTCCGAGCACCCACCACTTTGAGGCCCTGCTCCGTTGCCCCTTCCCTGACGCCTCCCTGCTCTGAGGCCCCGCCCCTTCTCTGAGGCCCCGCCCCTACCCCAAGGCCCCACCCCTGCTCATTCCATCCCCCAATCCCTCTCATTTTCACCTGGCTGGGACAGGGGCTGGGGTGATGGGTTGAGTTCGGGGTGCAGGCTCCGGGCAGGGAGCGTGTCCCTCCATCTCTGAGGCTGAGGGGCAGCCAGACGGCTCTGCCCACTGCCCTGCCCGTATGCCCCATCCCGGCAGCTCTCCTTGGCCGCTGTTCCTGGCCAATGGGAGCTGCAGAGCTGGCGCTCAGGGAGAGGGACGTGCTGGCCGCTTCCGGGAGCTGGGTAGTAGCAGCCGGGAGCTCCCTTTGCCAGCAGCCTGGCCTGGCAACCTCGCCACGGCCCTGCCGGAGCCTGACCCACGCAGGAGCCGGCTGGCTGGGGTGCCCTGGGGGAGGGGCAGAGCCCCCTGGGCTGTCTGTGCCCTGCTCGAGGGCTTACCTGGCTGACATAGGCACGGGGGGCACCTGCAGGGCCGTGTCACTAGTGAGAGGTTCGGGAACGATGGGATGGGCCCGGCTCTGCCTCTGTCCGCCGTCCGCATCCGCCTGGTCTGTGGCCCCCCTGCTCTCCGGAGCCCCACTGTTCTCCAGTGTCCCGCTGCTCTCCGGCGCCCCCCTGCTCTCCGGAGCCCCGCTGTTCTCCAGCACCCCCCTGCTCTCTGGAGCCCTGCTGCTCTCCGGCGTCCCACTGCTCTCCGGGGCCCCGCTGTTCTCCAGCATCCCGCTGCTCTCCGGTGCCTCGCCTGTGGCTGTGGGGAGAGGAGGATGTGAGGCTCCCGCAGGGCGCTACTGGAGTGTCACACGCCCGTAGGGACCCCTGCGGCAGCCCCTCCGCCAACATGTCACGCAGGGAGCCCATCTCCAGGGCACGGCGCACGCCCTGGTGCACAAGGCAGCGCCTCAGGGACCAGCTGCACCTCACACCCTCGTCTGCACCGGGCCGATTAACATGACCCCCCCGGGAATCTGGCCTGGGGCCATGGCTCACAAGGAGCCCACATGTGCTGGAGCACACAAGGGCGCAATCGCTCAAGATGCGGGGCAGCCGCCAGCGGCGCGGGGAAGAGGCCTCGCTGGCCAGTAGCCGGAGCCAGTGGGGAGCATCAAAAGGGTCTGGGGAGGCTGGACACCGGGCGTGTGGGTGGCTCAGCAGGACGCGCCGTCGCCAGCCCGTGCCTGGGGCAGAGGCACGGGACATGGCGTCAGAAATAAACTCAGGAGGGGGAGGAGCAAAAGGCTGCAGGGTCTGCACCTGCCATTGTTCAGTGCCCACTGAACTCGGCTTTGACAAACCTTGCCAGGGATGGGGGGGGTGACGGAATTGCTGGCCGTGGAAAGGTTAGGGTGTCGGCTCCATGCTCCCGCAAGGGGCAGGGCCTTGGTGGAAGGGGAGGGACTGGGGGCTAACCTGCCCCACCAGCCCTCCAGCGCTGCCCAAGTGCACCAATCAGGTGGCGATTTAAGGGGCCTGGCCTCCAACTGCTGCTGCAGTAGCCACGGTGGTGGCAGGGAACCCGGGGTCCTTTTGACCTGCCAGGCCCCAGGGCAGCTCACAGAATCCCAGGGTGGGTAGAGTCCACCCCCTGCCCAAAGCAGGGCCAGCCCCCACTCCATCATCCCAGCCAGGGCTTAGTCCAGCCGGCACTTCAACACCTCTAGGGATGGAGATTCTGTTAGGACTGAAAGTTTTATTCTTTTTGTATTTGTATTTTGTAGGTTTAAGAATGGTGCAATGTACAGGCACGTTAGCATTGTATTCCCTTTCGTTTTAAAGTTAGGTGAGTTTAGTAAGGAAGGAAATAGAGTTTTGGTTCTGTGTCTATGTTAATGAGACTAGAGGGATGTCGAAGGCTGAAGTTTTAATGGTTTGATTTACAATGCCTCTTGCTTTGCCCAATATGAGACACTAACGTCATGCTTCTCTTCGAAAGGCCTTGTAAAAGACTGTTTGTGTGGAAGTGGTATGTGTGTGTCGAGATAAAGGTGCGAAGGTTATTGCTCAGAACCAGATGGCCAAAGAAGGAAAGATGAGCATGGGTGAAAACAGACTGATTGGCGTCAGAAAAACCACCAGTTCCCACCAGTGCGTACCCATGGCCAAGGAGTGACCGGGTTGGCAGATTGACAGCCCTAAAGTGGAGCTGGCACCCCTAAAAGACGATTGATTACAGGATGAGCTCTGGAGATGTTTGGGAATGACTGACATCAACAAGGTAACACGCCGGTCACGGGCTGACAGCGGAATCCACAGACAGCGACACAGGAAAGGCTGAGAACAGCAGGGTGCCTGGCTATGGAACTTCGGGTTCGTCCTGCCACCAACTCCAGGAGAGCATCTGATCGTGACTGACAAAGGCCCTGCTCCCCCTCCGTGATCGATCTGGGTGGCCACTAGATTGATCTGGCGGGACTGTGTGTGTGTGTGTGTGTGTGTGTGTGTGTGTGTGTGTGACTGAAAAGCCTATGCAACTGTTGTATTCTCAGTCCATGCGGCGTACTGCCTTTTCCCCTAGAAAAGATCTCGTGTGCTTCGTTTAAGCATAACAATTCCACTCCCTCCCTAGAGAACCCTACTGTGCAGTAACTGCCCCCCGCCCCAGTAGGCCTGCAAAGTACAGACCAGAGGCAGAATGTTGCACGCTTTTGAATGGCAAACAAACTCCACAAAGCACGTGGAGATGCACAGGTCCCCTCTGGAGCGAATGCTATGGGGCAGCAAGCCAGCCGGGCGTCGCTTCCATCTTTTGGCTTTGCTGAAGACAGGCACACAGCCGGCCATGAAAGCGCTCTGGCTACATGCGGTGCCCATGTGGAGAAACGGGATTTAGGGAGTTTCACCAGAGAACTCACATTGTGCTGCCCAGCCAGTCCCCGCCCAGGCCGGGTCCGTGCATTGGGGTTTCCTCCCGAGGGCGGCACCTGGCGTCCGTGCTGAATTCCACTTCACTGTCTGCAGCCCAGCCACCGAACCTGTCAGGGCCCCACTGAATCTCAGCTCTGTGCCCCCAAGTGTGGGCAATCCGCCCACCCCAGCCTTGTGCCGCCTGCAGAGCTGACCACGATGCTCTCGACTCCTATTCCTTCAGCCCGTTTGCCCAGGACTGAGGTCAGGCGCTCGGGCCAGGGGCACGGCTGGAGCCTTTCTAAAGCCGGGAGAGGGTCCAGAGTGACCTAGAGAGGTTCAACAAGGGCAAGTGCAGAGTCCTGCCCTTGGGAGGAAGAATCCCAAACATTGGTACAGGCTGGGGACCGACTGGCTAAGGAGCAGTTCAGCAGAAAAGGCCCTGGGGGTTACAGTGGGTGAGAAGCTGGAGATGAGTCACCAGGGCGCCCTTGTAGCCAAGAAGGCTAATGGCATATTAGGGGCATTAGGAGATGTGATTATTCCCCTTTATCCGGTGCTGGTGAGGCCACGTCTGGAGTATTGTGTCCAGTTCTGGGCCCCCCACTACAGGAAGGATGTGGACGCACTGGAGAGGGTCCAGCAAAGGGCGACCAGACTGATTCGGGGGCTGGAGCACATGGCCTAGGAGGAGAGGCTGAGGGTGTGGCGTAGGGGGGCTGTCTGCTCTGCATCCCGGGATCCCGCTGTGCGGGGAGGTGCGGTTCCCACGGACTCACCCACAAGTGGTGCTGCAGTGTCAGTCCCCGTGCTGGGTGCGGTGCTTGGGCTGTGGGCTGTGACTGACCCCTACTGGCCTCTGCCTGTGAGCACGGCCCAGCGGGGGGCTGCCTAAGCCAGGTAGACAAAGACCCAACCGGTCAGACTAGGGAAGGGAGAGTTGGGGGAGGGGCAGTCTGGGGCTGGATTCATGCAGGGACCAGCCTAGGGAGGGGGCTGGAATCTAGGGGCCCAGGGACCCACCCCAAGGGGTCCTGGCCTGACTCCTGCAGCCCCGTCCCGTCTGTGCTGGGCTGTCCCGGAGGGGCAAGAACCCCCCTGTTCTACCGGCCGGCGGAGCCTGTTCTGGCTGCTCCGGGGGTGCAGGGTCGGGGGGACCCGACCGGCCGTCACAGAGGGATTTGGGTCTGTTCAGTCTGCAGAAGAGCAGAGGGAGGGGGGATTTGAGAGCAGCCTGCAGCTCCCTGCCGGGGGTCCAGAGGGGCTGGAGAGAGGCTGGGCTCAGTGGGGGCAGAGCGAGGCGCGATGGGCTCACGTTGCAGGGGGGGTCTAGGTTGGAGATCAGGACAAAGGATTCCCCTAGGCGGGGCGGGGGGGGGAAGCCCTGGGCTGGGTTCCCTGGGGAGGGGGGAGTCTCCATCCCTAGAGGGGTTTATGTCCCCGCTGGACAAGGGCCTGGCTGGGCGGATTGAGTTGGGTTGGTCTAGCCCCCGGCCCCTCTCCCGGGCTGGAGCACTGGGCACGCTGGCAGGGGTGGGCCACGGCCTGCTGTGCCCCTGCCCTGTGGCCAAGCCCCAGCTGCCCCCTTACCCTGTTCCTGCGAGCCGCTGCGCCGCGCCACGCTCTGCAGATACGCCCGCTCCTCCTGCAGCCGCAGCTGGCGCAGCCGGCGGTCCATGTGCCAGCCCAGGGCGCGGGCAGGGCAGGGGACGCCCAGCCTCCGGTGCCTGCTGGGGACAGAGACATGCCCTAGCTATGTAGAGGCTGTTTCTGCCCTCCCCAGCCTCCTCCCCTCCAGCTTCACATACACCCCCAGGACCCTTGGCCCAGCACCTCTGCCGGGTCCCGCGACAGTCCCAGGCCCCACAGAAACCGCCAGGGAGCAGGAACCCAAACAGAGTCGCCCCGAGACCCCAGCAGGTCCCGCCTCCCATTGCAGAGCTGGGATTCGCACCTCACTCCCAGGGGCTAGTGGGGAAACTGAGTCACACAGCGGGTCAGAAACTCTCCACGTTGTCTTTGCTTCCCCTGCCATAACTTCTTGCCTGTCGTCTCACTGTGGTCTGTTCCTGCCTCACGTGCGCTGGGACGGGCCCTGGGCTCCACACAACCCCAGAGAGCCCTGCTGAGGGGTACTGAAGAAGTGTAGCGACTCAGCCTGTGTCTGATGCCGTATTTACCCCACAGCCACCGCTGGGGTGGGACACAGGAGCTGTGTAACTGCACCAAGCAACACTGCCTGGCACTTTGGGAAGGGACTGGACAGGACCAAGAACGTAGAGCAGCCTCCTGGAGACAGACCAAAGGCCCATCCAGCCCAGGGTCCTGTCTGCCGACAGTGGCCTATGCCAGGTGCCCCAGAGGGAGGGAACAGACCAGAGAACCATCCAGTGATCCCTCCCCTGTCGCCCATTCCCGGCCTCTGACAGACAGAGGCCAGGGACACCAGCCCTGCCCATCTTGGCTAACAGCCATCGATGGACCTAGCCTCCATGAATGGATCTGTCTTTCTTTGAATCTTGTTAAAATTCTAGCCTTCCCCACATCCTCTGGCAAGGAGTTCCACAGGTTGACTTTGCTCTGCATGAAGAAAAACTTCCTTTTTCATTGAGTGCCGCCTCGTTCTTGTGTCAAGAGGCGTAAATAACTCCTCCTTAGGAACAACCACACCTGCACACAGTATTCAAGATGTGCACATCCCGTGCATTTATAGAGGCAATACGTTATTTTCTGTCTTGAATGCCCTTTTGGGGAACTACCCACAGTGGCTCCAAGATCTCTCCCTTGAGCGGTGACAGCTAACGTAGACCCCGGCGCCGTGTACATATTGGTGGGGTTGTATTTCCAATGGGCACGCCTTTGCATGTAGCAGTATTGAATTTCCTCCGCCACCATGCTGCCCAGTCACCCAGTTTGGGGAGATCCTTTCGTAGTTCGTATCATCTACCAGTGTGAGCTCCTGTTGGCCCCTTTCTCCAGCTCATTCAGGACTATGTGGACTGGGACTGGTCCCTGCAGGACCCCGAGGGACCCGCTAGCTACTCTCTCCAGTCTGAAAGTCGGCCGGTTGCCCATTTGAGGTACTTACACGACAACCCATGTTATTGTTGGTACGGCTACTGGGGGGGGGTTGTTTCGGGAAAGCGGTGGTATCCCGGAAAAACTCCACCACGCCCAGGGAATGTGTCTGCTCATCCGCTTTTTTTTGCGGAAGAGAAGACATGCTCCATGGGAAGCCCTGTCTTCCTCCTTCCACAAGGAGGAAGGCCTCCTCCGAAAGGGGGATTTTCCGAAATTTGGCCCAGTGTAGATGGGCCAAATTTTGAAAAAGTCTCTAATAAAAATTGGAAAAAGCTGGAGTGACAGTCTGGGCAGCCAGGGGGCAGCCCGGCACCTCTGACTGGCCCCGCCCCTGGGGGAGGAGCAGCCAATCACAGCTGCGGCAAGAGGCGCTCTCCACCCCTCCCCCACGCCAGCTGGGCCAGTCTCACAGCAGGAGGGGGCGGAAAAGGGGCCATGCAGCTCAGGGGCCCTGCCCCCGCCCGCTCCCCGAGAAGGGGCGCAGGGTGGTGCCCCTCCCCTGCAGGGGCAGGGCCAGTCTGGGGCACCCCCGTCACACGAGCGGCTGGAGCACGGTGCAGGCAGGGTAATGGGGAGCCCGGTGGCCTCCCGGCCCCCCCCGGCCGAGCGCCAGGACCCCCCCAGCCAGCCCCTGCACTGCGCCCTGCGGGGGACCGGGCACCGCGGGGCTCTGCCCCCACCTGCAGCGTGTGCCCCGGGGGCCACAGCCTCAGCGCCTCCGCCCTGGGCAAAGGGCGGGCGGAAAGGGCAGGGAGCCCCAGCAGCAGCTGCAGCGTGTGCGGAGCTGCCACGTGGAGCCCGCTGGCACCGGACACACCCCAGGCCTGCGGGCCCCGGTGCCCCCCACTCGCCCTAGGCTGGACCCCACTCCCTAGGGGTGATGTGCAGCTGCCCAGGCCCCCTGCCCTGCCAGACAAGCACCCACTGGTGCGGGGGCCCCCCGAATCTGGCACCCCAGCCGTGCAGCGCCCGGCCCCCTCCCCCACGTCCCTGACTCTGCCCTCTGGCCAGGTGCCGACCTACCTGTGCCCAGCCGCGCGGCTCACTCCATGGCGGGGCTACCTGGCTCCAGCCCCCGGCTACGCCCGGCCTGATGACACATTAACCAGGGGCTGGGCCGCCCCAGCCGAGCCCTCCCTCCGGTGCATCTCCCCAGCCAGGCCTGGCGGCTGCCTGCTCCCTCCCACACGCCGGCAGGGAAGAGCCAGGCGCTGACTCATGTGCACACGGGGGGGGGGGGGGGGAGCTGCTCATCTGCCTTGGCCCAGCACCGCCTGCGCGTGGCGCACAGCCAGCCCAGCCTCACAGCCCCGGGGCAGCACGGGGAAACTGAGGCACTGAATGGTTTGGGGGGCACGTAGTGAGAACACGCCCGGGTCCTCACTCACAGGTGCCCCTGCTGCAGCCCCTCACCGCACTGGCTGCACGGCCCAGGGGCGTTGGGACACGGCGGGGCTCTGTGCTGACTGGGGGACAGCCGGCTTTCGGGGACGACTTGGCTTTGCAGAAAGCCTTTGAGCAAGCCCCGCACCAAGGGCTGTGACATCCCTCGGCTGCCGGCTCCTGGCTCCGTAACGAGCAGGTCCCGGGGCTCTCCAGCACAGTCAGGAAGGAGCCAGGAAAGAGGGTGGCGTCCTCCCAGGGCGCTCCCCTGCCGCTCCTGTCACGTGCTTATTCCCCCCTTCCTGTAACACAAGAACCAGAGGGCGCCCGGTGAAATCAACAGCAAATGGAGGGATTTCTTCCCACAACGCTCAGCCAACCTGTGGAACTCCTTGCCAGGGGATGCTGTAAAAACCAAAGGCAGATGCAGGTTTAACAAAACATGAATCAGTTCCTGGCAGACAGGCCCATCAGTGGCTAGTAGTCAGGCTGGGCAGGGGCGTGCTTAAGCAGTTCACTGTGCCACGCTGTCTCCTGGCCCAAAACGGCCTTCCTGAGCCCAGCAGCTCTGCTCTGGCCTGGAGCATGAGGGACCCCTTAGCCCTTCCTTCCAGCCAGTGTCCCGGCAGGCTCTTGCTCTGGAGGCCCATTCGGAACTGCCCTGGAGGGCTCAGACCATCCTGCTGGCCGGGGAAGACCTGCAGGGCTCCCCCCAGCTCGTGATGGGCCAACGGGCCATGCTGCCTGCCCAGATGGATTCTGTAACCCACAGTTCTGCCCACGAGTCAGCCCCACCCTCTCTCCCCTTCTGAGTCAGTGTGGATGGTAACCCCATGGGGCCCAGCAGGGTGCAACCCCTCCCCCCCATGGACAGTGTGCTGGTCGTTTCAGAAGAGAACATTGTAGGGCCCAGCACTCAGCCTCCGCAGCGGGGCAGCTGGGGGCGGGGACGTCAGAGAACAGGAAACGGGCAGTGGGAGCCAGGAGGGTAGACCCCTGTGATCGAGCGCCTGGGACCCCCAGAGCTTTGCAGGCTGCAGGCCATGTACACTTACTCACTTGCCCGAGAAATGCAGCCACCTCTGGGTGAAGGCAGCTGCTGGGTAGCAGCTCCCAGCAACACTGTCCAGGGGCAGGAAGCAAGGGAGAGAAGTGTCAGGTGCAGAAAGGGGGAGGAGAAGAGGGGCTCAAGGGTTAAGGCGAGGGGGTGGGCTGAAGCTGGAGATGCCCGGGCGGGGTGGGGGGACGTTCCGGGGCAGTGGCTCACGCAGGGAGCAGGACGGCAGAGGGCTTGTGTTGCTTTCGCTCCCAGGTCTCTTGCCAAACGTGCCTGCGTGGAGGATGGGCACATGATCCTGGATAAACAAGTCTTATCAGCCGGGACCTTTGTGCCTGCACAGGCAGCTTCCCGCCGGCGCCCTGTGCCCCAGGGAAGGGGACCGGCCTCCCTGCACAGGCTTGGCCAGCGAAGGACAGAGCCCCACGCCGGGCAGGGCCACGCCGGAGCACAGACACATCCACTCGGCAGGGACTCCAGCCTGGAGTTCCACACATGCCCTGGGGGGTGGGAGAGCAGCTGGAGGGTGCGTGACGGGCAGGTGTGTCCAGGAGCTCCTGACCCGCTGGCGGGGACAAGCACAGCAGCTAGAAACCCCAAGGGCCTGTCAGGCAGCAGGCCAGGACCCAGCCAGGGCATCCAGGCACCAAAGGAAGGGTGGGTCCCCTGGACATTGGGCCTTTCCCCTCTAGCGCCCCAGTCCGGAGGGTGGCTGCAGGGGCTGGTCCCCAGGGCAGGCTCAGCTACCCCCGATTCTGAGGCTGGCGGATCACTGCAAAAAAGATATTTTGGCCTTGGAAAAGGTTCAGAAAAGGGCAACTAAAATGATTAGGGGTTTGGAACGGGTCCCATATGAAGAGAGGCTAAAGAGACTGGGACTTCTCAGTTTGGAAAAGAGGAGACTGAGGGGGGATATGATAGAGGTCTATAAAACCATGAGTGGTGTGGAGAGGGCCGATAAAGAAAAGTTATTTATTAGTTCCCTAAATAGAAGAACTAGAGGACACCAAATGAAATTAATGGGTAGCAGCTTTAAAGCTAATAAAAGCAAGTTCTTCTTCATACAGTGTGTTGTCAACCTGTGGAACTCCTTGCCGGAGGAGGCTGTGAAGGCTAGGACTATAATAGAGTTTAAAGAGAAGCTAGATAATTTCCTGGAGGTTAGGTCTATAAAAGGCTATTATCCAGGGGATAAAATGGTGCCCTTGGCCTCTGTTTGTCAGAGGCTGGAGAGGGATGGCAGGAGACAAATCGCTTGATCATTGTCTTCGGTCCACCCCCTCTGGGGCACCTGGTGCTGCCACTGTCGGCAGACAGGACACTGGGCTGGATGGACCTTGGGTCTGACCCAGTACGGCCGCTCTTATGTGGGCCCCTGGCGCCAGAGAAGATGCTCCCTGCCCGGCGAGCCGTGAGCGGGGCGGGGCCTGGAGGGTGCCGGGCTCTGAGCTCACAGCGGTGCCGGGGAAGCCAGGCTGGGCAGAGTTAAGGTTACCCAGGCAGCCTTCAGCAGCCCGGGCTCCCCGCCAGGGGGCACCACGAGCAGTGGAGGGCCCGGGAACCCCGCCCAGAGCCCACGCGGGCATCGGCCTGGGGCCGCCGCGAGGGAAGGCGCGCGCACGCAGGCCGCGGGGGAGGGGGGGCCGCCCCAGTGCCCGCCCCGTCACCTGATCCCGGCCGCTCCTGTCACGTGCGCGGCTGGGCGCGGGGCGGGGCGTCGGGCTGCGGACTGCATAGGCGCGCCGGGGCGGGGCCTGGCTGAAAAGGGGCGGGGCTAAAGCGGGGCCGGGCAGGGGAGAGCAGGAAAGGGGCGGGGCCAGGCAAGAGCTTATCGGCCCCGGGCGATCCTGTCTCAGCTGCTGGGCACCGCGCGCCTCCGTGCCGGACTGCGGGGGGGCAGGTCCCCGGGGGTACGTGCCCAAACTGCTGGGGCAGGAGGGGCAGGAAGTAGGACCCCAGGGTGCTGGTGCGGGGGGGCAGGGGGTAGGTGCCCAGGCTGCTGGTGCAGGAGGGGCAGGGTCCCCAGGGTGCTGGTGCAGGAGGGGCAGGGTCCCCAGGGTGCTGGTGCAGGAGGGCGGGGTAGGTCCCCAGGGTGCTGGTGCAGGAGGGGTAGGTCCCCAGGGTGCTGGTGCAGGAGGGGGGGGTAGGTCCCCAGGGTGCTGGTGCAGGAGGGGTAGGTCCCCAGGGCACAGGTGCGAGGGAGGGGTAGGTCCCCAGGCTGCTGGTGCAGGAGGGGCAGGGTCCCCAGGGTGCTGGTGCAGGAGGGGTAGGTGCCCAGGGTGCGGGGGAGGGGGAGATCCCCAGGGCGCGGGTGCAGGAGGGGTAGGTCCCCAGGGTGCTGGTGCAGGAGGGGTAGGTCCCCAGGGTGCTGGTGCAGGAGGGGGGGGTAGGTCCCCAGGGTGCTGGTGCAGGAGGGGTAGGTCCCCAGGGCACAGGTGCGAGGGAGGGGCAGGGTCCCCAGGCTGCTGGTGCAGGAGGGGCAGGGTCCCCAGGGTGCTGGTGCAGGAGGGGTAGGTGCCCAGGGTGCGGGGGAGGGGGAGATCCCCAGGGCGCGGGTGCAGGAGGGGCAGGGGCAGGTGCCTAGGAGCTGGTGCCACAGGAGCAGCCCACCCATGGAGGACAAGCACATCCTCTGCATCGGCCTGGTTTGCCTGGACATTATCAGCGTGGTGGACGAGTACCCGGCCGAGGACACAGACACCAGGTCCGGGGGCGCGGCTCTGCGGGAGGCTGCATTGCGGGGCACAGAGCTGGGGTCGCCGGGGCTGGGCGGCAGAGAAGGGTCCCTGGCTCCCCAGGCCCTGGGGCTGTGAGGATCCAGCTGGTGCTCAGGTGGCTGGAGCAGGACCAGCAGGCCGGCAGCGGGGCCCTGGCCAACGGGGAGGCGCTTTCTCCAAGTGGCTTTGCCTGCAGCCTGACTTCCTGGGCAGAGTCGTCCAGCCCCCCCTCGTGCCTCCACACAGGCCCGGGCTGTGCCCCCAGGACACTGGGTACGCTGCTGCCCAGGGAGCCCTGGCCTGGCCCGCAGGCAGGGGGTGGCATGACCTTCTCTGCCCCTCCCTGCGCCCGTCAGCAGGCAGGGCACCTGCTGACTGATCCCTGCAGGGGGTGTGGGGCTGGGGGCTGTGCCCGGCCCGGCCCTGCCATGGCTGTCTGTGTTCCAGGTGCCTGTCTCAGCGCTGGCAGCGCGGCGGCAATGCCTCCAACTCCTGCACCGTGCTGTCCCTGCTGGGCGCGCCCTGCGCCTTCATGGGCTCCCTGGCGCCGGGACACGCGGCAGAGTAAGTGAGAACCGGGTGCGGGGGCGCCTGAGCCAGCCAGTGCCGCCCCGCTGCCGGGTGGGGAGGGAGCCCGCAGGCAGGACGCTCCCTTTCCGGGCTGGGGGACGAGCCCCGGCCGCTGCTGCTGGGGGCTGTGGCTCTGCCGGAGGGGCGTGGGGGGGCGGGTCAGACGGGCTTTCCTTTCCCGAGCGAGGCGTGAGCCCGCGTGTCCCTCGGGCCTTTCCCCACGGGCGGGGCCTGTGCTCGGCCTCTGCGGGCGCGGGGGCGGGGGCGGGCTAGCGTGTGCCGGGCGTTCCTAAACCCCACAGCGGCCATTTTGGTGTGACCCACCACAGCCCGGACCAGCTGTGCGCCTGCGGATTGCCATGGAAACAAGCTGAGAGGGTTCCCCTGGTCCCATGCAGCCTGTTCCCCTGGAGCTAGGGGGCGCCCTCCAGGCCTTCAGCGGGGGGGGGAGGGCATCTTTCACAGCACCAGCCCCCCAGCCCTTCCCTGGAGCCCCCCCTCCAGACCCACCACCCTGCTGGGCAGTAACTGAGCCCCCAGCCCTTCCTAGGAGACCCCCTGCCAGCCCCTCTCCCTGCCGGGATGGCTCTGCAGAGCCGCCCTTTCCACCCCACCCATAAGAACACAAGAGCGGCTGTGCTGTGCCCGGGTCCCGCCTGCCCACAGTGGCCAGAGCCAGGTGCCCCAGAGGGAGGGAACCGAACCGGGAATCCTCACACGGTCCCTCGCCTGTCACCCCCGTCCAGAGAAACAGAGGCTGGGGACACCAGCCCTGCCCAGCCTGGCTAACAGCCTAACCTCCAGGAATCTCTCTAGCTCGTTTTTGAACCCTGTTCAAGTCCTGGCCTTCACCACATCCTCTGGCGAGGAGTTCCACAGGTTGGCTGTGCGCTGAGTGAAGAAAAACTTCCTTTGGTTTGTTTTAAACTTGTGGGGTCACCCTTGGGCTGCTCTGAGCAGTCGTGGTCTGTGGAGCTCCCTGCATAGAGGGGGCTGGAGCTCTCTGCTGGGGGCCTCCCGGGAACTGATTGAGTGCCCAGCCCCACTGCCCCCCCTCCCCAGCTAACGCTCTCTGCGCCCCTCCCCGGCAGCTTCGTCCTGGCCGACCTGCGGCGCTATGGCGTGGAGCTCACCCACGTGGTCCTGCACCCCGCCAGCTCCTTCCCCACCTCCATTGTCATCAGCAGCGTGAGCAGGGGCACCCGCACCATCCTGCACACGAACAGGTGCGTAGGGGCTGTGCCCGGTGCCCGCCGCGCCCACCAGCAGCTAACCCGTCTCTCCCTCCCCCTGTTCTCTGCCCCCCGCTAAGTTTCATCGTGGCGGACTTCCGGCGCAGGGGTGTGGATGTAGCGCATGTGGCGTGGCAGAGCCGGGGGGACACGCCGTGCGCCTGCTGCCTGGTCAACCGCACCAACGGCTCGCGGACGGTCACGCTGTACGACACGTAAGGCCGGGCCTGTCTGCCGAGCCATCCCGCCAACCCCCCGCAGGCCGACAGCTCCCCATGGGGGCGCCTGTCAGGGGACCCGTCCCGCATGACTGATTGACCGATTGATCCGCTGATTCTGCACCCACATGCCAATCATCCGCAGCAATGCCAGTCCTGGCCGGCCAATCAGCACCCGGTAATCCGACCGCCATAATCGGCACATCCCGACGGCCAGGCCTCCGGGGGGAATCTGCATGTGCGACGCTGCTGGGCCCTCGCACCCCGTGTAGGCGCCAGGCATGTGGGGGGCGGGGGGCGTCCCTGTGCCAGGCCTTCCGCTGGCTCCCTCTGCCCATGGGACGGGCTCCCGGGGCAACTCGCCCAGCCCATGCCAGCCCTGGCCTCCATCCCCCCAGGGGGCAGGTTGGTGGGGCGCCCCCTGCTGCCTGCCCAGCGTTCACATCCCTGCGTGGGGAGCCCCATCTTTGGGGGACTCCTCGGTCCCAGCCCAGCGCGTTAGGAAGCCGATGGCCTCTCCCCTGTGCTCTGAGATCCCCCCCCCCAACCTGCCCTGTCTCCCGCAGACACTGCCCTGGGACCCCCTGCCCGCGGGAGGGTGGAGCTGGGATCCAGCCGCCTGGGAAGGGCGGGCCTGGGGCTCCCGGAGCCACTGGGCCCTGTTTCCTGCAGCTCTGGCTGCTTCGGCCCTTGGGCGTCCGGGAGCAGCCGCAGCCCTGGGCTTGCTGTGAGCAAAGTCTGGCGGGTGCCCTTTGAGATCAGGCCAGGGTCTCCCTGCCTAGCGGCCCTGGTTAATCATTGAAGCCGGGCCCGCTGCTGCTGGCGCCGATCCCCAGGGCGCCCCATGCTGTCACACCTGTCTGCCTGCCGCCTGGCCTTCGCCCCCCTGCCCCAGCCGCTCCCCCAGCCCCGCGTGCAGAGGGGGCAGGGCCCCATGGGGGGCTCTGTGCACCCGGACAAGGCAGAGGGCCTGCGTGGCGGGACCGTGGGCGCCTGCCTGGATTCCCCGGTGGGTCGAGGGCAGAGGGGCTGGGCACCGGCTGAAACCCCTTCGGCCCAACCTCTGCTGGGAGAGACCCCATGCGCGCCCGACGTCTCTCTCCCCCCTCCCCCCGTTAGAAACCTGCCGGACGTGACCGCCCAGGATTTCGAGCAGGTCGACCTCAGCCGGTACAAGTGGATCCACTGGGAGGTGAGTCCTGACGGGGGGGGGGCTCCCCTGCCCGGCTCCGTGGGGGGAGGAGCAGACAGCCCCTCGCTCCTCCGTCCCCTGGGGCTGCCTCCGGCCGTGCCCGCTGCGGCGCCCAGGCCTGCGGGCGCAGGGGGTGGGGGCGACGGCCCGGGCCTGGCCCTGCTGAGCGCTCCCCGGCTCCCAGGGCAGGAACGCGGCGGAGCAAGCCCAGATGCTGCGGCGCGTGGAGGAGCACAACCGGGCCTGCCCAGCCCCGCAGAGAGTCTCCACGTCGGTGGAGGTGGAGAAGGCCCGGGAGGAGCTGTACCAGCTGCTCGGCTACGGAGACGTGGTAGGAACCCGGGGGCATGGGGGGGGGCTGCGGGGGAAGGGGGGTTGCACTGATCTCAGCTGCTTTCAGTGGGCGGAGTCTCACCGAAGCCCCGCCTCTCTGGTGCCTGGCGGCCACCTGATCCTCCCCTGCCTGGGGGTGCTGGGGGAGGGGGCCACAGAGCTTCGCTCTCCCAGCCCCTCTTGCTGGGGGCCATCGGGCCCCTGTAGGGGGAGGGGCCATCAGGAGGTGGGGGGGGCGCTGTGGTAGGCCCCTCCCACACCCAGGTGACAGGCCGTTTCCTCTGGGGGGCGCTCTGTGGAGCTGACCCGCTCTCTATGGTACGTGCGGGGAGGGGGTCTGGGAGGGCACCTGCCTCCAGGTTGGGGTGCCGGTGAGGAGGGCAGCTGATTGGCCGGCTGAGCAGTCCCACTAGCCAATCAGACACTGGCTCCTGCATGGCTCTGGGAGCCCGGGCACATGCTGAGCTCACTGGCCACATGGGCTCAATGCTGCTCGGGGGGGCAGTGGGGGAGGGGACGCATTGGCCATGGGTGGGGGCTCCCTGGGCAGCATGCGCTGGAATCGGAGGGGTCCTTACTGCCGGCAGAGGGGCAGCAGGGGTGCGGTGGCATTGGAGCTGGCGGAGGGGCATGGGGGGGTTGTTTTCCCTAGTGGAGGGGCATGGGGGGGGCATTTGTTCTCCCTGGCAGAGGGGCATGGGGGGTTGTTTGCACTGGCGGAAGGACAAGGGGGTACAGGTAGGGGGGTTGTTTGCCCTAGTGGAGGGGCATGGCGGGGCGTGGGGGGGGTTGTTTGCACTGGCGGAAGGACATGGGGGTACAGGTGGGGGGGTTGTTTGCCCTAGTGGAGGGGCATGGCGGGGCGTGGGGGGGTTGTTTGCACTGGCGGAGGGGCATGGCGGGGCGTGGGGGGGGTTGTTTGCACTGGCGGAAGGACATGGGGGTACAGGTGGGGGGGTTGTTTGCCCTAGTGGAGGGGCATGGCGGGGCGTGGGGGGGTTGTTTGCACTGGCGGAGGGGCATGGCGGGGCGTGGGGGGGGTTGTTTGCACTGGCGGAAGGACATGGGGGTACAGGTGGGGGGGTTGTTTGCCCTAGTGGAGGGGCATGGCGGGGTGTGGGGGGGTTGTTTGCACTGGCGGAAGGACATGGGGGTACAGGTGGGGGGGTTGTTTGCCCTAGTGGAGGGGCATGGCGGGGCGTGGGGGGGCTGTTTGCCCTAGTGGAGGGGCATGGCGGGGCGTGGGGGGGGTTGTTTGCACTGGCGGAAGGACGGGGGGGTACAGGTGGGGCCTTGTTCATTGGCGCTGGCTGCCAAGTGCTGCCCCGACGGCCCTTCTCTCCCTGCAGGTGTTTGTCAGCAAGGACGTGGCCAGGGACTTGGGCTTCCAGGCAGCTCCCGAGGCGGTGAAGGGGCTGCGGGCCCGCGTGCGACCGGGGTAGGCCTGGGACAGGTCGGATGGGGAGGATGAACTCGCCCCGGGGGCGGCGGGCAGGGACTGCGCTGTGCCGGGGCTGCCCCAAGAGATGCCGCCTCCAGGCCCTCCCCGCCCCTGTGGCCCATGGGGAGCGGAGCTGGCTCTGGAGGGGTCGTGTGCTCGCTCGCTGCCAGGCTACGGCTGGGTGGCTCAGAGCCGCGGTGCTGGGATCCCGCTGTGGGGCGCCCCCGCTCAGCCCTGCTCTCCCCCAGGGCCACCGTGATCTGCGCCTGGGCCGAGGACGGGGCCGACGCGCTGGGGCCCGACGGGCAGCTCGTCCACTCCGACGCCTTCCCCCCAGAGAGCGTTGTGGACACGCTGGGCGCCGGCGACACCTTCAACGCCGCCGTCATCTTGGCCCTATCGCGAGGTGAGGGGGGGCGCCGCGGCCAGCGGGGGGGGGCGGGGCTGGGCGTCACTCGGGCTGACGGGCGGTTCGCTCTCCCACGACAGGGCAGAGCCTGCAGGAGGCGCTCACCTTCGGCTGCCAGGTGGCCGGCAGGAAGTGCGGCGTGCACGGCTACGATGGCATCGTGTGAGGGCCGCCTGCCGGGGCAGAGGAGACTCGGCTGGGGCTGACGGGGGCCAGAGGGCTGAGCCGCCACCTGCCCCCTCCCTGGTCCCCCAAGGGTCTGTCCTGGGACCATCCTACGCAACATATTTACCAGTGATCTGCAGAAAGGGGTGAACAGGGAGGTGGCAACATCTGCAGATGACACCAAACTGCTCAAGATCGTTAAGACCAAACCCGACTGTGAAGAGCGTCACAACGATCTCACCCAACTACGTGATGGGGCAAGAAACTGGCAAATGAAACTGAGCGCTGAGGAGGGTAAAGTAATGCACACGGGGAATCATCCCAGCGAGCCGTACAATCGGATGGGGGCTCATTGGCTGGAGCTACGCGCGAGAGATCTTGGCGTCACTGTGCCTGGTTCTCTGAACACATCCACCCCCTGCATGTTTGTGCAGCGCCAGTCAAAAAATCAGTATTTTAGGACTCATTAAAGGGATGGAGAATAAGACGGAGAATATCTTATTGCCTCCATATAAAACCATGGGGAGACGGCGCGTCGGGGCGCCCCCGCCCTGCACCCCCATCCACGGCCAGTAGAGCAGGTTACCTGGTTCGCAGAGACACGGCCTAGCTTGGGGTCGATGTTAGCGCAGGAGCCAGGGCAGAGCCTTCCTCCTCTCGGGGGAAAGGGGTTCCCGGCCCCCTGGATCCTCTGTCCTGGACTTAGTCTGCTCTCCTCATGCTTCCCCTCAGCCCCAGAGTGACTCAGCTCCCAGGCCCTGCCCCCAGCCAGGTGTCGGTCTCCACCTCCCTCCCTTTGTCCGTCCCCAGGAAGAGCCTTGTTACCTGCCCAGGCTGGGACTGGGTGTCTGGGCCCATCCACGTGTGGGTGAGTCCGTGGGGATCTCACAGCCCAGCCCAGGGGGACCCGGGTCACAGAGCAGACCCCCCCCCCCACGTCACACACGGGATGCCCACACCCCCAACATTGCGTGCAGGTGTGATCGCCTCACCTCGCAAAAGGGCTCTTGGCGTTGGAAAAGGGCAACTAAAATGCGGAGGGTTTGGAACGGGCCCTAGGAAGAGATTGAAAAGACGGGGACTTGCCAGCTTAGAAAAGAGGAGGCTGAGGGGGGACAGGCCAGAGGGCGATAAAATGACGGGTGTGGAGAACGTGAATAAGGGAAATTATTGACTTCTTCCCACAATAGAAGAACCAGAGGCCACCCAATGAACTGAACAGGGAGCAGGTTTAAAACAAACAAGTTTTTCTTCACTCAGTGCACAGCCAACCTGTGGAACTCCTCGCCAGGGGACGCGGTGAAGGCCAGGACTCGAACAGGGTTCAAAAGAGCTAGAGAGAGTCCTGGAGGTTGGGTCCATCAATGGCTACTACCCAGATGGGTGGGAATGGTGGCCCCAGGCTCTGTTTGTCCGGCGGTGGGTGACAGGGGAGGGATCACGTGAGGATTCCCGGTTCTGTTCCCTCCCTCTGGGGCCCCTGGCACTGGCCCCTGTGGGCAGACAGGCCCCGGGGCTGGATGGACCATTGGTCTGACCCCGTCTGGCTGCTCTTAAGTGTGTTCTCTGCTGGGCAGGGATAGACCCGCCCCCTCCAGCTGTTCTCCCCTCCCTGTGGCCCCAGCCTGGCGGTAGCTGCTGGAGCAGAGCCCTCGGTGGGCTGGATTGGGGGGGGCCGGGGGCTGAGCCGGGGAGCAGTCCTGGGGGAGCCTGGCCTCGGGCAGGGCACAGCCGCGGAGGGTTACCCCCTTGGAGCTGCAAGGAGCCCCCCCCAGCAGCCTCCCCCGGCACCGAGCGTGGTTACACGGCTTGACACGTTGCACGGCTCCTCACGCGTGAGTCACGCCCTCGTGCCCGTGGCGGGGGCGAGCAGCCACCCTCCCTTCCACACTTGGATCTGAGGCCCAGGGTGGGGAAAGGGCAGCGCCGGTCGCTGGCCCCGGGCGTTTAACCCTCGCCCACCGGGCGCTGGCGGCGAGCCCCCCGCGGAGTCGGGCAGCGGGTCCCAGGTAAGCAGCGGCCTGCGACCCCCGGGCTCTTAAACACTCACGGCTCCCTGGGCCGGGGCTCACAGCCCCTCCCCCCCAGGTGAGAGCCCTGGGCCCGTGCCAAGCAACCCGGCAGGGCTGGCTGTGCCTGGCTGGTCAGTCACCCCGGGCAGGGCCATGTTCTCAGCACGCGCCGCCTGGCCGGTGCAGAGAGCTCCTAGGGGCCATGGCGGGCGCGGCACGAGCCCCGTGTTAGCGCTGCCCCCTGGGCCCACGGGTGGCCCTGTGAGAGCTGTGGGGCCCAAGCCAGGCTGTGGGGGCTGCCGGAGCCGGGCCCGGGGCTCCTGGGACAGCAGCGACTCCCCTCCAGCGAGGAAAGCGGGCGGGGGACCCGGCTAAGAGCTGCCTGCCTGCAGGACTGGCGTGAGCCCCTGGGAAGGGTGAGGGGGTGGGGGCTGCCCTGTGGGCTCCAGGATCCTGCCCAGGGGCCCAGCCCCACCCCCATTCTGATTGTGATGGGGGGTCCAGGTGCAGGCCAAAGTGCTCTGGGGCCTGGCCCCCAGGGGCCATGCCAGTCTGGCCCGGGGGAGCGTGAGGTGCCCACGTGCTGGGCAGGCAGGCCTGGGGCTGTGGGGTGAGGGGAGTGCTGGGTGGAACCCGGCTCGGTGGCTGGAGCTGGTCCCTGCCCGCAGGCCCCCAGGAGGGGCTGGATCCCGGCTGCACTGTCCCCCTCGGGCTGGCGCTGGGGCGGGTTAACCCCCTAGCTCCCCCCCGCAGGAATGGCCAGGAGGGGCCAGGCCCGGAGGGGGTGGGGGAGGGTTAGAGGGGCGGGCACTCTGCCTGGGGGAGACTGCGGCAACCCCCCCCCCTGGAGGGGCAGGCAGGAGGCACCCTCGGCTGGGCAAGCCCCTCCTGCCCCCCCAGCCCATGTCCCACCCCACGGCGCCGGGGGCACGGCCAGCAGCCCTGAGGCACCTTGTGTATTTTCCTCTTTCCAAGTGCAAGTCACATGATCAAGTAACACGGCCCCCCCCTTCCCCAGACGGCTCCTACCCCGCTAGGGGCTGCTACCAGCTTCCATGCTGGGCCTGCAGCACCCGGCTGCCTCCTGTGCCCCCCACCCAGTTAGGGGTCAGGCCCGTCCCAAGGGTCACCCCACTGGCTCGGCCGGGTGGAGGCCACCTACCAGGCTGAAAGCACGGAGGGGGGTCAGGCCCCCCCGACCATGCCAGGGCCCCAAGGTCTTACACCCCCATCCCTCCTCCCCCCAGCCCCACTCGCAGCCAGATTCGGGGGGGGGTCCCTGACCCCCACCTCAGCGTCCCCGCGCTGCAGCCCCGCGCCAGTCTGCCCGGCAGCGCCCTGAGCTCCACAGGGTCTTGGGGGGCCTAGATCTCG
This sequence comes from Pelodiscus sinensis, assembly GCF_049634645.1. Lineage (NCBI taxonomy): Eukaryota > Metazoa > Chordata > Testudines > Trionychidae > Pelodiscus > Pelodiscus sinensis. Next base: position 67,125 of record NW_027465815.1, read on the forward strand.
GAATTGGGGCCCCCTGGAGCTTCCCCGGCAGCATCCTCTGTGGGCTGAGCTGCCTCTGGCCCCGGGGGGCTCTGGGAGGGGCCTGTCGCCGCCGGCTGCTCCGATACGGGCTCTACCGCCTCCGGGGGCTCCACGCCAGCAGCTGCTGCTCCCTGGGGGCTGGGCGTCTCGAGGGCGGCGGCTGGGGGCTCCGGCTCCTGGGGTGCCCACTGCACGACCCCGTCTCCGGCGGGCGCCTGGGCTGGCAGCAGCAGCTCCGAGGGGTTCAGCAGCCCGTCCTGGTTCAGGTCCTGAGTCGCCAGGATCCCGTCCACCGCCACGATCACCTGCGGGGCCGGAGACACGGCGCTGGCTGGCTGGGGCGGGGGCGGGGCCTGTCCCCTCTGGGGCGGGGCCTGTCCCCTCTGGGGCGCCGGGTCCCACCCGCCCTAGGGCAGGGATTGGGGGGCGGGGCCTGTCCCCTCTGGGGCGCCGGGTCCCACCCGCCCTAGGGCAGGGATTGGGGGGCGGGGCCTGTCCCCTCTGGGGCGCCGGGTCCCACCCGCCCCAGGGCAGAGATTGGGGGCGGGGTCTGTCCCCTCTGGGGGGCCGGGTCCCACCCGCCCCAGGGCAGAGATTGGGGGGCGGGGCCTGTCCCCTCTGGGGCGCCGGGTCCCACCCGCCCCAGGGCAGAGATTGGGGGGCGGGGTCTGTCCCCTCTGGGGCGCCGGGTCCCACCCGCCCCAGGGCAGAGATTGGGGGCGGGGTCTGTCCCCTCTGGGGCGCCGGGTCCCACCCGCCCTAGGGCAGGGATTGGGGGGCGGGGCCTGTCCCCTCTGGGGCGCCGGGTCCCACCCGCCCCAGGGCAGAGATTGGGGGCGGGGTCTGTCCCCTCTGGGGTGCCGGGTCCCACCACCCCAGGGCAGGGATTGGGGGGCGGGGCCTGTCCCCTCTGGGGTGCCGGGTCCCACCCGCCCTAGGGCAGGGATTGAGGGGCGGGGCCTGTCCCCTCTGGGGCGCCAGGTCCCACCACCCCAGGGCAGGGCAGAGATTGGGGGCGGGGCCTGTCCCTTCTAGGGGTGCGGGGTCCCACCCGCCCCAGGGCAGGGACCAGGTTTTTCACCCCAGCAGGTCCCTGCTGCTGCCCTTGATCTGGGGCAGAGGGAGGCTCCAGAGCCCGGCTGCCCCCTAGCCTGAGCTGGGCAGATCCCACACCTGGCAGCGATGCCCCCCCGCCCAGCTGGCCCGGGGGCACTTACGGCGTCGGGAGAGGGCTGCCCCTGAGCCTGCTGGGCGACCAGCCCGGTCAGCAGCTGCATGAACTCCAGCCCGTCCAGCTGGCCGCTGCGGTCGTAGTCGTGCAGGGCGCACAGGTACAGCAGCACTGCGGGGGGCGGGGGGTCAGTGGCAGGCAGAGGGGGTGCAACCTGGGCAGGGGTCTGCAGTGCCCCCCTTCCGGGAGCCTGGCAGCTGCCAAACTCACCCTCGCCTGGGCACACTCTGCAGGAGAGCCAGCGGGCACCTGCCCCCCAGCACGGCCACGCTCCTGAGCCCCCCCCAGCCCGCCTGGGCACACCCTGCAGGAGAGCCAGCGGGCACCTGCCCCCCAGCACGGCCACGCTCCTGAGCCCCCCCCAGCCCGCCTGGGCGCACCCTGCAGGAGAGCCAGCGGGCACCTGCCCCCCAGCACGGCCACGCTCCTGAGCCCCCCCCAGCCCGCCTGGGCACACCCTGCAGGAGAGCCAGCGGGCACCTGCCCCCCAGCACGGCCACGCTCCTGAGCCCCCCCCAGCCCGCCTGGGCACACCCTGCAGGAGAGCCAGCGGGCACCTGCCCCCCAGCACGGCCACGCTCCTGAGCCCCCCCCAGCCCGCCTGGGCACACCCTGCAGGAGAGCCAGCGGGCACCTGCCCCCCAGCACGGCCACGCTCCTGAGCCCCCCCCAGCCCGCCTGGGCACACCCTGCAGGAGAGCCAGCGGGCACCTGCCCCCCAGCACGGCCACGCTCCTGAGCCCCCCCCAGCCCGCCTGGGCACACCCTGCAGGAGAGCCAGCGGGCACCTGCCCCCCAGCACGGCCACGCTCCTGAGCCCCCCCCAGCCCGCCTGGGCACACCCTGCAGGAGAGCCAGCGGGCACCTGCCCCCCAGCACGGCCACGCTCCTGAGCCCCCCCCAGCCCGCATATCTGGGCACACCCTGCAGGAGAGCCAGCGGGCACCTGCCCCCCAGCACGGCCACGCTCCTGAGCCCCCCCCAGCCCGCCTGGGCACACCCTGCAGGAGAGCCAGCAGGCACCTGCCCCCCAGCACGGCCACGCTCCTGAGCCCCCCCCAGCCCGCCTGGGCACACCCTGCAGGAGAGCCAGCGGGCACCTGCCCCCCAGCACGGCCACGCTCCTGAGCCCCCCCAGCCCGCATACCTGGGCACACCCTGCAGGAGAGCCAGCGGGCACCTGCCCCCCAGCACGGCCACGCTCCTGAGCCCCCCCAGCCCGCATACCTGGGCACACCCTGCAGGAGAGCCAGCGGGCACCTGCCCCCCAGCACGGCCACGCTCCTGAGCCCCCCCCAGCCCGCCTGGGCACACCCTGCAGGAGAGCCAGCGGGCACCTGCCCCCCAGCACGGCCACGCTCCTGAGCCCCCCCCAGCCCGCCTGGGCACACCCTGCAGGAGAGCCAGCGGGCACCTGCCCCCCAGCACGGCCACGCTCCTGAGCCCCCCCCAGCCCGCCTGGGCACACCCTGCAGGAGAGCCAGCGGGCACCTGCCCCCCAGCACGGCCACGCTCCTGAGCCCCCCCCAGCCCGCCTGGGCACACCCTGCAGGAGAGCCAGCGGGCACCTGCCCCCCAGCACGGCCACGCTCCTGAGCCCCCCCCAGCCCGCATATCTGGGCACACCCTGCAGGAGAGCCAGCGGGCACCTGCCCCCCAGCACGGCCACGCTCCTGAGCCCCCCCCAGCCCGCATATCTGGGCACACCCTGCAGGAGAGCCAGAGGGCACCTGCCCCCCAGCATGGCCACGCTCCTGAGCCCCCCCCAGCCCGCCTGGGCACACCCTGCAGGAGAGCCAGCGGGCACCTGCCCCCCAGCACGGCCACGCTCCTGAGCCCCCCCCAGCCCGCATATCTGGGCACACCCTGCAGGAGAGCCAGCGGGCACCTGCCCCCCAGCACGGCCACGCTCCTGAGCCCCCCCCAGCCCGCATATCTGGGCACACCCTGCAGGAGAGCCAGCGGGCACCTGCCCCCCAGCACGGCCACGCTCCTGAGCCCCCCCCAGCCCGCATATCTGGGCACACCCTGCAGGAGAGCCAGCGGGCACCTGCCCCCCAGCACGGCCACGCTCCTGAGCCCCCCCCAGCCCGCATATCTGGGCACACCCTGCAGGAGAGCCAGCGGGCACCTGCCCCCCAGCACGGCCACGCTCCTGAGCCCCCCCCAGCCCGCATATCTGGGCACACCCTGCAGGAGAGCCAGCGGGCACCTGCCCCCCAGCACGGCCACGCTCCTGAGCCCCCCCAGCCCGCCTGGGCACACCCTGCAGGAGAGCCAGCGGGCATCTGCCCCCCAGCACGGCCACGCTCCTGAGCCCCCCCCAGCCCGCCTGGGCACACCCTGCAGGAGAGCCAGCGGGCACCTGCCCCCCAGCACGGCCACGCTCCTGAGCCCCCCCCAGCCCGCCTGGGCGCACCCTGCAGGAGAGCCAGCGGGCACCTGCCCCCCAGCACGGCCACGCTCCTGAGCCCCCCCCAGCCCGCCTGGGCGCACCCTGCAGGAGAGCCAGCGGGCACCTACCCCCCAGCACGGCCACGCTCCTGAGCCCCCCCAGCCCGCCTGGGCACACCCTGCAGGAGAGCCAGCGGGCACCTGCCCCCCAGCATGGCCACGCTCCTGAGCCCCCCCCAGCCCTCCTGGGCACACCCTGCAGGAGAGCCAGCGGGCACCTGCCCCCCAGCATGGCCATGCTCCTGAGCCCCCCCAGCCCGCCTGGGCACACCCTGCAGGAGAGCCTAGCATTGCCATGCTCCCGAGGGGTCCCCCCTCCACGGGCCGGGGGCTGCCGTGGCCTTACCCTGCTCCCTCGTCATGTGGGCGGGGTCCTGGGCCGGCTGCCCCACGCTCCTCAGGTAGCCCTGCAGCAGCCTGCAACGAGCCGGAGTGAGCCGGGAAGGGGCCAGGCGGTAACCATGGCAACGCTTCGCCCGGGGCACGGGGGATGCCCGACGCTGGCGGCTGCAGACCCAGACGGGCAGCACAGCTGGTCAGGCCTAGGGCCCCCACCCCCTCTGCTCCTGCTGCCCCCCAGCCCTGGTCCAGCCCAGCTGTGGATCAGCAGCTGCTTAGAAGGCAGGACACAGAGGGTGGGACTGACTGGTCCCTTCTCCCAGTGCAGAGGGAGCTGGCGGAGCCCCAGGGTCTGTGCTGGGACCATCCTGTGCAACGTACCAGTGACCTGGAGAGAGGGGTGAACAGGGAGGTGGCAAAACTCCCAGATGACCCCAAACTGCTCCAGGGAGCGAAGCCCGAAGCCGCCGGACGAAGTGATGGGGCAGGTGAAACAATGTGAGAAACGTGGAGCAGCGCCCGGGGGACAATCCCGCTGCAGGGATCAGGGACCGGGGCTGCCTGAGCTGCGGGTCGGAGCGGGGATTGTGTGCGCTGGGTGCTTTGTGCTGTGTGAGATTCCTATTGACCTGGGGGGGGGGATCTCGGGGGGGATTCCTGAGGGAAGGCCCGTAGGGAATGGCCCAGGCTGACCTGACCCTAGGGGAAGATGCTGCCCGTGAGAGAGAACACCTGCAGCCCCCGAAGGAGGGGGAGGGGCTGCCTATGGGGCTGGGACCAGTTGCTGGGTGAGCTAGTTTTCGGCTGGCTCAGGGAGAGGGGAGCCCAGCTGGCCTGGGGGGCTGGGCAGGGTCCAGAGCCCTGGCTTTGCCCCCCCCTCCCCAAGATGGATGGTCCTGGCCTGGGGGGCTGGGCAGGGTCCAGAGCCCTGGCTTTGCCCCCCCCCCCTCCCCAAGATGGATGGTCCTGGCCTGGGGGGCTGGGCAGGGTCCAGAGCCCTGGCTTTGCCCCCCCCCCCTCCCCAAGACGGATGGTCCTGGCTGCTCCTGGTCCCTGTGCCAGTAAGTCTGAGCTACCCTGTGTCCCTGGGAACCAATGAACCTTCTCTTCTACCTGCCGCCTGAGAGTCCCCTCTGGCTGCGGATGGGGGGGCAGGATCGAGGACTCCCCCACACACTGTGACAAGCTCCAGGGAGAGATCTTGGCCTCACTGTGGGTAGTTCTCTGAAAACAGCCGCTCCCTGTGCAGCAAGCGCCGGAGAAGCCAACAGCATGTTGGGATCCAGCGGGCCGGGCGAGAGAGCGAGCCGATCCCTGGATCTCCACTTGCTAGCCACGGGCCGGCGATGCAGAGGCACTTGTGTAGCCGTGCAGGGCTCTACAGACCAAAGGGAGATCTTGCCTCTCCGTGACTCTCCGGCACGCCCACATCGTGAGCACTGCGCAGAGGCGCTCACCCCAGCTCAACAAGGCAAAGTGGCTTTGGGAAAATACAGCCATGGGCCACAAAAAGGGTGTGGGGTACGGGACAGAGCCCTTGTGAGGACAGGTGAATAAGGCTGGGCCTTTTGGTGTTGGGAAAGAGACGAGTAAGGGGGAGAGGGCAGGTCTGCAAATTCATGGCTGGTGGGGAAAGAGTAACAAACCGGAAGTGTCATATACTCCGAACACAGGAACTAGGAGTCACCCAGTGAAATCAATAGGGAGCAGATTTAAACCAAACCAAAGGCAGTCTTTCCTCATGCAGCGCAGTGTCAACCTGTGGAACTCCTCGCCAGAGGATGTTGTGAAGACCAGGGCTCAAAAAAGAGCTAGATACATTCATGGAGGATAGATCCATCAAGGGCTCCTAACCGGGAGGGGCGGGGCGGGTGTCCTTGACCTCTTTGTCTGGGAATGGGTGACGGGATGGGAGGGATCCCGTGAGGATTCCCGGTTCTGTTCCCTCCCTCTGGGCACCCGGCATTGGCCACTGTGGGAAGTGCCCAGTGCCAGCAGGGCCCAGGCCGGGTACAGCCCGGCTGTGCTTCGTGTTCCCTGAAGCCCAACAGCCCAGTGCCATCCCCCCCCAGCTCTCACTGCCCCTCCTGGCACTGGCCCTGCCCCCGCCCCCGCCAGGGCACGCTCCCTGGGTCTCAGCCAGTGCAGGGGGCAGCCAAGGACTGGCGCCAGTCAGTGCCCCCCCATCGAAACCCCCCAGGGCCTCCCCCCAGACCTGCCCCCTCCCCCAGGCTGGGCCCAGCAGCTCCCTGCCGGCTGCCGCCCTCGCTGGGGGGTTGGACTCACCGCAGCTCCTCCGGCTTGGGGTGCAGAAGGTTGGGAACCGGCTCCAGCCCAGCAGCAGGGTCCTCAGACCTGGGAGCAACAAAGGGGGGGGGCCAGGGGTGGGATCGAGCCCCACAGCACAGGGCCCCCAGTGTCGAGAGCTGACAAGGGGGCTCCCCACAGCACCCCTCCCGCCACTGGGGTTCAGAGCCAACCCCCCGGCTGGGGCTCCAGTCTGGCACCACCCAGTGCTAAGGCAGCCTCCCCTCCTGCAGCCAGGGCTCCAGTCCAGCTCCACACTGTACCCCCCAGTGCTACGGCAGGGCCCCCTCAGCCCCCCTCCTGCAGCCAGGGCTCCAGTCCAGCTCCACACTGTACCCCCCAGTGCTACGGCAGGGCCCCCTCAGCCCCCCTCCTGCAGCCAGGGCTCCAGTCCAGCTCCACACTGTACCCCCCAGTGCTATGGCAGGGTCCCCCCAGCCCCCCCTCCTGCAGCCAGGGCTCCAGTCCAGCTCCACACTGTACCCCCCAGTGCTACGGCAGGGCCCCCTCAGCCCCCCCTCCTGCAGCCAGGGCTCCAGTCCAGCTCCACACTGTACCCCCCAGTGCTACGGCAGGGCCCCCTCAGCCCCCCTCCTGCAGCCAGGGCTCCAGTCCAGCTCCACACTGTACCCCCCAGTGCTACGGCAGGGCCCCCCCAGCCCCCCTCCTGCAGCCAGGGCTCAGTCCAGCTCCACACTGTACCCCCCCAGTGCTACGGCAGGGCCCCCTCAGCCCCCCCTCCTGCAGTCAGGGCTCCAGTCCAGCTCCACACTGTACCCCCCAGTGCTACGGCAGGGCCCCCTCAGCCCCCCCTCCTGCAGCCAGGGCTCCAGTCCAGCTCCACACTGTACCCCCCAGTGCTACGGCAGGGCCCCCTCAGCCCCCCTCCTGCAGTCAGGGCTCCAGTCCAGCTCCACACTGTACCCCCCAGTGCTACGGCAGGGCCCCCTCAGCCCCCCTCCTGCAGTCAGGGCTCCAGTCCAGCTCCACACTGTACCCCCCAGTGCTACGGCAGGGCCCCCTCAGCCCCCCTCCTGCAGCCAGGGCTCCAGTCCAGCTCCACACTGTACCCCCCAGTGCTACAGCAGGGCCCCCTCAGCCCCCCCTCCTGCAGCCAGGGCTCCAGTCCAGCTCCACACTGTACCCCCCAGTGCTACGGCAGGGCCCCCCCAGCCCCCCTCCTGCAGCCAGGGCTCCAGTCCAGCTCCACACTGTACCCCCCAGTGCTACGGCAGGGCCCCCTCAGCCCCCCCTCCTGCAGCCAGGGCTCCAGTCCAGCTCCACCCAGTATTACGGTAGGGCCCCCCCCCAGTCTCCCCTCCCCCGCTGCAGCCAGGACTCCAGCCCTGCCCCGGCCCAGCCCCCCCACTTGGGCTCCCTTGTCCGTCCCACCCACTGGCAGCCCTGCTGTCCGGTACCTGCTGATACCATCCTTGGGCGCGGCCCTGCCCGGCACGGCCAGCAGCAGAGACAGTAGCACCAAGCTCCTCGTCCAGGGTGCGGCCTGGGGGACACAGCAGCCCTGTCACCCCCTCCAGTGCCGGGAAAGGCCCTTTAGCTCCAGCGGTGGCAGCCTCAGCTGGGGACCCGGCCAGGGAGGGCCTGGAGTCCCGGCATCGCACCGGGCAGGTGCTGTGTGTGCCAAGCTGAGTGGGCCATGCCAGCTCCGGGGCGCTGCCAGCTGGCCAAGGCGGCGGGAGGTGGATCTCTGGGGATGCTGCTATGGGGGATCCAGCTCCCTGGGCCCTGATCCGACGCTGGCACCACATCAGCACCCCCAGGCAAGCGCCCAGGGGCCGAAGCAGCTTAGAGCGGGGTGGACACACAGGGCTGGCCCTCGCCTGTATGGACCCCGGGGCAGGCGTTGGTGGGAGATGGATCCGGGGGAGCGAGAGGCCCAGCCCAGCTGCTGCTGGGGGCCCCCTTGGCTCTCCGGCTGCCCCATTTTGCTTCCTCCCAGCCCCAGCTCCCTGGTTCGACCCTGCATGTCCACCCCGCTCTAAGCCGCCTCGGCCACATCAGTGCCCAGGCAGAGGGGTACTCAGCAGGCCTTGGGGCTGCCCTGCCCCTGGCAGAGACACCTGCCCGCTTGGGGACATGGATTAAATGAAGGCGCGTCTAGCTGGGCCGGGCCGGGCCAGGCCAGTGGGCAGGTGGGGCACCCGCTGCGACCACTAGGCAACACGTGGGCAAAACACTCCCAGGAGCAGAGAAGGCAGCAAGAGCCACTCCCAGCACAGGCTGCCCTGGACTCCTGCCAGACAGCACCCGTCAGGCCCAGCGACGTGGCCGCTGGGACCCACCCACGCCCAGCCCCACAGCCCTGGCCACATGCTAGCAGAGCTGGCACCGCACAAAGACCCCTCCGGCACAGCCGCTCCCTCATCCCCTCCATGCCCTGCGCAGCGATACCGTAGGCACATGCCACGTGCGCCTGTACACGCGGTGTCACGCTAACACACAGCCACACAACTCCCACTGAAACCGGCTCAGGGCTGGGCCCCTGTGTGCACTGCCAGAAACACCCAGGGCACCCACAACCATTACAACCACTGCACCAGGGCACCCATGGCACCTACAATCGTTACACTCACTGCACCCACAACCACTGCATGCACTGCACCCACAACCATTACAACCACTGCACCAGGGCACCCATTGCACCTACAATCGTTACACTCACTGCACCCACAACCACTGCATGCACTGCACCCACAACCATTACAACCACTGCACCGGGGCACCCATGGCACCTACAACCGTTACACTCACTGCACTCACAACCACTGCATGCACTGCACCCACAACCATTACAACCACTGCACCGGGGCACCCATTGCACCTACAACCGTTACACTCACTGCACCCACAACCACTGCATGCACTGCACCCACAACCATTACAACCACTGCACCGGGGCACCCATTGCACCTACAACCGTTACACTCACTGCACCCACAACCACTGCATGCACTGCACCCACAACCATTACAACCACTGCACCAGGGCACCCATGGCACCTACAATCGTTACACTCACTGCACTCACAACCACTGCATGCACTGCACCCACAACCATTACAACCACTGCACCAGGGCACCCATGGCACCTACAACCGTTACACTCACTGCACTCACAACCACTGCATGCACTGCACCCACAACCATTACAACCACTGCACCAGGGCACCCATGGCACCTACAATCGTTACACTCACTGCACCCACAACCACTGCATGCACTGCACCCACAACCATTACAACCACTGCACCGGGGCACCCATGGCACCTACAACCGTTACACTCACTGCACTCACAACCACTGCATGCACTGCACCCACAACCATTACAACCACTGCACCAGGGCACCTATTGCACCTACAATCGTTACACTCACTGCACCCACAACCACTGCATGCACTGCACCCACAACCATTACAACCACTGCACCAGGGCACCCATGGCACCTACAATCGTTACACTCACTGCACTCACAACCACTGCATGCACTGCACCCACAACCATTACAACCACTGCACCAGGGCACCCATGGCACCTACAACCGTTACACTCACTGCACCCACAATCACTGCATGCACTGCACCCACAACCATTACAACCACTGCACCGGGGCACCCATGGCACCTACAACCGTTACACTCACTGCACCCACAACCACTGCATGCACTGCACCCACAACCATTACAACCACTGCACCAGGGCACCTATTGCACCTACAATCGTTACACTCACTGCACCCACAACCACTGCATGCACTGCACCCACAACCATTACAACCACTGCACCAGGGCACCTATTGCACCTACAATCGTTACACTCACTGCACCCACAACCACTGCATGCACTGCACCCACAACCATTACAACCACTGCACCAGGGCACCTATTGCACCTACAATTGTTACACTCACTGCACTCACAACCACTGCATGCACTGCACCCACAACCATTACAACCACTGCACCAGGGCACCTATTGCACCTACAATTGTTACACTCACTGCACTCACAACCACTGCATGCACTGCACCCACAACCATTACAACCACTGCACCGGGGCACCCATTGTACCTACAACCGTTACACTCACTGCACTCACAACCACTGCATGCACTGCACCCACAACCATTACAACCACTGCACCGGGGCACCCATTGTACCTACAACCGTTACACTCACTGCACTCACAACCACTGCATGCACTGCACCCACAACCATTACAGCCACTGCACCAGGGCACCCGCCGCCCTCCCAACCGCTGCACCCGCATCCAAGGCCCCCCCACGCCGACACTCACCTGCATCTCGCCGGCTCCGCAGCGTCTCTCCGCCCGGCCCGGCCCCGGCGGCTCCGCCCCTACGCGGCGAATCCACGTGGCTGGGACACGTCCCCGCTCCCCGCCGCAGCCGCCCGCTGGGAACCGCGCTGCCGGCCCCGCCCGGTGTCCCCCGCCCCCTCCCGGGGCCGCACGACAGCCTGGTCCCCGCCCCGCCCCCGGCGCTGGCTTTGTGCCGGGCATCCTGAGCGGCGCGGGCCGAGCCCCCCGCCCAGCGCCTCCGAAAAGCGGCCCCGGGGCATCGCCGCTCGGGGGCTGCAGCGCGGGGGCTCCCCGGCTGCCACACGGGGCCGGAGCCGGCGCATGGCCCGCCAGAGAGAGGGGCTCCGCCCCCCCCCCCCCCAGAGCCCGGGCACTGCCGGGGAGGGGAGGGCACCCACGGCTGCCGGCTGGGGAAGGGGCACTGCTCCCCGCTTTCTCCCTGGGGGCAGCTGGTGGGTGGGAGCGGAAGACTGTTACCAAGCAGGCTGCGGAACTCACTGCCGCAGGATGGGGAGGAGACCCAGGGGGCTCAGGGTTCGACGTTCAGCACCAGGGCAGGGATGGGGCGGGAGCGGCTGGTGACTGGCGGGAGGAGCCATGGGCGGGACTTGTGCCATGTCCTGGGGGGCAGAGCCCAAGCGCCGGGGGGGGCGGATCTGGCCTAGTTGTTCCTCCGTTCGGTGCCCGGCTCGGGCCGCCCCTGCCTGGCCCCAGAGCTGAGAGCAGGCGCCTTCTCGCTGCGGCCCGGGCCGGGTACTGCGGGGGGGCGGGGCCCTGCTTGGGGGCGGGGCTTGTCAGTGCCTGGGGGAGGAGCACAATCCCCCCCCCTCCAGCGCAGAACCCCCTCGCCCTGCTGCTGCCCGGCACCTACGGGGTTAACCACGGCCGGGCGACTTGCCCCGCACAAAGATGGCTGCCGGTAGGGTGCACGGGAGTTGCCCCGCACAAAGATGGCTGTCGCTGCGTGGGGGGCGGGGTTGCCCCGCACAAAGATGGCTGCCGCTGCGTGGGGGGCGGGGTTGCCCCGCACAAAGATGGCTGCCGCTGCGTGGGGGGCGGGGTTACCCCGCACAAAGATGGCTGCCGCTGCGTGGGGGGCGGGGTTGCCCCGCACAAAGATGGCTGGCGGGGCGGGGCTGCCCGGGAAGCGGCAAGATGCTCGAGCTCGGGGCGCTGCTGGTGGCCGCCAGCGCCGCCTTCCTGGGCTACTACTGGGCGCGCGTCGCGCAGGTCCGGCCCGGGGGGGGTGTCAGGGGGGGCCGGCGCGGCCTTGACTCTGCCGGTGTCGCGGCCGGGCACGTCTCCCCCCCCCCCCCCGGCTGTGTGCGGGTCTGGGGGGGGCTCGTGGCGTGTCCCCCCCCCCGGCTGTGTGCGGGTCTGGGGGGGGCTCGTGGCGTGTCCCCCCCCCGGCTGTGTGCGGGTCTGGGGGGGGCTCGTGGCGTGTCCCCCCCCCCGGCTGTGTGCGGGTCTGGGGGGGGGCTCGTGGCGTGTCCCCCCCCCCGGCTGTGTGCGGGTCTGGGGGGGGGCTCGTGGCCTGTCCCCCCCCCCGGCTGTGTGCGGGTCTGGGGGGGGGGCTCGTGGCCTGTCCCCCCCCCCGGCTGTGTGCGGGTCTGGGGGGGGGGGCTCGTGGCGTGTCCCCCCCCGGCTGTGTGCGGGTCTGGGGGGGGGGCTCGTGGCCTGTCCCCCCCCCCGGCTGTGTGCGGGTCTGGGGGGGGGGGCTCGTGGCGTGTCCCCCCCCCGGCTGTGTGCGGGTCTGGGGGGGGGCTCGTGGCCTGTCCCCCCCCCCGGCTGTGTGCGGGTCTGGGGGGGGGCTCGTGGCCTGTCCCCCCCCCCGGCTGTGTGCGGGTCTGGGGGGGGGGCTCGTGGCCTGTCCCCCCCCCGGCTGTGTGCGGGTCTGGGGGGGGCTCGTGGCGTGTCCCCCCCCGGCTGTGTGCGGGTCTGGGGGGGGCTCGTGGCGTGTCCCCCCCCCGGCTGTGTGCGGGTCTGGGGGGGGCTCGTGGCGTGTCCCCCCCCGGCTGTGTGCGGGTCTGGGGGGGGGGCTCGTGGCGTGTCCCCCCCCCCGGCTGTGTGCGGGTCTGGGGGGGGGCTCGTGGCGTGTCCCCCCCCGGCTGTGTGCGGGTCGGGGGGGGGGGCTCGTGGCGTGTCCCCCCCCGGCTGTGTGCGGGTCGGGGGGGGGCTCGTGGCCTGTCCCCCCCCCCGGCTGTGTGCGGGTCTGGGGGGGGGCTCGTGGCGTGTCCCCCCCGGCTGTGTGCGGGTCTGGGGGGGGCTCTTGGCGTGTCCCCCCCCGGCTGTGTGCGGGTCGGGGGGGGCTCGTGGCGTGTCCCCCCCCGGCTGTGTGTGGGTCTGGGGGGGGCTCGTGGCGTGTCCCCCCCCGGCTGTGTGTGGGTCTGGGGGGGGCTCGTGGCGTGTCCCCCCCGGCTGTGTGCGGGTCTGGGGGGGGGCTCGTGGCCTGTCCCCCCCCCTGGCTGTGTGCGGGTCTGGGGGGGGCTCGTGGCCTGTCCCCCCCCCGGCTGTGTGCGGGTCTGGGGGGGGCTCGTGGCCTGTCCCCCCCCCGGCTGTGTGCGGGTCTGGGGGGGGCTCGTGGCGTGTCCCCCCCCGGCTGTGTGCGGGTCTGGGGGGGGCTCTTGGCGTGTCCCCCCCCCCGGCTGTGTGCGGGTCGGGGGGGGCTCGTGGCGTGTCCCCCCCCGGCTGTGTGCGGGTCTGGGGGGGGGCTCTTGGCGTGTCCCCCCCCGGCTGTGTGCGGGTCGGGGGGGGCTCGTGGCGTGTCCCCCCCCCCTGGCTGTGTGCGGTCCCGGGGGGGGCTCGTGGCGTGTCCCCCCCCCCGGCTGTGTGCGGGTCCCGGGGGGGCTGTGCCCTGCCCAGGGGCAGCTGGCAGACCTGGGCTGTGCCCTCCCGGCCCCACGGCGCGCACGTGGCACGTCACCGCCCGTCTGCCGGGGCCCGGGAGCTGCCAGGCTGCACCCCCCCCCATGCTCCTGGGGGCCGATTGTGAGCAGGGCCCGGGGGCTGCCGCGCAGAGCCGCCGCCACGTGAGGCCTGGGGGGCGAGCTGGGGCCCTGTCCCTGCCCTCGCAGGCCCCTCACTGCGGGAGCGCTGGGGAGCGCCTGCGCCCTGCGGGGGGTCTGAGCAGACGGGACAAACCCGGCTGTGCTGGAGCTGCGGGGGACCCGGCCCATCCACCACCTTGGGCCGCCCCCCAGCTCCCTCCACTCTCTCCCCAGAGGCCCCAGCTGGTGGGCGGGCCGCTGTTCTGCACCTTCCTGGAGACCCACTGCCCCAGCGTCAGCGCCACCTTCTGCCCCACTCCCTGGGGCTTCGAAGGCCGGCTCCAGACCCTGCTGCGTTTCTTCCTCCAGTCCCGGCCCCAGGTCTCCTACCGCAGGTGCGTGCTGGGGCCACCCTGGGCCTGCCTTCGGCGGGGGGCTGGGCATGCCCCCGGAGCTGCTGCTGTGAGCCCGGGGGCCCTGCCCACAGCTCACTGCCCTGTGCTCCCTCCCCAGCGAGGTGCTCCGCACGGCCGACGGCGGGCAGCTGCTGCTGGACTGGGCTGACAACGCGGAGAGCCAGCGCTACCCGGAGCCTGGCACGCGCCCCACCGTCCTGCTGCTGCCAGGCCTCACCGGCACCAGCGAGGTCACCTACATCCTGCACATGGTGCAGCAGGCCTCCCGCGCGGGGCTACAGGTGAGAGGTGCTTTGGGCGAGGGGCCCTGGCAGCAGTGGGCGCTCTGGGGTGGGGAAGGGGCCGCCGGTGGGGGAGGAAAGCCTGGATCCTCATCTGTCTCCCCTCTCCGCAGGGCTGTTGTGCTCAATAACCGAGGGTGCAAAGGGCAGGAGCTGCTGGTGAGTGAGCCATCGGGGCGGGGGCCCAGCCCCATGCAGAGATCCTGGCCCAGGGCCCAGCCAGTGGGGGCAGGGCTAGGCTTCTGGATCCGGGCAGGTTGGAGCTGCTGGTGAGTGAGCCATCGGGGCAGGGGCCCAGCCCCATGCAGAGATCCTGGCCCAGGGCCCAGCCAGTGGGGGCAGGGCTAGGCTTCTGGATCCGGGCAGGTTGGAGCTGCTGTCCCGACTGTACAGACAAAACAAAGGGGTCTAAACTAGCTGCCCGCCCCCCCCCCCCCCCGAGACACATTTCTGCCTCTCTGGAGAACAGCTCAGCAGGCAGCAGTGCCCAGACCAGCTACCACAATGCGAGGAGCCAGCTGGAGAGGTGCCAGCAATGGGGCAAGAAACACCCCACAACCTCTGTGTAAATCCATGGGCTGCCGACCCCGAACCCCATCTGCAGGAGTGGTCGCTGCAGCTCACAGAACCTTTCCAACTGGCTCAGCTTAGAAAAGAGACTGCACTGCCGGCTTCTTGCACAAGAACTGTTTTGCACAAGAGTTCTTGTGCAAGAAAGCTCTGATGGCCATTTTAGCCATAGGGGTTTCTTGCGCAAGAAATCCACGTTACCTGTCCATACTGCCTGCTTGCGCAGGAGCTCTTGTGCAAAAAGGCTTATTCCTCGTGGGGAGCGGAACTCTTCCGCAAGAAGCCCTCTGTGCCGACGCTTTACTGTAAATTTACGTGCACAAGAACGTGCGTGCACAAGAACGTGCGTGCACTGTAGACGCTCTGCAGGTTTTTGTGCAAGAAGCCTGCAGTGTAGACGTAGCCCAGGAGTTTAACAGGATTCATAAAAGAACTAGACAGGTCCATGGCGGATCAGTCCATCAGTGGCTAGTAGCCAGGATGGGCAGGGCCGGGTGTCCCTAGCCAGGGGTGGGCAATAATTTTTGCTAGGGGCCACTCAGACTTCGGTACGTGGTCGAGGCTCCACACTCTCCTATGGAGACGGTGCAGGATCTGGGATGCAGACTGGGTGCAGAAGGGAGATTAGAACAGGGGACAGCTGCAGGGGTTTGTCACCTGGGGCGGAGGGTTGGGGTGCAGGGTCCGGGAGGGGTTGTGGGTGCCTGGGGGAGGGGTGCAGGGTCCGGGAGGGAGTTAGGGTCTGTGGCAGGTGAAGTGCAAAGGGTTTGGGTGGTTCCCTGGGGCAGGAGGGAGTGAGGTGCCAGCTGCAGGCTCTGGCTGGAAGTCGCTTACCCCGGCAGCTCCCAGCCAGCAGCCCAGCGGGTCCCTCAGGCAGGCTCAAAGCAGCTGGCTGCTCCATGAAGCTTGTTGCATTGGGGGGGAGGAAGCTTTGTGCGCTCCCCCCCCCCCCCCCAGCACAGTCTCACCACTCCCATTGGCCAGTTTCCAGGAAGCAGCTGAGACTGTGTTGTGGGTGGGGGCAGCGCGGGAGCCACGTGGAGCAGCCAGCTGCAGGCCCAATGAAAGGGCTCGGTGGCATCAGGCCATAACTTGCCCAAGCCGGTTGGCCAGACGTTGGGCGTGGGCGACTGAGGGGTCCCTGCCGGACACTCCTGCTGGGGGCAGCTGGCCGGGCAGTTCTGAGCTGCTGGCCCAGCCCCTGGGGTCAGCCCCTGCCCAGGCCTCTGAGGGGCTGGGAGCCAGGAGTCGCTTCCACTGTGTGGGGAATCCCCCAAGCCAGCCTCAGCCCTGCCCCCCAGCCCCGCTTGTGCTCTTAGACCCACAGAGCTTTCTGCGCCAGCAACACGGAGGACCTGCAGGCCGTGGTCACGCACATCAAGGCCCAGCTCCCACGGGCGCCTCTCCTGGCTGTGGGCGTCTCGCTAGGCGGGTGAGGAGCAGGGGCATCCGGGGGACGGCAGGGGGAGGCTGGCAGCGCCTGGGTGGGTCCTTGACCCAGGCCCGTGTGGGTGCTGTGTCCCCAGGATCCTGGTGCTGACGTACCTGGCACAGCGGGGGTGCCACACGGGGCTGGTGGCTGCCATGACGGTGTCCGTCCCCTGGGACGCCCTGGAGACCAGTCACTCGCTGGAGCAGCCGCTCAACCGCCTGCTCTTCAACCGGCACCTCACGGCCGACCTGCTCCGCATCATCACCAGGTGGGGCTGGGGCCTGGCCCCCCGAGGGGCTGTGGGCTGGGCCCCGGCGCCCGTGGGGTTAGCAGGGCGCGTGGCTGTTTCCCAGCTGACTGTGGGGCATGTTGCAGGCACAGGAAGGTGATGGCAGAGAAGGTAGACGTGGATCACATCCTGAAGGTACACCCCTGCCCGCTCATGCGCCCCCCGCCCCGCTCTGGCCCCAGCCCCTGACCCTGCTCTCTGCCCCAGGCACGCAGCATCCGGGAGTTCGACGCGCGCTACACGGCTGTGGTGTTTGGCTACGGGACGTGCACGGAGTATTACCGCGCCGCCAGCCCCGCGTCCACGGTGCACTCCGTGCGCCTGCCCCTGCTCTGTCTCAACGCCGCGGACGACCCCTTCTCCCCGCTGCACGGTGAGTGCCCAGCCCCGCCGGGCGGCCAGGGGCCTGCTGACCCGGCTGCCTCCTGACTGCCCTCTCTTCCAGCCATCCCGCTGGCCGTGGTGCGGCACCTCCCCAGCGTGGCGCTGCTGGTGACGGCGCACGGCGGGCACATCGGCTTCCTGAAGGGACTCTTCCCACGCCACGAGACCTACATGGAGCACGTCTTCGCCCAGTTCATCACGGCGGCCTTCGAGCACAGCGAGGAGCTAAGCCGCAGCACAGGGGCGGGCGCCGGCTGCACCCCCCCTGGGCACTGACAGTGGGGGGGGCAGCCCACAGGGGCCCTCTGGAGCACTGGGCCAGGGTGCAAGAACAAGCCGGGCCTCCTCCAACCTGCCCGCTGCAGGGCAGCCCCCACTCAACTAGCTGCCTCATTTCCTCCAGGGGCAGAAGGCAGGGAGAAGCAGCCAGCCCCAGGCCAGGTTCCCAGCCAGGCAGCAGATCCCTGGGTCCCCGCAGGGACACAGCCCCCAAGATTCAGGGCTGGGGGGCCAGCTGGGGCCCAGCTTTGGGAGCCCCGGGCCGTGTTCCCCCTACTCTTTATCATGTGCACTTTTTCTATTTGTGCGGAATAAACGTCCTGGGCACTGGCACGTGCACCCCCGCTACATACAGACCGAGCTGGGTGGCGCTGGCATGGCTCCCGCGGGGCCGCACGAGCAGCCAGCTTCCAGGGCCCCTGGTCCCCACCCCCGGCCGCAGGCTGCCTGCGTCCTGTTCACTGCGCGCTGGCCCTGGCACAGACAGGCTGGGGCGGGGCAGGTCCGACTGGTTTTAATGGGGGCAGCGAGTCGCAGTGGGGCCCCACAGAGCCAGCCCCGTGCCCTGGCCCAGCCAGAACGTCTCTACAAAGCCAGTCTGCGGCCCGCCTCCACGCAGATCCCACCATTGGCTGCGTGGGCAGGGCGGGGCCGGAGCCCCCACACCAGGTCTCTGAGCTGCTTCACATTGGGGGGGGGCACCCCGTGTGTCCCAGGGCTGGCTGACGAGCGGGGCGCCTCGTGCCTACAGGAAGCCGGGGAAGGCCAGCTGCAGCAGCAGGACCGTGGCCACCACCAGGCCAGCACACAGCAGGAGCAGCAGCCAGACGGGGAAGCTGCCTGTGGGAGGAAAGGGCACAGCTCAGGGGCAGCCGGAGACAGGGGCTGGCCAGGGCAGGACCCACCCCCGGGCCCGGGGCACGTACGGCGGGGGGGCAGCAGGTGCAGCTTGCAGCGACTGTCCACGGCCACGCTGAGCAGGGCGGCCTCGTTCTTCGCCAGCAGCTCCCGGCCCCGCGGGCTCTCGGGCAGGAAGGCCACGTCCGTCACCACGATGCCATGCGCCTCCCGCACGTAGTACAGCCTCTGCGGGGGGGGCGGGTCACGGGCACCGCCTCTGGCAGCTGCCAGGGCCCTGCCCAGCCCAGGGGTGCCCCAGGGATCCACCTGCCCCACACCCCCTCTCTGGGGACCCAGCAAGGGAGCCTGGCACGAAGAACCCCCCCCACACCCGACCCAGAGAGCCCCCTCCCACAGCTCCTGCCCTGGGGGCCCAGCCCCGACCAGGGAACCCCCTTCCCCACAACCCCACATGAAGAGCCCCCTTTCTACACCCTCAGCCCTGGGAGCCTGGCCCAGAGAGCCCCCTTCCTCACCCTGGCCTGGGGGCCCCGCCCAGGGAGCCCCCTTCCCTACCCAGCCCCATGGGCCCGGCCCCGCCCCAGGGACCCCCCCCTTCCCCACCCTGCCCTGGGGACCCCCCTTCCCAGCCCCACCCCAGGGACCCCCCCCCCTTCCCCACCCTGCCCCGGGGATCCCCCTTTCCAGCCCCGCCCTGGGGGCCCAGCCCTGCCCAGGGACCCTCCTTTCCGCCCCGCCCTGGGGGCCCAGCCCTGCCCAGGGACCCCCCTTTCCGGCCCCGCTCTGGGGGCTCAGCCCTGCCCGGGGACCCCCCTTCCCCACCCTGCCCTGGGGGCCCGGCCTCAGAGCCAGTTACCTGCAGCGAGAAGGCGACGTGGATGGCGACCGAGCCCGTCACTGTGCCCAGCCCCAGAAACGTGCCCGAGTCACTGGTGGGACAGACAGCACCAAGCAGCTGGTCAGACACACGGACAGCACGGCCCCCCCACCCCCTCTCCCCCCCGCAGCCTGGGCCCCTCACCTGACGGAGAGGCAGGACACGACCTCGGCCCCGCAGGGCTGGCTGAGCAGCGGCAGGAAGCTCTTGCCGTCCCACTTGGTGAGGTAGCAGGGTGGGGGGCGCCGCCCGCGCTTGTGGGGCACCTGCACCGTGTAGAGCCGCAGCGCCTCCGCCTGGTCCGGCACCGCCCCGAACCTGCACCGGAGCCTGTCAGCCCTGGGCCCGCGCCTGCCCCGTCCCCCTGCCCCCCCGCCCTCCCCATCAGCCCAGCCCCGCGCCTGCCCCGGTCCCCCCGCCCCCCTCCCTCCCCATCAGCCCAGCCCCGCCCCCCCCTCCCTGCCCATCAGCCCAGCCCCAGGCCCACGCCTGCCCCGCAGACCCCCTCCCTCCCCCCCCCCCCCCATCAGCCTCACGCCCGCCTCAGCCCAGCCCCAGGCCGACCCCGCAGTCCCCCCACCCCCCATCAGCCCAGCCCAAGGCCCCATGCCTGCCCCACCCCCAATTCCCTCCTCAGCCCAGGCCCCACTCCTAGCCCTACCCCTACGCCAGCCCAAGGCCCCATGCCTGCCCCACCCAATTCCCCCCTCAGCCCAGGCCCCACCCCTACGCCAGCCCAGGGCCCATGCCCGCCTCACTCCTAGCCCTCCCCCCAACCAAGCTCCTGGCAGCCACCCTGCAGCCCAGCCCTGCCCCCGGGCCCTACCTGCAGGCCTGGTAGCGGTAGGTCTTGTCGGGGACGCCCGGCACGTTCTCGTCCCAGTGCAGCTGCAGCACCAGCTGGTCCTTCTGCCACACGCAGCACCGGAAATCCCGGCCCGCCGTCACCACCTGCCAGGCACAGCGTGAGACTCGCCCCCTCCCCGGGAGAGCAGGGCCCTGGCCCCCATGAGTGCTAACTTAGCCTCAGTTTCTCCCAGTCTGTCCAAGCTGACTCCCTCCTCTCCTGTCTGAGGCACGGAGCTCCCTGCCCGCCGTGGGACACCTTCCTGGAAAGGGGGCAGGACCGGGGCTGGCTGTGAGCCAATCGTCCCAACCCCCCACCCAAGGCTCCCTCTGGCCTCGGCCCCCACCCCCCGGCGCACGCGGGGGGCCCCCGGCGCTGGCTCAGCTGCTCACCTTGTTGTCCGGGCCCAGCGCAATGTCTTCGATCTCCCCGTCGTGTGCTTTGAATTCCAGCAGCTTCTTCATGCTGGGGAACTGAGAGACCCGGGCTCAGGTGCTAGGCCGGGCCAAACCCCCCACAGCCTCCCCTGCCCTGCCCCTACTAATCCCTAGCACCCCTCATGCACGCGCACCAACCCTGTCCCCGGTCCCTCCCCTCCCCCCTGCTAGGGACGGGCGAGACTGGGACGCACTTAGCCCTGAAATCGCAGCGTTAGTTATTAACCACACCAGGGAGCCTTGTCAGCCCCCGGCCAGTCCTGTTTGAAGCCTCACTGGTTTCCTGAAGCAGTGAGTTCCACAGGCTAACTACCACCAGGCAAAAAGTACTTCCTGCATCAGCTCTGATTTCTAGCCACTTCTAGGCACCATTGGTAGCTGCTGCTTGGTGCTGCCAGTCCTGGAATCCACCTGAGTGGCCCAAGAGACAAATATGGGCCACAAAGAGCAGCTAGCAGGAGACAAGAAGGGGCGGCAGCGTTCCCTAAGGGTGTCAGAAGCAGGCAGCCTGTGACACAGTCGGCGGGGCCACAGGAGGAGCACTCGGGAAGGCCCAGCCGTGGCAGAGGGACTCCCACACCTGAGCCAGCCCTGCCGGGCGACAGTTCTGCAGAGCCGGCCCAGATGGAGGGGTTGGGAACACACGGACACACCCTGCCCCTAAGTCACAGGACGATCCCACGTGCAGCCAAGAGTTCTCAGCCAACTGCACGGAACCGCAAAGCTGCTGGCGCACCTCGGGAAGACGGGACGAGAACTAACGAGACACCGATCCTTACAGAGGGCTCCAGAGTGATCCTGGCAATTCCATCAGTACCAGGCAAACTGGCTGGAACTAGAGTCAAGGACAGAACTGCCGGACACACGGATGAACAGAATTTGTTGGGGAAAAGTCAACGGGGTTTCTGTAAAGGGCAATCCTGCCTCATCGATCTGCTGAAGTTCTTCGAGGGGGTCAGCACACGGGGACAAGGGGATCCAGTGGCTACAGTGCACTTAGATTTCCAGAAAGCCGTTGACAAGGTCCCTCACCAAAGACTCTTAAGCAAAGTAAGTTTTCATGGGATCAGAGGGAAGGTGCCCTAGTGGCTTGCTCACTGGTTAGAAGACAGGGAGAGAGGTAACTAGTGGGGTCCCCAGGTGTCCGTACTGGGCCCAAACCAATTCAACACATTCATGAATGACCTGGACAGGGGTACGCAGCGAGGTGGCAGAAAAGAGCTCACTGCGGCGAAGTGCCAAGCCCAGAGCAGAGAGCTGGAAAAGGGCCTCAGAACCGGGTGACCGGGCAAGGAGAAGGCAGGGAATACTCCACGCCGATGAACGCAGAGTGGCGCGCGCCGGACACATCCCATTTAGACAGAGTGGGGCGTCCCTGGGACCGCTCCCTGAAAACATCCACCACGTGCGCCGCGGCGGCCAAGCAGGGAACAGCCCGGTGAGCATCGTTAGGAAAGGGGGGCGAGCGAGACAGAGAAATCACGCCATGGAACGCCCGGCTGGCCGCCCCATCGCTGGCAGGGCGCGTGGGCACTGGGAGGAGGACAGAGAAGGGCAGCGGAACGGGGTCACGAGGGACGTGCCCGGCGTGGGAAGGGCGCCGACGGGGGACTCTGCGGCCAGGCCGGGGATGGGGAAGGCAGGTGAGGAAGGGCGTGGCTCGTGGCACCACCAGTCAGCAGCAGGAAGCGTCACGCCCTGTCCAAACGCTCACCCAGTGGGGATACGCAGCTACCCAGGGCAGCAGGCTCTGCTCCCGGGGCCCACAGCGCACCCGGGCTGGGCCAGGCCGGCTCCTACCTCCCAGACTCTGAGGAAGCCGTCGGCGCCGCCCGTGGCCAGCAGCGAGTGGTCTGCGCTGACGCACACGGCCTTCTGCAGCGCCTCGGGGCTGAAATCCGTCTGGACGCTGCACAGAGTCTCCACCGCCACCGCGCCCGTCTCGCTCCTCGTGTCGCCCTCGCCCTTCTCAGATGGGCCGGGGCCCTTCCGCTTCCGCAGCCCCTTCTCCGCTTCGCCTGGCACGCACGGAGCAACGTCAGCCCCGCCGCCGGCAGCACCCCACGGGGCCCTATCTGCACCCTGGGGCTGGCATAGCAGGGACCTCCCCCTGCAGCCAACAGCTTCCCCCTCCACAGCACCCTCTGTGGGGGAGGCCAGCACAGAGCAGCTGGGAGCTGCCCCCCAGACAGCACCCCGCTTCCCACAGCGCCCCCTGCTGGGAGAGCCCAGGGCTGCAATCGCCAGGAGCTCCTCTCCACCAGCACCCCGCTCCTCACAGCGCCCCCTGCTGGGAGAGCCCAGGGCTGCAATCGCCAGGAGCTCCTCTCCACCAGCACCCCGCTCCTCACAGCGCCCCCTGCTGGGAGAGCCCAGGGCTGCAATCGCCAGGAGCTCCTCTCCACCAGCACCCCGCTTCCCACAGCGCCCCCTGCTGGGAGAGCCCAGGGCTGCAATCGCCAGGAGCTCCTCTCCACCAGCACCCCGCTCCTCACAGCGCCCCCTGCTGGGAGAGCCCAGGGCTGCAATCGCCAGGAGCTCCTCTCCACCAGCACCCCGCTCCTCACAGCGCCCCCTGCTGGGAGAGCCCAGGGCTGCAATCGCCAGGAGCTCCTCTCCACCAGCACCCCGCTTCCCACAGCGCCCCCTGCTGGGGAGTCCATGACACAGCAACTGGGCGCGCCCCCAGCCAGCGCCCCACCCTTCCTCACGGCACACGCGGCCTAGGTGCTGCCAACGCCTGCCCCTGGACTCCGATCCTGTGGCTGTGCTGGCGCCGGGGGCTGCGCGTCTCACCGGCTTTGCTGGGGGCGTTGCTGCAGCTTTTCTCCTCAGGGCCCTGCAGGCGGAAGCGGAGAATGTGGCAGCTGGCGTCCTGCCCCGCCGCAATGACGTCGCCAGCCAGTGCCATGCTCATGGTGGCCCGGGTCTCGGTGTCGTGGGAGTGCAGCAGCGAGGCGCTGAGCTGGCCCTCCACCTGCTCCAGCTGGAGGAAATGCTGCAGCGAGAAGAGGAAGACCGGCACAGGGCCATCAGAGACGGGATGGGGCAGAGGAGCCTGGAGACACCTTGGGCTGGGAGCCCCAACGCACAAACCCAAGGGAGGCTCTCCAGAGCCCTGCCAACCTGGAGCCTGCAGCTCGTTTTGCTGCCTATGGAATGCAGATACCAGGATTATACCCGCACAGGCTCTAGCACTGTCCCCGAGCCCCGGCGCGCCAGCAGCAGCCGCATCGGCTCTACTGCCGTCCCCGAGCCCCGGCGCGCCAGCAGGACTGGCACAGGCTCTAGCGCTGTCCCCGAGCCCTGGCACACCAGCAGGACCGGCACAGGCTCTAGCGCTGTCCCCGAGCCCTGGCACACCAGCAGCACCGGCACAGGCTCTAGCGCCGCCCCCGAGCCCCAGCACGCCAGCAGCACCCGCACCAGCTCTAGCGCCGCCCCCGAGCCCCAGCACGCCAGCAGCACCCGCACAGGCTCTAGCGCCGTCCCCGAGCCCCGGCACGCCAGCAGCACCCACACAGGCTCTAGCGCCGTCCCCGAGCCCCGGCGCGCCAGCAGCACCCACACAGGCTCTAGCACCGTCCCCGAGCCTCGGCGCGCCAGCAGCACCCGCACAGGCTCTAGCGCTGTCCCCAAGCCTCAGCGCGCCAGCAGCACTTGCACAGGCTCTAGCGCCGTCCCCGAGCCCTGGCGCGCCAGCAGCACCCACACAGGCTCTAGCACCGTCCCCGAACCCCGGCGCGCCAGCAGCACCCACACAGGCTCTAGCACCGTCCCCGAGCCCCAGCACGCCAGCAGCACCCGCACAGGCTCTAGCACCGTCCCCGAGCCCCGGCGCGCCAGCAGCACTCGCACAGGCTCTAGCGCCGTCCCCGAACTCCGGCGCGCCAGCAGCACCCGCACAGGCTCTAGCACCGTCCCCGAGCCCCGGCACGCCAGCAGCACCCGCACAGGCTCTAGCGCCGTCCCCAAGCCCCGGCGCGCCAGCAGCACCCGCACAGGCTCTAGCGCCGTCCCCAAGCCCCGGCGCGCCAGCAGCACCCGCACAGGCTCTAGCGCCGTCCCCAAGCCCCGGCGCGCCAGCAGCACCCGCACAGGCTCTAGCGCCGTCCCCGAGCCCCGGCGCGCCAGCAGCACCCGCACAGGCTCCCACCAGGCAGTTGCCCGGGGCATAGGCTCAGGAGTGACCAGACCGCGACCCTGGCCCAAAACCACAACAGCCCAGATTGGGGTGAGACTGCAGGACCCATGGAGCTCAGCTGGTGCCCCTGCCCTGCCCCCCCTCAAGCCCCGCAGCTACCCCAGGTTCCGCCAGCCCCCTCACTGCCCCGCCCCCCGCGCACCCCCAGACCCCTCACTGCCCCGCCCCCCGCGCACCCCCAGACCCCTCACTGCCCCGCCCCCCGCGCACCCCCAGGCCCCTCACTGCCCCGCCCCCCCGCGCACCCCCAGACCCCTCACTGCCCCGCCCCCCCGCGCAACCCCAGACCTCTCACTGCCCTGCCCCCCCGCGCACCCCCAGGCCCCTCACTGCCCCGCCCCCCAGCTCCTCCGCGCACCCCCAAACTCCTCACTGCCCCGCCCCCCGCGCACCCCCAGCCCCCTCACTGCCCTGCCCCCCCGCGCACCCCCAGGCCCCTCCCTGCCCCCCGCGCACCCCCAGGCCCCTCCCTGCCCCGCCCCCCCCGCGCACCCCCAGACCCCTCACTGCCCCGCCCCCCCCGCGCACCCCCAGGCCCCTCCCTGCCCCGCCCCCCCCGAGCACCCCCAGGCCCCTCCCTGCCCCGCCCCCCCCGCGCACCCCCAGGCCCCTCACTGCCCCGCCCCCCCCGAGCACCCCCAGGCCCCTCCCTGCCCCGCCCCCCCCGGCTCCCCCAGCCCCGCACCAGCCCGTTGCGGACTCCGGTCCGAGCCGCGCCGCCGCCGCCCGCCGCCAGGGCCAGCCCGCGCGGGTGCAGCTGCAGCGCGTAGAGCGGGAACGGGGCCCGGTAGAGCTCGAGCGGCCGGCGGGGCCCCATGGCGGCCTGGGGGGGGCTCCCGGACACCCCGACGCCCACTGCGCCTGCGCGGAGCGGCCCGAACACGTCAGCACCGCGGGGCCGGGGTCACGTGATGCCCGGCGCCATCTTTGTGCGGGGCGCTCGTAGCCTCGGGCCCGGCGGAGCCTTAAAGGGGCCGCGTCCCGCGCGAGACCGACCTGCAGGGCCCCCCCCCGCGGCCCCCCCCCCCCAGGGACCCCTCCCTGCGTCCCTCCCCGCGGGCCCCCGCCCCCCCCGGGGCCCCTCCCCGCGGCCCTCCCCGCGGGCCCCCGCCCCCCCCCCGGGGCCCCTCCCCGCGGCCCTCCCCGCGGGCCCCCGCCCCCCCCCGGGGCCCCTCCCCGCGTCTCTCCCCGCGGGCCCCCGCCCCCCCCAGGGCCCCTCCCTGCGTCCCTCCCCGCGGGCCCCCGCCCCCCCCGGGGCCCCTCCCTGTGTCCCTCCCCGCGGGCCCCCGCCCCCCCCGGGGCCCCTCCCTGCGTCCCTCCCCGTGGGCCCCCGCCCCCCCGTGGCCCCCATTGGTCCTGCTCCCTGTGCCGCACCCCGTGACCCCCAGATCCTCTCCCTGCGCCTCGCCCCTGCCCCAGGGGCTCCCCAGGGCCCCCCCTTTCCCAGAGCCAGCCCCCGCCCCCCACCACACCCCAGCAGACTAAGGGCCCATCCAGCCCAGTGTCCCGTGAGCAGTGACCCGGCCCCTGCCGCCCGCAGGCCTGGCCGTCCCCCGGCAGGGAGTTCCGCAGGCTAACAGCCATGACATGGCTCCTCTGGGATGTTTAACGCCTGCTGCCGGCTCCCAGCTCCCCTGGTTCTGGGCTCTGGGAAGGACTTAACACTTTGTTCACCTTCCGCGGCCGCACTAGCCCTGAGTTTCTAGATTCCCATGCACCCGGGGGGGCGCTGGCCTCGGACTGTCGGCAGCTGGTCCTAGCTCCTAGGCCTGCACTGTCCTAACGTGTGGCCAGGCCCGTGGCGGGGGGGGGGTCCTCTTCTGCTCCGCCTCATGTCTCTGCTTTGTGCTCCTGGCTACGGGGTGTGTGGTGTAGCCGGCCCTGGCAGCCCCTGGCCTCACAGAACAGCCCTTGAGCCCCTCCACCGGCAACCCCCCACCCCCCGCTCTTCATAGAACATCCCCTGATCCCCCCCCTCCCCCGCTGGCACCTCCACTCGCCAGCCCGGCTCCTCATACATCCCCTAGGCCGCCTGCTGCCCCCCGCCAGTCCCCCTTCACAGAATGCCCCCTAGGGACCCCCCTCCAGAACCCCTGTCACCAGCGGGGGGGGTCTTGGTCCCCAGGGACACGGGGCAGCACAGACTGGTCAGCACAGGGACCAGAGGCAGCCAGGACAGCCCAGCTTGGGGGGAGAGGCCCCGCCCCCTCCCTGCCCCCCAAGCCAGCCCAGACTCACACACCCAGCACCCTGCCCAGCCCCGTGGCAGCCCCGCCCCCTCCTCTCTCCAGCTTGCCAGGCAAAAGGGGTCCCCTGGTCACACCCCCGAGGCCAAGGTGACAGCCTGGCCTAGTGTGAACCGGCTGGGCAGCCTGGGGCACCTCCCTCCGTGAAAGTCGCACCCAGAACTCCCATGGCACAGCGCCCAGGGAAACTGAGGCACACACCTGGGGTTACGCAACACAACCAGCGAACAGAGTGAACCCAATCCCCACTTCATCACCCCCTCCCGCCAGCATCCCCTCCTCACAGAACAGCCCCTGCGCTCCCCTGCCAGCACCCCCACACCTGCTCCTCACCAGACTTCTGCAGGGGTCCCTGCCCCCCCAAGGCCTTGGCCCCTCCTGCAGCTGCTCCCTCCCCTGCCCTGGCCAGCGCCCCCCTCCTCCGGCTGTTTCCTCCCCGCCCCTGGCCAGCGCCCCCCTCCTCCGGCTGTTTCCTCCCCGCCCCGGCCAGCGCCCCCCTCCTCCGGCTGCTCCCTCCCCTGCCCCGGCCAGCGCCCCCCTCCTCCGGCTGTTTCCTCCCCGCCCCTGGCCAGCGCCCCCCTCCTCCGGCTGTTTCCTCCCCGCCCCGGCCAGCGCCCCCCTCCTCCGGCTGCTCCCTCCCCTGCCCCGGCCAGCGCCCCCCTCCTCCGGCTGCTCCCTCCCCTGCCCCGGCCAGCGCCCCCCTCCTCCGGCTGCTCCCTCCCCTGCCCCGGCCAGCGCCCCCCTCCTCTGGCTGCTCCCTCCCCTGCCCCGGCCAGCGCCCCCCTCCTCCGGCTGCTCCCTCCCCTGCCCCGGCCAGCGCCCCCCTCCTCCGGCTGCTCCCTCCCCTGCCCCGGCCAGCGCCCCCCTCCTCCGGCTGTTTCCTCCCCTGCCCCGGCCAGCGCCCCCCTCCTCCGGCTGCTCCCTCCCCTGCCCTGGCCAGCACCCCCCTCCTCCAGCTGCTCCCTCCCCCTGCCCCGGTCAGCGCCCCCCTCCTCCGGCAGCTCCCTCCCCCACCGGTCAGCGCCCCCCTCCTCCGGCTGTTTCCTCCCCGCCCCTGGCCAGCGCCCCCCTCCTCCGGCTGCTCCCTCCCCTGCCCCGGCCAGCGCCCCCCTCCTCCGGCTGCTCCCTCCCCTGCCCCGGCCAGCGCCCCCCTCCTCCAGCTGTTTCCTCCCCTGCCCCGGCCAGCGCCCCCCTCCTCCGGCAGCTCCCTCCCCCACCGGTCAGCGCCCCCCTCCTCCGGCTGCTCCCTCCCCTGCCCCGGCCAGCGCCCCCCTCCTCCGGCTGCTCCCTCCCCTGCCCCGGCCAGCGCCCCCCTCCTCCGGCTGCTCCCTCCCCCACCGGCCAGCGCCCCCCTCCTCCGGCTGCTCCCTCCCCTGCCCCAGACAGCGCCCCCCTCCTCCAGCTGCTCCCTCCCCCCGCCCCGGCCTTCACCCCCCCTCCTCCAGCTATTTCCTCCCCCCACCCAGACCAGCGCCCCCCTCTTCCAGCTGCTCCCTCCCCTTCCCTCTGCCACCTCCCCCTTCCTCCAGCTGCTCCCTCCTACTTCTCCTTGACCTCTGGGCTGGCAGCCCTGGGCCCTTGGCTCCATCGTCCACCCTGCTCCCCTTGGCCACCCAGCTCGGCCTCCTCTCAGGCAGCCCCTGCGCCCCTCACCCCCAACGGGCGGCCTGGGGCGGGCTCCAGCCTGTCGTGCTCCCCGGCTGTGTGCGGGGGCAGGGCATGGGCCCCAGGAGGGGGCTTGGGGCTCCGGGCTGCCTCCCGGCCCTTTGATCAGTGCCCCGGCGCGGAGCCGAGCCCCCTGCCGGGCACCCAGGGGCTGAGCGGGGCGTGGGATGGGCGGCCTGGGCCCCTCTAGCCCCTGAGCCCAGCCCCCCTGGATCCCCGAGGGGCAGGGACCCGGCGCCAACCTGCCGCTCCCATGCAGCAGGGCTCTGGTCTGGGCTGCCCCGGGGCGCCCTGCCCTGCCCTGCGGAGAGCGAGCTCCCTGGCCCAGCTGCTGGGAGAGCCAGAGGGAGGCTCCGCAGCCGGGGGGTGGGGGCTGGGGAGCGTGGGCTGCTCGCCCAGAGCGGGCTGGGCGCAGGAACGGGCTGCGGCGTCTCCCTCCGCATCCCAGGCGCAGATAAGGCGCGAGCGGCACCCCCGGGACCGGCAGGACCCCCCCTCGGCCGAGGGAGACGCCTGGGCAGCGCAGCCTCCCCACCCTGCCGCGGGGGACAGCCGGCCCAGCAGCGCCGTGGGCTGGGCATGGCGGAGGGCACCTTTGCCAGGGGGCGTGGGGAGCCGAGGGCTGGCCGGAGACGGGAGACCGGCATCCCCAGGCCAGCCACTGCTCCGGGCGGCAGGAGCAGCCCACGCACGCCGGAGCTGTCCCGGGGCTGCCAGAGAGCAAGCCGGCGAGAGGCGGGCGGCAGCCAGGGGGCCAGCAACCCACCCCCCCTGGGCCGCAGCGCGAGGGGCAGCCTCCCAACCCCAGGCAGGGTAAGGGCCGGAGGGGGAGGGGAAGCTGGGACAAGCAGGGGGCGCTGTGTGGGGCAGGGCACTGGCTGTGGGGACCCCCCGTTACTCAGCCCCTCCCAGCAGGGGGCGTAGGGCGCAGGGCACTGGCTGTGGGGACCCCCCGTTACCCCAGCCCCTCCCAGCAGGGGGCGTGAGGGGCAGGGCACGGCCCTGTGGGGACCCCCCGTTACCCCAGCCCCTCCCAGCAGGGGGCGTGAGGGGCAGGGCACGGCCCTGTGGGGACCCCCCGTTACCCCAGCCCCTCCCAGCAGGGGGCGTGAGGGGCAGGGCACGGCCCTGTGGGGACCCCCCGTTACCCCAGCCCCTCCCAGCAGGGGGCGTAGGGCGCAGGGCACTGGCTGTGAGGACCCCGTTACCCCAGCCCCTCCCAGCAGGGGGCGTAGGGCGCAGGGCACTGGCTGTGGGGACCCCGTTACCCCAGCCCCTCCCAGCAGGGGGCGTAGGGCGCAGGGCACTGGCTGTGAGGACCCCGTTACCCAGCGGGTGCCTTAGTGATACGGCAGCAGGGGAACGGGCCCGTGTGCGTTGCGCTCCCCACACGCCGGGCCATGGCCTCTCGGCGGGATCTTGGCGGCCGGCGGCCGGGGCGAAGGCGGGAGCCCGAGGGAGGGACGGGCCAGGGCTGCTGGCCCCCAGCCGAGGCAGAGCCCTGCGTATGCCGCAGAGAGGCAGGGCAGCGCCGCAGCCTGGGGAACTCCCTGCCACCAGGCCCGGGGCCACGCGCCCAGCAGAGCCCTGCGTACGCCGCAGAGAGGCAGGGCAGCGCCGCAGCCTGGGGAACTCCCTGCCACCAGGCCCGGGGCCACGCGCCCAGCAGAGCCCTGCGTACGCCGCAGAGAGGCAGGGCAGCGCCACAGCCTGGGGAACTCCCTGCCACCAGGCCCGGGGCCACGCGCCCAGCAGAGCCCTGCGTACGCCGCAGAGAGGCAGGGCAGCGCCACAGCCTGGGGAACTCCCTGCCACCAGGCCCGGGGCCACGCGCCCAGCAGAGCCCTGCGTACGCCGCAGAGAGGCAGGGCAGCGCCACAGCCTGGGGAACTCCCTGCCACCAGGCCCGGGGCCACGCGCCCAGCAGAGCCCTGCGTACGCCGCAGAGAGGCAGGGCAGCGCCACAGCCTGGGGAACTCCCTGCCACCAG
This sequence comes from Pelodiscus sinensis, assembly GCF_049634645.1. NCBI lineage: Eukaryota > Metazoa > Chordata > Testudines > Trionychidae > Pelodiscus > Pelodiscus sinensis. Next base: position 97,577 of record NW_027465815.1, read on the forward strand.
GCCCGGGGCCACGCGCCCAGCAGGCTGCAGACGGGCTGGAGGTTTGCGTGGGAACGGAGCCAGGCTGCAGGGACCGGCCTGCTCGCCGCGCCGGGGGGGGAAGGGGCAGTGACTCCCGGGCTCCAGGGAGCCGTTTCTCGGCTCAGAACAGGGCAGGGGGGCGAATGCTCAGGCCTGTGGCCTCTGGCTCCGGCCTGCCTCCCACATCGGCCTTATCAGGCGCCAGGCGCTCGGGCTGACCCGGCCAAGCAGCTGTCGGCATCGCCCCGGAGCGTCCCCGGCTCTCCTGTGCTCAGAGACCCAGCACAGGGAGATTTGGGGGGGGTCTCCAGGCCCAGGCGTGGCCGTGGCATGTGGGGGAGGGTGTTCGGGCCCAGGCGTGGCCGTGGCGTGTGGGGGAGGGTGTCCGGGCCCAGGCGTGGCCGTGGCGTGTGGGGGAGGGTGTCCGGGCCCAGGCGTGGCCGTGGCGTGTGGGGGAGGGTGTCCGGGCCCAGGCGTGGCCGTGGCGTGTGGGGGAGGGTGTCCGGGCCCAGGCGTGGCCGTGGCGTGTGGGGGAGGGTGTCCGGGCCCAGGCGTGGCCGTGGCGTGTGGGGGAGGGTGTCCGGGCCCAGGCGTGGCCGTGGCGTGTGGGGGAGGGTGTCCGGGCCCAGGCGTGGCCGTGGCGTGTGGGGAGGGTGTCCGGGCCCAGGCGTGGCCGTGGCGTGTGGGGAGGGTGTCTGGGCCCAGGCGTGGCCGTGGCGTGTGGGGGAGGGTGTCCGGGCCCAGGCGTGGCCGTGGGGAGTGCGGCGGGCTCTCCAGGCTTCGTGCGGGCCGTGGCGGTGCCCGCTCACCCCGGGGCGCTGGGGCTTAGCGCTGTCTCTCCCCCCAGGGCCGTGGCGGCTGCGGGGAGCCCCACGGGGGCGCAGGGAGGCTGTGCCCTGCCAACGCGGCCCGGGAGCGCAGCCGGGTGCGGACCCTGCGCCAGGCCTTCCTGGCCCTGCAGGCGGCGCTGCCCACGGTGCCGCCCGACACCAAGCTCTCCAAGCTGGACGTGCTCGTGCTGGCCACCAGCTACATCGCCCACCTGAGCCACACGCTGCACCCGGGCCAGGCGCCGGCGAGGGGCCCCCGCTTCCTGCACCCCATGAAGGTACCGGGCCGGGCTCCAGGGCCCCGGTGCCCGCTCCCTCGCCAGGGCGGTGGGCACTGCCCCATCGCCGACGCCCGGGGGCTGCCGCGGGGCACAAGGGGCGGGCAGCTGGTCCCAGGAGGGGGCTGGGGCAGCCGCAGGGAAAGCCGGGTCCCTGGGGGAACAGGGCAGCGGGGCTGGAGGAGCGGGAGCAGCGGGAGAGGGGGCGGGGGGGGCCCCTGACCCAGCGGGGGGCGCAGAGCCAGGAGGCCCCCCAGATTGGGGTCCCCGCCTGAGCCCCACTTGTCCTGTGGGCTCCAGGCCACCGCAGCCCCGGCTCTGCCCCCAGCCGGCGGCTGAGCCCTCGTGCGCCGTGTCTTGCAGAAGTGGCCCATGCGGGCCCGTCTCTACGCTGGAGCCTGGGCCGCGGACGCTGCGGATGCTCCGGTCACTCCCAGCCGCGGGACGTGGAGGGGCCGTGAGGGGAGCAGCCCGGGGGCCGGCGGAACAGCCGTGTGACACCGCCCAGCCTGCAGCTCAGCCCCCCGGCTCCGGGCGCGGATCCAGGGGGGAGACTCAGCCCACGACCGGCCCAGCCAGCCGCCTGCGCCCCCCCAAAGGACCCGGGGTCTGCTCGGCCGCACCTGCTCCTCTCTGATCCCCGCAGCCGCAGCCCCAGCCTGGGCCCACAGGTGTGCGCCTGGCTGGCACTGCCTCTCCCACTGGCTCTAGCTCCCCAGGGCTTCCCTGTGTCCCCGGACCACTGCCAGTGCCTGGCACGAGCACCCTATGGCTTGGGGGGGCAGGAGACGGGTGAGCCCAGGCCGGCCAGGGGACAGGGGACGGGCGAGCCCAGGCTGGCCAGGGGACAGGGGACGGGCGAGCCCAGGCCGGCCAGGGGACAGGGGACGGGTGAGCCCAGGCCAGCCAGTGGACAGGGGACGGGTGAGCCCAGGCTGGCCAGGGGGGCAGGGGACGGGTGAGCCCAGGCCGGCCAGGGGACAGGGGACGGGTGAGCCCAGGCCGGCCAGGGGACAGGGGACGGGTGAGCCCAGGCCAGCCAGTGGACAGGGGATGGGTGAGCCCAGGCTGGCCAGGGGACGGGTGAGCCCAGGCCGGCCAGGGGGACAGGGGACGGGCGAGCCCAGGCCGGCCAGGGGGACAGGGGACGGGTGAGCCCAGGCCAGCCAGTGGACAGGGGATGGGTGAGCCCAGGCCGGCCAGGGGACAGGGGACGAGCGAGCCCGGAGGAAAGGGGAAGCGACGGGTGAGGGGGAAATGCTGCCACAGGGCAGCCCGGCTGGGCAGAGGCCAGAGAGCGGGAGGGAGCCACGTCCCCGCGGGCCCTGCCCAGCCTGTGCCGGGGTCACCGGTCCCCTGACCAGCCCGTGCTGGGCGAGCCGGGGTGGCCGGGCAGGGATCCGGGTGCGGGGCCGTTCCCAGCGCCGCAGGCTGCAGCCTGGGCGGGGCGACGGGGCGCAGGGAGACGAGCCAGGAGCCCCTCGCCCGGTGCCGGGCCCTGCTGCGGACGGGCCCAGAGCCCTGCCAACGTCTGCCCCGGGCGCCCCAGCTGGGGTCGAAATTGCTGCCCCTCAGGCTGAGCGAGGCCCTGCCCCCCCCAGCATCGGGGGCCCTTTGCCTCGGGCCCTTGGGGGCCCACGCCTGTGCTGGGTGGCGCCGGAGCTAATGCCCCGAGCCCTGCCCAGCAGCAGGGGCCTTTCTCCAGGCGCTGGGCACATTAAAGCTTCCTACAGGGAGCCTCCCCGCCCCCAGCCCTCCCCGCCCCCGCGTCCGGCCTGGGGGGCGGTCGTACCCCGGGCGTCGCATGTAGGCGGGGGGGGACGGCAGCCAGTGCCATGGGTGGGCAGGCCGGGGTGGGCAGCGCTGGCTGGGTTTGCCGAAGGCCAGTTCCCGTTTCACGGCTGGGCGCTGCCTTGGTGGCCCCCCCCACGCCAAGCCCTGGCTCGGGATGCACCCGCCCGGGCGCTCGGCCCCTCTGGCGCCCGGCCTGGCTCTGCTCACTCTTGTGCCGGGAGCAGAGTGCGGCGCCGTCCCTGGGGGCAGCAGCTCCTGGCGTCCTTCGCCTGCCGCCGCGAGCACCTGGCCCATGCTCCACGGTGCCGCTGGGTTTGGAGCCAGAGCCTGGAGCTGGGACTCCTGCCTGGAGCCCAGGCCTCCGACGCCCAGGGGCTGCAGCGGGCATTGGGACCTGCCCGTCGCTCGTCTGCCGAGCCAGCGTTCACCCAGAATCCCTTGGGGCCAGAGCGGGCAGCTGGGGCAGAGCTAGAGCCCCCCAGGTGTGGTTTTGGGGGGTGCCCCTCGGTCCCTGCAGCCCCTGCTCCCACGCCTGGGGCCGGACTCGTGCAACGGCAGAGCCCTGCGATTCTCCGGCCGCGCGGGACTTTCACAGCTCAGAACGGCGCGGGGGTCGGACCTGCCCCGAGTGGGGCCACTGCCCCCCGGACCCTGGCGCCCCTCCTGCCAGCGCTGGCTTGTCCGGGGAGCCTGCCCCTCGGTGAGCCTTGCCGGATACTTGTCCTCCGCAGCGTCCGGTGGCCATGAGTTCCACCGGCTGCGGATGCAGCATGTAACCGAGTCCTGCCCGGCCTCCGCTCCGAATCCCCCTTGGCCCGTCATCGGCCGTCCCCTGGGGCCGGTGCCGTGGGGCTTGGAGAGCTGCCCCCTCTGGGGGCCTGGTTCCCTCGCCTGGTGAACTTCCCTGCTGTGTCCCCCTGGGCAGCCGCAAGCCCCCCAGTCCGTCTGCCCCTGGGAGTGACTATCCACCGCCTCGTACAGCCCAGCACCTGGGCTCTGGCCCCGGGGCTCCCTGGCCCCATGCCGGCCGGGGGGAGCTGGCCCGGCAAGCAGCCGAGGCCTGGTACCGTGGGTGGGAGGGTCTCTGGAGGGAGAGGAGCCAGCGCCCCGCTCCATGGGAAAGAGGCCAGGGCCAAGGCTAGGGCTGTAAATCTGTCCGGCCCCTGGCCGGTGTCCCACTCCCAGCGAGGCGGCCGTCTCCTCCCACAGCTGCTCTGCCGGGGGAGGGGGCCCGAGGAAACGTCCCCCCGGGCCTGTGGCAGCCGCTGGCCTGTCTCCCCGGCTCCCAGCCAGGCCTCCCAGAGCCGGGGCCCTCGCGGGAGAGGGATGGGGGGCAGCCCGGGCGGCGGGTGCCCATCCATGGGCCGGGCCCGACAGGGCGTCTCTCCACCGCTGCCCTGCGCAAGGTGATCATGCAGGGCGGGGGGGGAGCTCCGTGGCCACGCTGCTGGGGGGGGGTTGGAGCTGCCGGCTCTGGCAGCTGGAGCCCTCCTAGGGGCCATGGCAATCCCCCACCCCCACTCGTGCATGGCCCTGCCCGGGTGACCGACCAGCCAGGCACAGCCAGCCCTGCCGGGTTGCTTGGCACGGGCCCAGGGCTCTCACCTGGGGGGGAGGGGCTGTGAGCCCCGGCCCGGGGAGCCGTGAGTGTTTAAGAGCCCGGGGGTCGCAGGCCGCTGCTTACCTGGGACCCGCTGCCCGACTCCGCGGGGGGCTCGCCGCCAGCGCCCGGTGGGCGAGGGTTAAACGCCCGGGGCCAGCGACCGGCGCTGCCCTTTCCCCACCCTGGGGCTCAGATCCAAGTGTGGAAGGGAGGGTGGCTGCTCGCCCCCGCCACGGGCACGAGGGCGTGACTCACGCGTGAGGAGCCGTGCAACGTGTCAAGCCGTGTAACCGCACTCGGTGCCGGGGGAGGCTGCTGGGGGGGGCTCCTTGCAGCTCCAAGGGGGTAACCCTCCGCGGCTGCGCCCCCGCCCTGCCCGAGGCCAGGCTCCCCCAGGACTGCTCCCCGGCTCAGCCCCCGGCCCCCCCCAATCCAGCCCACCGAGGGCTCTGCTCCAGCAGCTACCGCCAGGCTGGGGCCACAGGGAGGGGAGAACAGCTGGAGGGGGCGGGTCTATCCCTGCCCAGCAGAGAACACACTTAAGAGCAGCCAGACGGGGTCAGACCAATGGTCCATCCAGCCCCGGGGCCCCAGAGGGAGGGAACAGAACCGGGAATCCTCACGTGATCCCTCCCCTGTCACCCACCGCCGGACAAACAGAGCCTGGGGCCACCATTCCCACCCATCTGGGTAGTAGCCATTGATGGACCCAACCTCCAGGACTCTCTCTAGCTCTTTTGAACCCTGTTCGAGTCCTGGCCTTCACCGCGTCCCCTGGCGAGGAGTTCCACAGGTTGGCTGTGCGCTGAGTGAAGAAAAACTTGTTTGTTTTAAACCTGCTCCCTGTTCAGTTCATTGGGTGGCCTCTGGTTCTTCTATTGTGGGAAGAAGTCAATAATTTCCCTTATTCACGTTCTCCACACCCGTCATGATTTTATCGCCCTCTGGCCTGTCCCCCCTCAGCCTCTTTTCTAAGCTGGCAAGTCCCCGTCTTTTCAGTCTCTTCCTAGGGCCCGTTCCAAACCCTCCGCAGTTTAGTTGCCCTTTTCCAACGCCAAGAGCCCTTTTGCGAGGTGAGGCGATCACACCTGCACGCAATGTTGGGGGTGTGGGCATCCCGTGTGTGACGTAGTGGGGGGGGTCTGCTCTGTGACCCGGGTCCCCCTGGGCTGGGCTGTGAGATCCCCACGGACTCACCCACACGTGGATGGGCCCAGACACCCAGTCCCAGCCTGGGCAGGTAACAAGGCTCTTCCCGGGGACGGACAAAGGGAGGGAGGTGGAGACCAACACCTGGCTGGGGGCAGGGCCTGGGAGCTGAGTCACTCTGGGGCTGAGGGGAAGCATGAGGAGAGCAGACTAAGTCCAGGACAGAGGATCCAGGGGCCGGGAACCCCTTTCCCCCTAGAGGAGGAAGGCTCTGCCCTGTCTCCTGCGCTAACATCGACCCCAAGCTAGGCCGTGTCTCTGCGAACCAGGTAACCTGCTCTACTGGCCGTGGATGGGGGTGCAGGGCGGGGGCGCCCCGACGCGCCGTCTCCCCATGGTTTTATATGGAGGCAATAAGATATTCTCCGTCTTATTCTCTATCCCTTTAATGAGTCCTAAAATACTGATTTTTTGACTGGCGCTGCACAAACATGCAGGGGGTGGATGTGTTCAGAGAACCAGGCACAGCGACGCCAAGATCTCTCGCGAGTAGCTCCAGCCAATGAGCCCCCATCCGATTGTACGGCTCGCTGGGATGATTCCCCGTGTGCATTACTTTACCCTCCTCAGCGTTCAGTTTCATTTGCCAGTTTCTTGCCCCATCACGTAGTTGGGTGAGATCGTTGTGAAGCTCTTCACAGTCGGGTTTGGTCTTAAGGATCTTGAGCAGTTTGGTGTCATCTGCAGATGTTGCCACCTCCCTGTTCACCCCTTTCTGCAGATCACTGGTAAATATGTTGCATAGGATGGTCCCAGGACAGAGCCTGGAGGACCCCACTAGTTACCTCTCTGCACTCGGAAAACTGACCATTTATTCCGACCCTTTGTTTCCTGTCTTAATAAGTTCTCAGTCCATGAGAGGACCCTCCCTCTTATCCCATGACAACTTTGCTTAAGAGCCTTTGGTGAGGGACCTTGTCAAAGGCTTTCTGGAAATCTAAGTACACTCTAGCCACTGGATCCCCCTCGTCCACATGTTTGTTGACCTCCTCAAAGAACTCCAGCAGATTAGTAAGGCAGGATTGCCCTTTACAGAAACCATGTTGACTTTCTCCCAACAAATTATGTTCATCTACGTCTGACAATTTTATTCTTTACTATAATTTCAGCTAATTTGCCCAGTACTGACGCTAGACTTACTGGTCTGTAATTGCCAGTAATAATTCAATATTGGTGTCACATTAGCGATCTTCCAGTCATTGGGTACAGAAGCTGATCTAAAGGATACGTTACAAACCACAGTTAATAGTTCCGCAATCTCCCTTTTGAGTTCTTTCTGAACCCTTGGGTGAATGCCGTCCGGTCCCGGTGATTTGTTACTGTTGAGTTTATCGATTTGTTCCCAAACCTCTGTAGTCCCCTTACTAAAGGTGCCTCTGCTTATTCTCTGGGAAGATCCTGTGTGCAGCAATCTAGCCCCAGAGACTACAATTCCCATGAGCCCTGGAGGAAACCAGGAAGGAAGGTTTTTTTTGTTTGGGGTCTGAGGCTCTCCCTGTGTGGAGGGAGGCACAGCAGTCTGTGGACTCTTCCCTTTGTTTTTGGAAAAGAGGAGCCAGGCTGCTGTGGAGGAGTGTGAGCCAGTCCAGGAGCTGTTGGGTTGCAGCTAGACTTGGATTCAGAGCCTTTGTGACTGGAATCTAGCAGGCTGCTTCTGATCACCCTTTGGCTGTACCTGTGGCTAGAAGCTACTCTGCACCCGGCGCGCTGAAGGAGACTGGGATCATCCACTCCAGCTGCAAAATCTTCAAACCCGCCCACACAAGCAAGGGTACGGCACTGTGAGTCCTGAGGGGGGCGCGCTCTGGGGCGGGATCAATGGTGGCAGTGCAAATGCCAGATAGGAACGTTCCTAGTATTCCTGTGGGTTTGGTTAGTGTTAGTCACTGTTCATCTGGTAAAGCCTGTTTCTTTCCGGTGCTAAGTAAAGATTGTGCATTCCAATGTAATCAATCCGATGTCTATGATTTGTAGTTGTTGTTCTAGAGCTAGATCCAGATTATTGCTGGAATCAGTTTATTCCTGGAGGTTCCCAGGGCACACCAGTAAGTGTGTACAGGGCCAGCCAGGTGGAGGCACTGCCATTGTATGTTCTTTATGAGCAAGGGACAGCAGCAAGGGGGTGGACAGGGTTTCCCCAAGTAAACAACATCACCACTGGGGTGCTCAGGGTCTCCTTTCATGTTAAAACCAGCAGGAGCCCCAGCACACCTGTGAGTGTGACCTGCTCCCAGTAGGAAAAAGGGGGTAACACCTCCTTTACGGACACCTCCATCTGGGACAAAAAGAATGGCTCAGGTTTGGGAATCTCCCCAATATCCTCAGCCGTGAAGACTGTAGCAGAGAATTCATCCAGCTTCTCCGCAATGACCTTATTGTCTGTGAGTGCTCCTTTGGCATCTCCATCGTCCAAGGGCCCCCTGGTTGGTTAGCCGGCTTCCTGCTTCCATTGTACTTAACATTTTGCTCTTACGTTTTGTCTCGCTGTTCTTCAAACTCCTTCTTGGCTTTTCTTATATTTTTACACTTACTTTGGCAGAGTTTCTGCTCCTTTCTATATTCCTCACTAGGATCTGACTTCCACTTTTGAAAAGGCGCCTTTTTATCCCTCACTGCTTCTTGTACCTGGTTATTAAGCCGCGGTGGCCTTTTCGGTTCTCTCTGTGTTGTTTATTGTGGGGTGTACATGGAAGTTGGGCCTCTCTCGTGGTGTCTTTGCAAAGTTTCCATGGAGGTGGTCGAGAAGTGCCCCCAATCAGCAGTGAGGGAGTGGGGAACAGTGGGGGGTGCCTGCAGGGGAGAACAGGGCAGCCCCAAGGCAAGGCTGAGATACTGGGGGTCCCCTCGGAGAGGGCCTGGTGCCAGGGCCGGCATGGGGTGCAGCTAGACATAGGGTGGGGATCAGCTGCAGGAGCAGGGGAGCCCCTGCCCCCCAGGTGGGGGGTAGGATAGCGCCCAGCATGGGCCTGCCAGGAAGGGTGCCAGGCAGGGGCACTAGGATGGCTTGGCCTGTTGTGGCTGATCTGGATGGGGAGGGGATGAAGGGCTGGGGGAGGTGACATCAACCCACATAGCTGGGGACCTAATTCGCCTTGTGCATTGCGCCCAGCGGGCAGGGCAGAGCCTGGCACTCACCCACGCCCACCGCCAGAGCAGCACAGCGAGGCTGGCATAGCAGCCCTGCTACGCCATGGACTCAGGGCTGGACGGGCCCCCAGTGCCTCCCCCTGCCCACCCGGCAGGACCAAGCACCATCTGGACCCGCCCTGACGGGTTTGTCGCGCCCGCTCTTCAATACCCCGGTGCCGAGAGTCCACAGCCCCCCAGGCGATTTACTCGTGGTGCAGCCCCCCAGGCAGGACACTTTTCCGAATGTCCCAACTGGCCGCAGGTTGAGCCGGTTGGTTCTTGTCCTCGCCTCAGTCTTAACGAGAATTTCTCCCTCTCCACGAAAACCGCTCTCGTGTCCCGCAGTCTTCTCGTTCCCAGACTAACCGAGCCCGGTTCCTTCAGCCTTGCCTCCTAGCTCCTGTGCTCTAGACCTGCTCTTCTCTGGGCCTTCTGTTCGGCAGAGGCTGGGAATGGATCACGTGAGGATTCCCGGTTCTGTTCCCTCCCTCCAGGGCACCTGGCACTGGCCACTGTGGACACAGGACCCTGGGCTGGAGGGCCCCTTGGTCTGACCCAGTCTGGCCGCTCTTACGGTCTCCAATTTCACGCCTTTCCCACGTGGGGCCCAGAACTGGACACAAGACTCCAGCTGAGGTCTAACCAGCGCAGAGCAGCACAGAGCAGAACGACTCCTCGTGTCTGGCTCCTGTTCATGCGCCCAGAACCATGTTCGCTTACCTTGCAAGTGACACTCTGTTCACTCAAGTTTAACTTGTCCACCCTGACCCCTAGATCCCTTTGTGCCGGACTCCTCCCTAGCCAGTCGCTTCCCGTTCTGTGCGTGTGACACGGATTGTTCCTTCCTAAGTGGGGCACTTCGCACGTGTCCTTATTCAACTTCATCATATTGACCTCCGACCACTTCTCCCGTCTGTCCAGATCAGTTTGAATTCTGACCCTATTCCCCAGAGCACTTGCAACCCCTCCCAGCTCGGGATCATCTGCAAACTTAATAAGCGTCCTCTCGATGCCAATTTCTAAATCGCTGATGAAGATATTGAACAGAGCCGGTCCCAGAACAGAGCCCTGCGGAAACCCAACTTGCTCTGCCCTTCCAGCAGGACTGTGAACCATTAATAACTACTCTCTGGGAACAGTTGTCCAGCCAGCTATGCACTCACCTTCTAGTAGCTCCATCTAAGTTGCATTTCCTTAGTTTATTGAGAAGAACATCATGGGAGACCGTATCAAACGCCTTACCGAAGACTAGAGATACCACCTCCACCGCTTCTCCCTTAGCCACAAGACTCGTTCTCCTATCAAAGAGAGCTAGCTGATTGGTTTGACAGGATTTGTTCTGTACAAATCCACGCTGGCTGTTCCCTAGCACCTTATCTTCCAGGTGTTTGCAGCTGATTTCCTTAATTACCTGCTCCCTTATCGCCCTCGGCACAGAAATTAAACGGACTGATCTGCAGGTCCTCGGGCTGGTCTTATCTCCCTTTCTATAGCTGGGTTCTCTATTTGGCCTTTTCCTTCTTCTGGAATCTCTTCTGACTTTCCCGAGATGACAGCTAAAAGCTCAGACACCTCCTCTCAGCTCCGTGAGTCGGGGCAGCTGCAGGGGAGGGGGGAACACCAGTGATGTGACCACTGCGTGACTCTGCCCCACCCCACCCTCCCCCTAGCTTAGCCTCTGACCCCTCGTTTCCCCGGCCGGTCCCCGGGAGACGTCTGATCGCTGCCCCCAGGCCCGGCTGCCCTGCCCCTGCAGGGTTACTGCTTCCCCCTCCAGCCACGGGCCCTCGGCGTCCTCTTGCGCCCTGGATCCTCGGTCCCGTGTCCCTCGCTGGGCCATCCTGCGCCACGGCTCCAGCTGCTTGTGCTGTTTCTGGCCCCGTCCTACCCCCACCCCGGGGTTGGGTCTCCCTTGCAGCCCCACCCCAGATGTGGCAGGAGCGAGGCCGGGCAGGCGGGAGAGTCCTTGCACTACCCTCAGGGCTGTGAATGGCTCCTACTGCCACTGCCCACCCTGCAGCCACCCCCATGGGCTCGCCTGGCTCGGGGGGGCCCCCCACCTCCCTCGGCCACAGCAGCAGCCTTGCGCTTTGCTGCCTGGGTCCAGCCCCACAGCAGGACCCTTTGGCCAGTGGCTGAAGCCACCCGCCTGGCTCACCGGCCGGGGGGCCCGATCCCTGCGAGTGCCGCGGCAGAGCCGGGCCAGGAAGCACCGCGGCCCCGTGGCTGTGGAGAATCACTTTACTGAGACAACAGCCCCAGCGGGGGCAGACAATGAACAACCAATTGGAGCAACTCCTGAGAGAACCAGAGAAGGGGGCGAGCGGGGCCGGGAAGGGGGGCTGCCAGCAGGGGCGTCCTAGGGAATTGTAGCTGCTCCCCCAGCGACGCACTGGCCTGGTGCCAGCACCCCACAGAATCACAGTGCAGGCCCTGCCCCATGGGGGACCCGACGGGGCACAGAGATGGGGGACCCAAGCCAGGGCACAGCAAGACCGCTCCCAGCCCCGTGCCCGGCCCAGCACATGGGGGCACCCCAGAGGTCTGGGGAGCCCCCAGGGTTGCAGCTGGTCCAACATGTCGCCTGCACCCGGAGCAAGCGCCCCCGCAGCCAGCCAACGGGGCCCACTCATCCTCCCCCAGCACCCCACGCAGCAGAGCCCCCTCCGACCGGAGCCAGGGCAGCGAACGGCACGAGTCTGAGAGACCAAGGATTGGGCAGGGGCAGGGCCGGCGGGAGGCTGAGGGGCAGGGCCCTGCGCTCCAGGCAGAGCTATGCAGGGGTCAGGCAGCCCGGAGCAGGCAGAGACCCCCTCTGCCCCCCCACAAGGCTTGGGTGGGGATGGGCAGCAGCCACCAGGGGTTGGCTCCCAGAACCGAGGGCCCGATGCTGGACACGTGTGTGGGGGCAGCTGGCGGATCTGCCCAGGGCATTGGCACGTCGCAGCAGTTCGTCCCTCCGCCAGACAGACTGGGCGCTGGGCCTGGCTCCGGGCAGGGCGGAGGGGGGGCTGATTTGGTGCTTTGTGGCCGTCGTGTGGGGCAGCCCTGGGCCGGGCCAGGCAGCGGGGACGGGGCAGGAACTCGCCCAAAGGGGGGGCAGCCCGGCCGTGGGACCAGCGCTCTCGGGGGGCTGCCCCTCTTCACGCCCCACTCCCGTGCTGCCCGGCTCAGAGCGACGTCTCCTGCACGACGTAGGTGTGTCCGCCCTCTGCCCGGGCGTAGCCTTCGCCCGCCGCCTCCTCGCCGTGGGCCAGGCCCCCCACGGGGCCGTTCAGCGTCCCGTTGCTGGTCTTCTCCGGGGCAGCGAGCGCCGGCTCCGCGCAGCTCCCGTCCTGCGCAGGGAGAGACGAGCACGATGGGGGGAGGGGCGGGGGCTCTCCGCTCGGCCAGGCCGTGGCCCCGCGGGCTCAGGGAACGGGGCTGGCACCACGGCCCTGCCCCCCTTCCCTGTCAGACCCAGCGGCCGCCATTCCCAGCCCTGCTCTCGGGCTAGTGCCGGAGCCAGCTCCCCTGCGGGGGGCAAACCTCCCTCCCTCAACCCCCGGCCCCTGCCCAGGTGGGAGCCCGCTCAGAGCAGAGAGGCATGGACCCAGGTGCGGCTCCCCGGGGCGCCCAGCACACGGGAGGAGCCCCCCTCAGCAGGCAGCGGGCGACTGCCGCCGCGCCAGGCCCAGGGCCAAGCGCCAACTGCACCCGGTCCTTGCCGAGGGCGGCACCCAGGGAGCAGCGCTGGGAACGGCTCGACCCTGGCGCTGGGAACGGCCCCTCCCTGGCGCTGGGAACGGCTCCATCTCCGGCGCTGGGAACGGCCCCTCCCTGGCACTGGGTCGCAAGGCCCCTCCTTAGCACTGGGAACGGGCCCTCCCTGGCGCTGGGAACGGCTCCATCTCCGGCGCTGGGAACGGCTCCATCTCCGGCGCTGGGAACGGCCCCTCCCTGGCGCTGGGTCGCAAGGCCCCTCCTTAGCACTGGGAACGGCCCCTCCCTGGCACTGGGAACGGCTCCATCTCCAGCGCTGGGAACGGGCCCTCCCTGGCGCTGGGAACGGCTCCATCTCCGGTGCTGGGTCGCAAGGCCCCTCCTTAGCACTGGGAACGGCCCCTCCCTGGCGCTGGGAATGGCTCCATCTCCAGCGCTGGGAACGGGCCCGTCCTTGGTGCAGGGAACGGCCCCTCCCCAGCACTGGGCATTTCCCTGAGCAGCCGCTAGGCCGGCCGGTCCGGCGCCGGGCTCCAGTGCAGCCTCCCTGCTCTGGCCAGCCTGGCCACAGGGCGCACGCGGGCCCTGCCCAGCCAGGGGAACAAAGAACCCGGGGGGGGCCCAGGCGCCCCGTTCACCTGGACAGAGGCTCGGCTGGGAGGAGGGGGCGTGGGTCAGCCGGAGCCCACGGGCACGGCTCAGACCCCCGGTGGAGGGGGGTGCAGGCCCCGGGGCCCAGAGCGAGGGGAGGCCCCGAGGGGCCCTAGGCAGAGACAGGCTGAGGGCCCAGACACGCTGCCGGGCCGAGGGGGAGGAGGTGCACAGGGCCTGGCCCCGAGAGCCAGCGCGACCCATAGGCAGGCAGGGCTGTCGCGCCTGGGCCCCGGGGAGCTCAAGCCCAGAGCCCCAGGCCGGGCGGGGCAGACACACCCGACTCGGGCTGGTCTGGGGGGCAGACAGAGCTGGCCCGACCCCCTGGGAAGTGGGTCCCGGCCCAGCCACTCACCTCCGTGGGGCTGTCCACCCCGCAGCGCAGCTTCGCCCGCCACCGGGGGGGCAGACAGCACAGCAGCCGCGGCAGCACGGGGTAGATGGTGCGAGGGTTGACGGACGCTCCCTTGGTGGGGCCTGCCAGGGCGGAGGGACAGAGCACAGGGGCTTACGTGGGGCTCCCCCCACGCTGTCCTGCTCCCGGCTACCCCCCACTTCAGCCTGCCAGGGGGCCAGGGGAGGGCAGGGCCGGGCCTTGGCCAGGGCTCCCTGACAGCTGAGCGCTTGGGGGCGCCAGGGGAGATGCAGGGGCCGCTCGGCGGATTCGCAGCGCCCACAGCCAGCAGGGGGCGTTTCTCCTGGCAGTGCACAGCCACACGTGCCGGGGCGCACAGAACTTTTATTCCGCACATGGATGGAAAAAACGAGAGGCGCCCCCGGCCTAGACCCTGCCCTCCCCCGGGGCCGCCAAGCCCCCGGCCTAGACCCTGCCCCCCCCCCGGGGCAGCTGAGCCCCGGCCAGGAGCTAGCAGCCCCTCCTGGCTCCTACCAGCAGTCCTCAATCCCCTGGGGGTCCCGTTCCGGACAGCCGGGCCTGGCCGTGACCCCGGCTCGGGGCTGCTCCTGGGCAGGGGGAGGGGGCACGGCCCAGCCTAGGGCGAGGACTGGCTGGGGCGGGTGCCCAGGACAGACCCACGGACAGTGGGAAGTGCCGGCCGGCAGGGCCGGGCCCGAGGCCGGGACAGGAGCTGCCCTTGGGGAGAGACAGGTTCCCCTGATGGCACCCGGCTGGCTGGACGGATCTGGGCCCGCCTGGCTCTGGCCAAGCCAAGGGCCAGGCCGAGGGAGAGGTGCTGTGGGGCAGCGGCAGGCCGTGGGGGACACGGCCCCCCGGGCAGAGTCGCGGCTGAGGCAGGAGAGGGGCTCGGGGCGCCCCAGGGGCCCGGCCCGGCGAGCCGTACCTGTGAGCAGGCTGACCAGCAGGCCCACCAGGATGACGGTGGTGGAGTTGTGGGCGCTGTACCACATGTACGACAGGTTGTAGAACCGCCGGAGCCCCGACAGGCTGGGGGGAGGAAGAGCCGGGTTAGGGGGCAGCCTGGGGGGCTCCGCTCCGGGGGCTGCTGCGGGTTGGGCGTGGTGCGCTTCCAAGCCCCCCAAGCTGGGCACGCCCCCTCCCCCCGCGGGACGAGCCTTCGGCCGCCCAGCCAGCATCCTTCCGCTCACCCCCACCCACGCAGCGAGCGGCGCCTGGGCACTGACACGGCGGCGCCCACAGTGGTGCACACGTGCTGGGGTAGGGCCAAGGGCTCGGAGGGGCTCAGCAGGCAGGGCCCAGGAGCTCAGAGCTGGGGCCGGGCCGGATGGGATCGGACTCCCCGCAGCAGCGCCTGGGCTGGGGGTGGCAGCTCTGGGGGAAGGGTCGGGCCCGGGCAGGCCCCTGTCCCACACGCAGCTCACAGGCCACGCAGCCAAGAGGGAACTGAGCTCGAGCCCCCCTCCCCCCACGGCCGGCAGGCTCAGGGACGCCCCCCGCTCACCGTCTGGGGGCCGGGGTGGAGCTCAGCAGGGTGGCGGCGATGGCCGTGCTCAGGCTGCCGTTCGGGGGGAAGTCGGTGCCGTTGGGGAGCAGAGGGGCCGCGGGAGCCGCCCGCGGGTTGCACACCAGGTTCCCGATGCCGATCCAGAAGGCCATGGCCAGCCCAGCCACCAGCCCCACAATCGCACCCTGCAGGTGGGAACAACAGGCAGGGGGTGGCTTGCAGGAGCCCCAGGGGAACCCATCCCCCAGTGCAGCCTCAGTTTCCCCTGGGCTGTTCCCTCAGGACTCTCAGCAGCTGGGCCCAGGCCTGCCCCAGCCAGGTCAGCAGGGCCCAGGGAGGAGGCAGGGAGACTCACGGTGGGGTTGGCGCACGGGAAGAACATCCCCAGGCAGAAGAGTCCCAGCAGCGGGCCGCCCACCATGCCGAAGATGCTGATGGCTGCCTGTGAGGAGAGAGCAGGGTCTATCTAGCTCTTTTTTGAATCCTGTTATAGTTCTAGTCTTCACACATCCTCTGGCGAGGAGTTCCACAGGTTGACTCTGCACTGCATGACGAAAAACTTCCTTTGGTTTGTTTTAAACCTGCTGCCTCTTAGTTTCATTTGGTGACCCCTAGTATTTATATTGTGGGAACAAGTAAATAACGTCTCCTTATTCACTTTCTCCACCCCACTCATGATTTTATAGACCTCTCGCCTATCCCCCTTTAGTCGCTTTTCTAAGCTGCAAGTCCCAGTCTTTTTAATCTCTCTCCATATGGGACCCGTTCCAAACCCCTCCGCATTTTTATTGCCCTTCTCTGAACCTTTTCCAATGCCAATAAAGCTTTTTTGAGATGAGGCGAGCACATCTGTCCGCAGTACTGAAGCTGTGGGTGTCCCATGGTTTTATAGAGAGGCACTAAGATATTCTCTGTCCTATTCTCTCTCCCTTTTTTAATGATTCCGA
Source organism: Pelodiscus sinensis (assembly GCF_049634645.1). Taxonomy (NCBI): domain Eukaryota; kingdom Metazoa; phylum Chordata; order Testudines; family Trionychidae; genus Pelodiscus; species Pelodiscus sinensis. The sequence continues at coordinate 113,624 of NW_027465815.1, forward strand.
ACATCCTGTTGGCTCTTTTGGCCGCTGCTGCCCACTGTGTGGACGTCTCCAGAGAACGATCCACAATGACTCTAAGATCTCTCGAGTAGCGGTAGCTAAATCAGTCCCCATCGTATTGTACTTACAGTTGGGATTACGTTTCCCCATGTGGATTACGTTACATTGATCAGCACTAAAATTCATTTGCCATTTTGTGCCCAATCACTCACACTGGTGAGATCTTTTAGAAGCTCTTCCCAGTCTGCCCAGAACAGTGTGTGGCAAGAAACCACCCAGCAATAGCTGGGGCTGCAAAATCCTCCTTCCTTGCCTCTCGGTTACAGTTCCCACTTCCCCGCTGTGTGGCTGGTGTAATTGTTTCTGTTTGCGGCGTGCCGAATGCTGCGGGCAACCCTCAGCAAAGGGGGCACAACTGGTCAGCAACTGACGTTACAATTTGAGTCGCCAGCGTTGCCGGCCGGAGGGACCCGACCCCTTGGCGGCTCTGGCGCCCGGCGGGGAGAGCTGGGAGCCCGCACATGCCAGGCCTGGTTAGCAGTGGTTCCGTGCACCGGCTGGCGAAGGCCCCGTCCCGCTGGGCTCGCGTGTCCTGGATACGTGTGGTTAGATACGTCCTAGAGCTTTGAAAGGGGAGGGGCGCAGCCTGCAGGGCAGCAGAGATCACAGAACACTGAGCAGAGCCAACCGCGCAGGCATTGTGGGACACTGGCGGAAGCCAGTTCTCTCACCAAAACAAACAGCAGACAGTCCACGCTGGCTGTTTGTCAACAAGGAAGGGAGGGGAAAAGACAAAAGTCTCTCACAGGGGTGGACGTTTTTTGTTGCCAAAAGTCACATTGTAGCGTAAACACGCTCGCTGTTCTGTCACCAAAAGGCAGTGTCTGGTGACAAAACGTGCCAGTGCAGACTGAACTCAGCCAAGCGTGGAGGGAATTGAGCCGCTGAAAGTTGTGTAAATGTGACAGAGGGACAGTGTTGTGGGAAGAGAATTCTTGGTTCTCTGCAGCCATTCAGAAGGAAAAATGGGCCCTTTTCCAAAGGAATGTCTGTAAAAGAGCCAGGCAGAGAGACAATCTGATTGAAATCATTTGACTATAGATGCTTTAGTCAGATTTGCTAAAAGAAGAGAAGGGGTTTCTACTGGAACTGCCCCAAACGTATGAAAGGGAACGTAATCTAGGAACGGCCGTGTACAAATCATCGAAGCAGAATGTCTGTCTGTCTGTCTGCGTGCAAACATTGCGGAACTGTGTGAGGCGGGGTGAGGGTTTTAAGACCTAACCACTACGCCTGATTTGTAAAGCCCTGCTTTGCAGGCGTAACACAAATTGGTTTTGTTTTCAATAAGGCCATTTCATTCGGAGTTGCAAAACTGACCGACGTTTTGCCAGGCACCGGTAATTAGCGTTGTTTGGCTTTGGAATGCAGCATTTCACCCGTAAGGTACCTCGGTGCTTTTAACAGCTCAATCTCTTATAGATCGAGTCGTGGCTGTGACAAGGGGCAGCCAGAGCCGGGACGATGGGGCGGGATTCTGGATTTTTTGGTTTTGGTAACAAAATAGCAGACGAGGGCTGGAGGAAAAGAAGAAGAAAAAGGCAACGTTCGGACCACTGAGCCTTATGCGGGTTCTGAGTCATGGACGCTTTGACAAGGGCACATGAAAACCGTCAACACGAAAGAAAGATGAAACCTTATGCAAAAATTCATATGGCCAATGCAACGTTATAGAAGTTAAACTATGGAAGGAACGTGCATCCTTCTGGGGGCATATAAAGTGTGTTGTAGAAGGGGTACCCCCCCACAAACAACACATGCTACTTAATTAATTAAAATCCTACGAGGGCTCCCAGAAGGAGCCAGGTTAGCTTGTGTTCTCTCAGCCAGAGGGCTGTTTTGGAAACAGGAGTTCCAAGTGAAAAGCAATCACAACTCCGGAAGTTGATAGACCCCTTCTAAGACAGAGTCTGCGAGCCGCTGACAGCTTTGGATTCAAAGGCAAGCCAGAAAGCGTCTGTGCGGATGCCAAATTGCCCAGCAGCTGGGAAGGGAGAGAACCGCCCACAAACAGCACACAGGAGCTGCAAGTAGTGAATATACCTGGCCAGCGAACAAACGACCTGAAATGAAAAAGCTCCGATCCCGGCCCTCCAGAAAGGAAGGTGGAAAAAGGCGTCCCGCCTAAGAGTAAGGGGATTGGTTCGGCCTATGCAGGGAAAAGCCCTGTGCACACAGCGCTGACATCGGAAGGTAGATGTAAAAGGGGCCCACTTGTCTGCATGACACCCCGACCTTCCCATTCACACGGACCCCAAGAACATCACTACACTAACGCCTGTGCAAAGACCACAAGAGGGCGCCGAACACACGCTGGCCCCAAAGACAAATTGCTCAAACAAAAGGCCTGGTGGAAGGAGATACTTACGAACACCCACGTGTAAGAGATCGATGCGAACGTTCCGTTTAACACGGGGCCCGTTTCGGCATGCTAGAACGGTAACCGGAAACTCACCCGCTCTCCGCTACCTCGAGAATAAACTTAACGCAGCACCGCAGAGAAAGTACTGCAAACCTGGTCTGTAGCACAAGAAGAGAAACTGAGGCACATCACCTCACAACTTTAGTGACCGAACCGTGGGATAGTTCACCCTAAACCCTTCAGGGGTAGAAGCCATTGAGACCTGGCCTGCCTGCAGAACACAGCCACAGACAGCGATGGGGGTAATGCCCCTGTTTTGCCTGCAATCAGCAAGGATCCCGGTAAAAGAAAGGAGCAGAAAAATGTTCCTTTCTGTGGTTCAGAGAACCAGGCAACACTGGTACGGGCTGAAGAACCACCCAGAAGCCCCCGGATCCGCTGTCCAGACAGAGCGCAGGTCTGCACTGTTGGCCACGCTGCTAGCATCGCTGGGAACTGGGGTTCCACGCATTAGGCAGAGCAGGGTGACTGCACCTTCCAGCAGCGTTGACAGACCCGGTGCCGCAGAAGGGCAGAGGCCGGGGACCGGCGGGAGAACATCCGCAGGCGGGAGGGGCACTTTGAAGGCAGAATGCGCCTGGGGACACTGTCGGTGGGACCGGCCCCGGGCAGCGAGGGGATGGGGAAGCATTGGCTGCTGGAACCGATCAGGGATAACCGGCAAGCCCTGCTGCACAGCACTGGAAGCAGGGGAAGGAGTCTGGCACAGGAATCGGGAGGCATCGCAAGGGGCAGGACAGGGAAGGGGCAGCTGCCTGACCACTAGCTCCGCGAGAGCGACTGGGTTGGTCTGGCCGGCAGCAGGGTGGGGAGCCTAAAGAGGCTCCCAGAGGCGGGTACGAGTGGGGCAGGCGTTGGTGCGGAGGCCTGGCACACGAGCTCAGCGCTGGCACAGCTGAAATACAAGAGCGGGGAACGCCCCTCGGTGCTTCCGTCAGCGCTAGAAGCAGGCAAGGCGACGCGGCCAGCCGGGCACCCGCAAGGGGAGGAGGGTTCGGTGGAACCAATACAAGCAGAGGGGTCCGGAGCCCGGACCCAGGCGCGGGAGACAAGTCACCAACTGGTCAGTCTGGTCCGGGAAGGCACACGAGGAAATTCGCCTCTGGGAGGAAGAAAGGGGTCGTGGGGAATGTTACAGGAGGGGAGAGACGCTACACGGCAGGGAGGAAACTGGTAAATTTCACCCTTGCGCAAAGATCCCATGTGTTCTAGGAGCAGATGCAGGACCTGTACGCCCCGCAGACCTATTATCCAGCCAGCAGCACCCGCGGGAATCCAGCCACCAAGAACCTGGCTGGTGTCCCCCCCCCGCTCAGCATTCCTGGGCAGAGAAAGGAAGCCAGCGATGGAAAGCCCCGGAGAGGTTTCAGCGTGTGGGGACGTGCGTGCGAGGTGCTGCCTTTACGAGAAAGAGATGGATGTTCGATGTTGAGAGACAAAGGGACCCAAAGGCATACAAAGGAGGAGTCGTGGTGTGGCTCCTTAGGGTGCGTCTACACAGCGCAGGAATTTCAAAACAACAACGCGAGCGTCTACACAGTTATTTCCGTTATTTCGAAATCACAGGCGGCTTATTCTGACTTCTGTCAACCTCGTTCCACGAGCAACAACACGTCTTCTGGAATAGCTGTGTCCAAATCGCTCCTCCCCGGCGCCTCCCGGGGCTCTAACTCGACGTAGCCCCACATTAGGGGAGCCTGCCCCGGACTCACTTTGAGGTGTCCCTGCAGCGTAGACACGTTATTTTGGAGTATTTCCTCCGGAGTGGCTTATTTCGAAATAAGCATGCCAGGTAGAGGCGCCCTTAGAGATAGCGGATTTATTGGGGCACAAGCGTTTGTGGGTAAAACCCACTTCACCAGATGTCTGTCTGACAGATGCACGGACTGACCTAAAGGCGGCTGTTGCGCATGCAGGAAGGGACGTGCTTGTGTGAGGAGTCGCTGTCCAACAGCAGTAGCAGATGACGAGGAACCGAATTTCATGACTCCTTTAGTTAATTGATGTTTCGCAACATTACAAAGATTCAGAGCTGGGATGTTGGATGCTATATGCCTGTATGGAAGGTTAAACTACAGTCGCATCCCAGTGTAACGCCTGTCACCGTCAGTGCAAACGTGGCCACGGTAAGAAAAGTGTCAATCCACCCTACGTCAGTCACACGCACCGCGTATTGCCCACACAGGAGAACAAGCCCCTACTGAAGCGGAACAGGAGAATGCAGAAATCACTCGGGCACGCAGGGCGTCACTCCTGGCGATTAAGGTGGGGGGTTTCTGCAGGCGGTGTGCGAAAGCGAACAGCTCACCCTGCTGCGGATGGGAAAGTAGCGTGCACACGGTTAACCGATGACGGGTTAACCTTCCCGGTGACAGGCAGGCTCCCAGGACGCACAGGGAGCTGGCTTAAAAGCGGGTTCCCGGTGCGCACCGACTCCCAGGGAGCTGCCTCCCCTGGTGCTGCTGTCTGTATATCAGAAGCACAGGGGGCAGGCAGCAGTCAGTCTGCTGGGGAGCCGGCCCACGTGCACTGGCTCCTGGGAAGCTGTCTGCGTGGAGCCGCGTAGCTGCTGCCTTTTGCAGCAGTTCCACGTTCACTTAAACACATTTTAACACCCCCACTGGGATCCAGCCGGCCTTTGCGGTGAGCAGACGGCTTGGCTGCTGGGTGGCGAGGGCGCTGGAAGGGCGCAGGACGCTGGCTGCAGAGGGGCAGCAGGACAACTCCTATTTCTAGGGATATTTTGAGCATTCAAGTCTTGCATTTTCCGTGCGCGAGGGTTTATGCTGCAGACTCTGGCGAGCCATTCGGAGTCAAAACAGAGTCAGGGTTGTTGTTTTCGTAGGAAGGGTTTCGACTGAGACGGGGCTTGTGCGGCTGTTCGTGCTGAAGCAGAGATTGCCACGGTCTAGTGGAAGAAGGGAACGACTCTGTAACCTTGCTGTGTCTGAGCGCGGCGCGTGGGAGAGAAGGGTGAAGGCCTCAGAGCAGAGGCGCCAGACGTGACTGCGTATCAAGAGGGCACGTTGGTGACCCGGGACTCCGGGGGAAAGGGCTGCGGACAAGACACCGTGTCCAAACCAGCACAGCCTGGCAGCGCAGAAAGGAAACGGAGCCAGAGATGACAAACCGCCGCCCGAAAAGCAGCTTCGTGCCAACCCTGCTGCTCCGGGTGGAGACGCCCCGTTGGAAAAGGAGGGCCCCTTCCCGTCCCAGCCGGGCTCCTCCCCCCATTCTCGGCTGGAGCCTCGGCCAGACCCCTCCCTTGCACTTGGCCTACCTGCTGACTGCTTGGCCGCTGTTCTCGCAACGAGCCCAGTGCATTGGTATTGTCCTCCCCCTCTAAAGACCCCCTCAGACCAACAAGGGCCTGTCAAACCCCAGGAGGCAGGGCGGAGCGCTGGACGCCAGGGGCGGGAGCGGTGGTGTCCGTGAAAACGTCGCCGAGGGGAGGAGTGAACGGACTCAGCCTCTCAATGCAGCCGGACTGACGGAGCAGCCGCCGTTAGCGGGAGTCAGAATCCCAGAGCGGGCAGAGACCTCAGGAGTCGAGTCCAGCCCCCTGCCCAAGGCAGGACCAGCCCAACTCAACCATCCCAGCCAGGGCTTGGGCCAGCCGGGACTTATACACCCCTAGAAATGGAGATTCCACCCCCTCCCCAGGGAACCCAGCCCAGGGCTTCCCCACCCGCCTAGGGAAACAGTTTGTCCTAATATCCTAGACCCCCTGACTGCAACTTGAGCCCATTGCTCCTTGTTCTGGCACCTGCCCCCACTGAGACCAGCCTCTCTCCAGCCTCTTTGGACCCCCCTGCAGACTGAATCCCCCCTCACTCTGCTCTTCTGCAGACTGAACAAGCCCCAACTCCCTCAGCCTCTCCTCATAAGTCATGTGCTCCAGCCCCCTAATCATTTTGGTTGCCCTCCGCTGGACCCTCTCCAATGCGTCCACATCCTGTCTGTAGCGGGGGGCCCAGAACTGGACACAATACTCCAGATGCGGCCTCACCAAAGCCGAATAAAGGGGAATGACACCTCTGGATCTGCTGGCAATGCTCCTCTTAATGCACCTAATATGCCATTAGCCTTCTTGGCTACAAGGGCGCCCTGGTGACTCATCTCCAGCTTCTCACCCACTGTAACCCCCAGGTCCCTTTCTGCAGAACTGCTACTTAACCAGTCAGTCCCCAGCCTGTACCAATACTTGGGATTCTTCCATCCCAAGGGCAGGACTCTGCACTTGTCCTTGTTGAACCTCAGCAGGTTTATTTTGGCCCAATCCTCTAATCTGCCCAGGTCACTCTGGGCCCTTCCCTGCCCCCCAGCGTATCCCTCTCCCCCAGCTTAGTGTCATGCGCAGACTTGCTGAGGGTGAAACCCATCCCCTCCTGCAGGTCACAAAGACCACCCCTTAGTGGGGGGGGGGGCTGCTCAGGAGGCTCCGTCCTAAGGGCATCCAGCACCCGCGGCGAAGACACGGAGCTTAGGATGGTGTGACGGGCTGTTCCAACAGCGCGACGGGCTGTTCCAACAGCGCGACGGGCTGTACCAACAGCGCGACGGGCTGTTCCAACAGCGCGACGGGCTGTTCCAACAGCGCGACGGGCTGTTCCAACAGCGCGACGGGCTGTTCCAACAGCGCGACGGGCTGTACCAACAGCGCGACGGGCTGTTCCAACAGCGCGACGGGCTGTTCCAACAGCGCGACGGGCTGTTCCAACCCCACATGGGGGTGGTGAGGGCTAACCTGGCGGAGGAGGCCCTGCCCCTTGGCCCGGCTATAAAGGCTGTGGAGTGGCTCAGTTGGGACCCCTCTGGGGAAGGAGGTGCTGCTGGAGGGAACAGCTATTGACTCTGGCCACTAGGCCGCGCTGCCCTGCGGGAACAGGGTGTAGATATTGACTCAGGCCACTAGGCCAGGCTGCCTTGCGGGAACAGGGTGTAGATATTGACTCTGGCCACTAGGCCGCGCTGCCCTGCGGGAACAGGGTGTAGATATTGACTCTGGCCACTAGGCCAGGCTGCCTTGCGGGAACAGGGTGTAGATATTGACTCTGGCCACTAGGCCGCGCTGCCCTGCGGGAACAGGGTGTAGATATTGACTCTGGCCGCTAGGCATGAACGGGATGTTCTTTGGGGACCAGCCCCAGGCTCAGAGCTGCCAGGCCCCACTCCCGTGCCAGAGACACGAGCAGAAGTGGGGTCCCCCGGATGGGCCTGATCCTGCCTGGCCGGGCAGCCAAGCCCACCTGCCATCTGTGGTCTGTGGCGTGCGACTAGCTAGAGGGGGCCTTGGCTGTGGAAGGAACGCCACCCCCCCCTCCGCCCCCCCGGGGAGCAGCAGGGCAAGTCCTTACCCAACTGGCTGCCAGTCCCACCCGACAGGTCCGCGGAGGGGAGGGCAGGCTGGGGCTGCCTGGGGGGGCAGCAGCAAATACCCCTGGGGGCGCGGGGGGGGCTGCGAGTTACTGCAGAGTCTCTTCCCGGTGGCCCATGTGCTGTGGGACCAGCTGATCCCCAGATCTGAGGTCGGGGAGGAACGCTACCCCCATGGCCAAGACACGGTGGGGGGGGGGGGGGGGGGGGGGGGAGTTGTGCTAGGATCAGTGTGTGTGGGGGGGGGGGGGTTCCATCGCTGGGGAGCAAATGGGGGGTCAGGACGGGCCCTTCCGGCCTGGCAGCCCCTGGGTTATGCTCTGAACACAATGTCCTTCGGCGAACGGCCAGACCCCCCCCCCCCCCCCCCCGAGCCAGGGCGGCGTCACTACCTGCAGCACGGGGCCCATCATGGAGGACAGGTAGGCCATGCCCAGGCACAGCAGCCCGTAGCCGAGAGCTGGCAGGGGGAGAAGGGGGTTAGAGGCTGCAGCAGCCTGGCCAGCGTCACGCAGTACAGCCACCGGCACCGGGCACGGCCTGGGGGTGCTATCAGAGTGAGGGGGGCAGGGCTGGGATGTCGGGGGGGCTCCAGGTCGGAGTGAGGGGGCAGGAGGGCAGGAGGCTGCAGGTCGGAGTAAAGGGCAGCAGCAGGGCTGGGGGGCAGGGGGCTGCAGGTCGGGTGTGAGGGGCGCCGGCAGAGCCGGGGGCAGGAGGCTGCGGGTCGGGGTGAGGGGCACCGGCAGAGCCAGGGGGCAGCGGGGCTGCAGGTCGTGGTGAGGGGCACCGGCAGAGCCAGGGGGCAGGGGGCTGCAGGTCAGGGTGAGGGGCACCGGCAGAGCAGGGGGCAGGGGGCTGCAGGTCGGGGTGAGGGGCAAACGGCAGAGCCAGGGGGCAGGGGGCTGCAGGTCGGGGTGAGGGCACCGGCAGAGCCAGGGGCAGGGGGCTGCAGGTCGGGGTGAGGGGCACCGGCAGAGCCAGGGGGCAGGGGGCTGCAGGTCGGGGTGAGGGGCACCGGCAGAGCCATGGGGCAGGGGGCTGCAGGACGGGGTGAGGGGCACCGGCAGAGCCAGGGGGCAGGGGGCTGCAGGTCGGGGTGAGGGGCACCGGCAGAGCCAGGGGGCAGGGGGCTGCAGGTCGGGGTGAGGGGCACCGGCAGAGCCAGGGGGCAAGGGGCTGCAGGTCGGGGTGAGGGGCACCGGCAGAGCCAGGGGGCAGGGGGCTGCAGGTCGGGTGTGAGGGGCACCGGCAGAGCCAGGGGGCAAGGGGCTGCAGGTCGGGGTGAGGGGCACCGGCAGAGCCAGGGGGCAGGGGGGCTGCAGGTCGGGGTGAGGGGCACCGGCAGAGCCAGGGGGCAGGGGGCTGCGGGTCGGGGTGAGGGGCGCCGGCAGAGCCAGGGGGCAGGGGGCTGCGGGTCGGGGTGAGGGGCACCGGCAGAGCCAGGGGGCAGGGGGCTGCAGGTCGGGGTGAGGGGCGGCCGGCAGAGCCAGGGGGGCAGGGGGCTGCGGGTCGGGGTGAGGGGCACCGGCAGGGCTGGGGGACAGATCCCTGGTAAGAGGAGAAGATCCGAGAGACCTGCCTGCCCGGTGCAGCCTCTGGGCCCTGGCGGGGGGTTGGGAGGACACCTCACCCCACCCCACCCTCCTCCCCTCCTCAGGAGCCGGACTCACCCAGCAGCTTGGAGATCAGCGTGGCGCGGGACTCCCGCATGCCGGGGAAGTGGGGCTGGATCAGGTCCTGCATGGTCACCGTGGCCAGGGAGTTGAAGGCGGAGGAGATGGTGCTGCAAGGCAGAGGGGAGCTGAGCAGGCAGGTGGGGAGCCCCAGACAGCCCAGGGGCACGGGGGGGCTCAGCACAGGCCCCAGGCCGGCCGCACTGCAGCCTGCGGTCGGAGCTGCAGGTCGGGGCACTCACCTCAGGGAGCCGCTGAAGAGGCAGGCCACGAAGAGCCCGGGCAGGCCGGGCAGGTCCTTCAGCACATCCATGACAAAAGTACAGAACCAGCTGCAGAGCAGGGAGCGGGTCAGAGCGCTGGCCAGGCAGGGGAAGGAGAGGGGAGCGGGCGGGCCGGGCGCCCGCCAGGGGAGGGAGAGGGGAGCGGGCGGGCCGGGCGCTGGCCGGCAAGGGGAGGGAGAGGGGAGCGGGCGGGCCGGGCGCCCGCCAGGGGAGGGAGAGGGGAGCGGGCGGGCCGGGCGCCCCGCCAGGGGAGGGAGAGGGGAGAGCGGGCGGGCCGGGCGCCCGCCAGGGGAGGGAGAGGGGAGCGGCGGGCCGGGCGCCCGCCAGGGAGGGAGAGGGGAGCGGGCGGGCCGGGCGCCCGCCAGGGGAGGGAGAGGGGAGCGGGCGGGCCGGGCGCCCGCCAGGGAGGGAGAGGGGAGCGGGCGGGCCGGGGCGGCCCGCCAGGGGAGGGAGAGGGGAGCGGGCGGGCCGGGCGCCCGCCAGGGGAGGGAGAGGGGAGCGGGCGGGCCGGGCGCCGGCCAGGGGAGGGAGAGGGGAGCGGGCGGGCCGGGCGCCGGCCAGGGGAGGGAGAGGGGGAGCGGCGGGCCGGGCGCCGGCCAGGGGAGGGAGAGGGGAGCGGGCGGGCCGGGCGCCCGCCAGGGGAGGGAGAGGGAGCGGGCGGGCCGGGCGCCCGCCAGGGGAGGGAGAGGGGAGCGGGCGGGCCGGGCGCCCGCAGGGGAGGGAGAGGGGAGCGGGCGGGCCGGGCGCCCGCCAGGGGAGGGAGAGGGGAGCGGGCGGGCTGGGCGCCGGCCAGGGGAGGGAGAGGGGAGCGGGCGGGCCGGGCGCCCGCCAGGGGAGGGAGAGGGGAGCGGGCGGGCCGGGGTCTCCTTGCACACTCAGGCTGGACTCCATGCATCAGGCAGCCAGGTAGGTTTCCCTTCCCGCAGCTGAGCCCAGGGCCCTGAGGGGAGCCAGGCCCAGGCCGTGCCAGGAACCCGGCCCCGCCGGCCGGCACTCGCCCCCACTCACCTGGTCGGAGGAGGCCTGCTCTGGGCTGCTGAGAGCTCGTGCTCCTGGTAATAGGCAAACATGACGAGGCCGGTGAGGCAGCTGAGGCAGAGCACGACCTGCTGGCAGGGGAACACGGCGTAACAGGAGCTGCGAGGGACGAGGGGGGCGTTATGGGCGCGTGCAGGGGGGGACACGGGGGGGGGAGGTCTGAGGCCGGCTTGGCACAGGGAGCCGGCTCTGTGGCTGGGAACATGCTGGCGTCCCGGGCAGGACTGCGCTGCCCCGGGCACGGCCTGGGCGGCATCGTGGGCATGGTGGGAGGGCTGCAGGTGGGAGAGGGCGGAGCTGCTGGGGCAGGGCTCCCGTGCAGAGCGCCCCCCGCCTCCCTCCACGGCTCCCGCCTGGCGCGCCCCCCCCCATGGCTCCCGCCCAGCATGTCCCCGCCCCCCTCCCCCCCACAGGTCCCGCCCCCCACTCACAGCTGGGCCTCCCGCTCGGAGCGGGAGCTGAGGTAGCGCTGCACCTGGGCCTGGTTCACGCCGTACAGCGACAGCATCATGAAGACGCCGCCCACGGCCAGGGTCCAGAAGGTGTGTCGCTCAAAGGGGTCGGGGTCCAGGCTGCAATGACACAGAGGGGGCAGGTGGGGCTGGGTCCCCACGGAGCACTGGGGCTGGGGGCTCCGTGTGTCTGCCCACCCCAGGCAGGGCGCCCGCTGGGCAGGGCCGTTTCTCCGTCCAAGGCAGGTGCTGCACCGGGCCGTGGCTGGGCCAGTGCCCCCCAGGCAGGCCGGATCCCCCAGCCAGGGCTGAGCTGGCAGCCCCCAGGGGCGGCCTTGCGGGGGAGCAGGCAGGGGGCCTCCAAGGTTCACTCACTCGACCCCCGAGATCTTGCCGTGCTCCGTGGCCAGCTGCCAGACCCGGCCCATGCCGCCCACCTTCATGGTGCCCACCACGATGACGGCCAGCTGCCCGGCGAACATCACCACTGTCTGGAAGACGTCGGTCCAGATCACGGCCTTCAGCCCGCCCTGCCGGAGGAAGGGCCCGGCCCAGGCTGAGCACCGCCGGCTCCCCGCGGCCAGCGCACCCAGCACATGGGGGCGGGGGCAGACCGAGGGCAGGGGGACACTGAGGGGCGGGGGGACACCGAGGGAGGGGAGGGGGACTCTAGTGACATTCCCCAGCAGGCAGACCGCTGTGGCGGGGGGCTGCTCCCTGGCGGGGGCGGGGGTCCAGCTGGGGCAGTGGGGGAAGGGGTCCGGCTGGGCCCCCTGCCAGCTGGTGCTTCCTGCCCTGGGCCAGGGCGACTGCTCCTCTGCTCCCGCTTCACCTCCCGGTGGCCCAGGGGCTCCCCAGAGTGGCCCCCGCCCCCCCGCGGCCCCAGCCAGCGCTTACCAGGGTGGTGTACAGGGTGCAGACCAGCCCCATGGTGAGCACTGCCCCCCAGAGGTCAAACTGAGTCACTGCAAGCAAAACACCAAGCTCAGGACAGCGCCCCGAGGCCCGTGGGACCGAGCGACATGCCAGGCTGAGCCCACGGCCCGGCTGCCCCCAGCGGCCCGGGCACCACAGGCCTCCAGCTGGGCCTGAGCTGTGCTCCCGATGCGAGAACCCCCCGGACCTGCCCCCCCAGGGCTCCTCCGGGCTCTGCCAGCCAGAGGGGGCTCAGTAGCGCCCAGTGGCAGAGAGTCCCACAGGCAGGGCTCTCTCCTCTCGGTGCCCCCGACCCTCCCTGGCCCCCGGCTCAGAAGGAAAAGCAGCCGCCCCGCCCCCCGGACCAGCCCAGCCCAGGGCCCCGAGCTACCTGCGTTGAGAGCCAGCGCGGGCGCGTAGAGAACCACCCCCATGTAAATCACCTGCAGGGAGACAAGCAGCAGCCGTTACGGTGCCGGAGCGCACGGGCAGCCAGCCGGGCCATGCAGCGCCCCCGCGGGCTGGCACAGGGCACGGCAGGACGAGGGGGGATTCAACAGCCAGGAGGCGTGAGGCTTAGCAGCTCTCCCCAGAGCCAGGCATGGGCCAGGCAGCTGGGGGGGCAGAGAGCTGGGGGCAGGGTAGAGCCCACCTCTATGCTGGCCCCACACACACACTGTGCCCCATGGCCCCAGGGGCCTGGCTGCAGCCCCCAGCACCTGCCTGCTCAGCAGGGAGGCAGATTAGGGTGTCGGGGGGGAGCTGGGCCCGGGCCCAGGGCCATGCCCGAGTCGGAACCAGCAGCAGCCTGGGCCCCTTCCCGCCGGGTCACACGGGCGCTCACCATCTGGAAGATGAAGGTGATGGTGCCGCACACGCGCACGGCCTTGTTGAAGCGCAGCTCCAGGTACTGAGAGCGGAGAAGGGAGAGACGCAGGGATGAGCGGGACACGCGCACCACGCACACACACGCCTGCACACGCACACACACGCCTGCACACGCACACACACGCCTGCACACGCCACCTTGGCATACAAGGCTCACTTCCACCCGCTGGCCCCACGGTGCCCACAACCCAGGAGAGGGGATCTGCACTGGCATTGTCCAGCTCCCTACCCACCAGCCCCTCTTTGGGGTGCCTCCCATCCCTCCCCTGCCCCTTCCAGCCCATAGCCCCGCCCATCCCTCCACTGCCCCTTCCAGCCCATAACCCCGCCCCCCCGTCGCCTCACCTGCCCCTTCCCAGCCCATAGCTCCACCCACCAGCTCACTGCCACACCCACTCCACTTCACCAGCCCTAACTTGCCTCCCACCCGGTCCATCTCCCTGCCTGCCCCCCCCGCGGCCCCCACCTCGTAGGCGGCTGGTGAGGCGGAGGCGGTAGAAGATGGGGATGAAGACGTGGGCCGGGATGAGCAGGCCCAGGGAAGTAGCAGCAGCCCAGGAACCAGTACTCGGTGCCTTCGCGGTAGATCTCGGCCGGCACGCCCAGGATGGCCACGGCCGACTGGAAGGTGGCCAGCAGGGACAGGGCCACGGGCAGGAAGCGCATGCTGCGGTTGGCCAGCAGGAACTCCTGCACCGTGCGCTGCCCCCCCGCCGCTCAGCGCGTAGTACAGCCCCACGGCCGAGGACAGCACCAGCAGCAGCACGAAGATGGTGTAATCCGCCGCCGTGAACGCCATGGCCACCGCCGGGCGCGCTACAGTCGCCTGTGCCCGCCGGCTCTGCCCCGGCCTGCCATGCCGGCTGCCCCGGCCCCGGCTCTACCGGCCCCGGGCCATGCAGGGCTCGCCGGCTCGCTCACGGGCAGCCCGCCCGGGCCTGGGTCCCCGCCAGCATCACCGAGCCGCCAGCTGGAAGAGGATGGAGAAGTTGGCGAGCAACACGGGCAGCTCGCCCCCCGCCCCCGATCCGTCCCGCGCCAGGGTCACGCGCCGCTGCCCAGCCGGCTGGGACCAGGTGCCCGCGGCCCAGGGCTGCCCTCTCACCTTCTTCCCACGGGCAGCCAGCCAGCGCGGAGGCAGCGCAGCAGGGACCTTCGCTCCGGCGGCTCCGACTAATCTCGCCCCGCTCAAGGACCCGCGCTGGGCTGAGCACCCTGCGGCACATGGGAGGGGACGGGCACGTTAACCCCTTCACGCCTGCACAGCCCGGCGCGTCCCTCCCCAGCCCTCGGCGCAGCGCGGGGAGCTCTGCAGCCTGCCCCGGACCTCCCCTTGCCTCCCCGGCCAAGTCTCCCCAAGACACGCCCAGCCACACACCACCATCCTGGCCCTCACCCGCCCCACAGGCAACAGGAAACAGCCAAACAACCGCCCAGCCCAGCCCAGCACATGGCAAACACCCCACCCTGGAGTCCTGGCCCCCAGCCTTCCCTGCTCTAACCACTAGCCCCACTCCCCTCCTTGGCTGGGGAGGAGAACCCAGGAGTCCTGCCTCCCTGCACTGCCCCCGCTCTAACCACTAGCCCCACTCCCCTCCTTGGCTGGGGAGAGAACCCAGGAGTCCTGCCTCCCTGCACTGCCCCCGCTCTAACCACTAGCCCCCACTCCCCTCCTTGGCTGGGGAGAGAACCCAGGAGTCCTGCCTCCCTGCACTGCCCCTGCTCTAACCACTAGCCCCACTCCCGTCCTTGGCTGGGGAGAGAACCCAGGAGTCCCCACCCTGCCCCATTTCCTAACCCACCAGACCCCCCCTCCTTGCCCCAAGGCAGGGACAGGACCCAGAAGTCCCCAGCCAGAGCCCCTGCTCTAACCCCCCAGGCTCCCCCCCCTCCCATAGGGGAGTCCTGATCCTGCCCCGTTTCCTACCGGACCAGACTCCCGTCCCCTCCGAGAGCCAGGGAGAGGGGCCAGGAGCCCTGGCTGCCAGACACCCTGCTCTGTGGACGCTCTGCAGGGCTGTCCCTGCCCTGAGTCCCGGGCTGGTCCTCTTCTGCCCCGCAAAGGCGGCTGCCTGGTCCCTCACGGTGCCGCCCCCAGCGCCGTGGCAGAAGCCAGACAGCAGAGGTGTCGGGTCTCCGCTCCCCGGGCCTGGGGGCCGGGTCTTTGCTGGGCTCTGGCTCCCTCAACAGCCTCTCCCTGCCCGGCGCCGCTCAGCCAGCTCCCCGCTGAGACCGGGCTGGGCCGCGCCTGCAAGCCCCGGGCAGGACGAGCAGTTCCCTGGCTCACAGAAGGACTCTCTAAGCAGCGGCTGTTCACAGGGGCAGGGCTCCTGCTGGATCCAGCCCCGTCATGCCCCCCTCCCCCCGGCTTCCCTACGCGCCAGCAGGAGAATGTGCTGTAATGTTTCCATTACCCCGGGGCGTGCCTCAGTTTCCCCATCGGTGGCTCATTCCCCTGGAGGGAGACGCGAGCGTTTGTTCCCAGGGCAGGCGGGACACTGAACAGGACTGGCCGCCATCCCCGAACGACCGAAAAGCCAGTGACGCTGGGGGCTACAGCCTGGGGGAACGGGACCCTGGGGGGGGGGAGGGTCAGGCACATCAGGGGGGTCGTTCCCAACGGGACCCTGGGGGGGGGGAGGGTCAGGCACATCAGGGGGGTCGTTCCCAAGGACCATCCCCAGAGCCTGCACCCGGCCCCAGCCCAGTGGGGGAGAAGGAAGGCTGCTGAGTGGGCGACCCCACAGGCTAGGGGCAGGCAGGAGGGTGAGGGGCCCATTCCCGGACTGCAAGTGGGGCAGGCAGGGCAGCGGCCTGGATTCCCGGTGCCCACGGCTGACCCTGCGCGGTGCCACAGAGGAGAGGCTGGGGGGGGGCACGGCCGGGGTCTGGTACCTGCAGCCCAGGGCTCCTGGCACCAGTGCGTCGCCAACCCCACATCAGGCTGGGGGCAGGTTCCTACCCACGGGCAGCCGGGGGCCGAGCAGGGCCAGGGCGCAGGGGAGGGGCCGGTGGGGGCTCAGGCCTGGCCGGGGCCGCTCCGCTCGGAGGCTTTGTCCCAGGAGGAATTTTCTGGGCATATTTGCTGGGATTAAGGCTCAGCCTGGGGCTGCGTGTCTGGGCTCGCCTGGGGCGGGGAGCCGGATGGGGCCAGGCGGGCAGTGACCCCACAGCCCCCCTGCGGGCCCCCATTCACAGGGGGCACCTCGTGCTGCGGCCAGTGAGGGAGCGGCCACCCCGGGCGCTGCTGGCTGCGGGGGGGGGGGGGGGGGTGTGTGTCCTGCACGTGCGGGCAGTGACCCGGCTGTCTCCCCCCCCCCGCCTGTTACTCCGGCCGTGCTGGGGTCAGCATGGCTCTACCCCCCGCCCCCCCCCACCGGCAGAGGCGCTGCACTGGGGGCGCTCCCCACGCTCCAGGCGGGGCCTGCAGGCGGGTCACAGCCAGGGAGGTTAAAACGGCGCCACGCTAACTACCCCCCCCGCTCCCACGCGGGCTCCCCCCCCGGCAGCGCACCCCACGCGAGCTTCCCCCCCCGGCAGCGCGCCCCACGCGAGCTTCCCCCCCCCGGCAGCGCGCCCCACGCGAGCTCCCCCCCCGGCAGCGCGCCCCACGCGAGCTTCCCCCCCCCGGCAGCGCACCCCACGCGGGCTCCCCCCCGGCAGCGCGCCCCACGCGAGCTCCCCCCCCGGCAGCGAGCCCCCCCCCCCGGCAGCGCGCCCCACGCGAGCTTCCCCCCCCCGGCAGCGCACCCCACGCGGGCTCCCCCCCGGCAGCGCGCCCCACGCGAGCTCCCCCCCCCGGCAGCGAGCCCCCCCCCCCGGCAGCGCGCCCCACGCGAGCTCCCCCCCCGGCAGCGCGCCCCACGCGAGCTCCCCCCCCGCAGCGCGCCCCACGCGAGCTCCCCCCCCGGCAGCGCGCCCCACGCGAGCTCCCCCCCCGGCAGCGCGCCCCACGCGAGCTCCCCCCCGGCAGCGCGCCCCACACGAGCTCCCCCCCCGGCAGCGAGCCCCCCCCCCCGGCAGCGCGCCCCACGCGAGCTCCCCCCCCCGGCAGCGCGCCCCACGCAGGCTCCCCCCCCGGCAGCGCGCCCCACGCGGGCTCCCCACCACTCACCGGGGAGGCCCCGCCCCGCGCTGCCCGGCCTGTCTCCTTGGTGCCCCGCACGTGCTGCGGGGCGAGCAGCCCAAGGCGGGGCTTCCCCCGGGCCGGCGCATGCTGATGACGTCAGGCACTGGCACGGACGGCCCGTCTCCCGAACCGCCATCTGCACTCCGGGCAGCGGAGCCTGGGGTCACGCGGGGGCGGGGCAGCGAACCCAGCGCTGACCCCACGTGGGGAGGGGGCGGGGCGAGCTGTGTTTACGGCGTCACCGCTGCTGCTCTGCAGCTGAACCACCGGGCAGCGCTTCACGCGCCAGTGTGGGCACGTGGGGAGGGGGCACCCCTGGGGGGTGAGCACACTGGGGGCTGCGCACGGGGGGGTGCCTGTGGGGGGTGAGCACACTGGGGGCTGTGCATGGGGGGGGGGTGAGCACACTGGGGGCTGTGCACGGGGGGTGTCTGTGGGGGGGTACACTGGGGGCTGTGTACGGGGGGGTGAGCACACTGGGGCTGTGCACGGGGGGTGTCTGTGGGGGGGCACACTGGGGGCTGTGTACGGGGGGGTGAGCACACTGGGGGCTGTGTACGGGGGGGTGAGCACACTGGGGGCTGTGCACGGGGGGTGTCTGTGGGGGGGTTACACTGGGGCTGTGTACGGGGGGGTGAGCACACTGGGGGCTGTGCACGGGGGGGTGTCTGTGGGGGGGTACACTGGGGGCTGTGTACGGGGGGGTGAGCACACTGGGGGCTGTGCACGGGGGTGGTGTCTGTGGGGGGTACACTGGGGGCTGTGTACGGGGGGGTGAGCACACTGGGGGCTGTGTACGGGGGGGGTGAGCACACTGGGGGCTGTGCACGGGGGGTGTCTGTGGGGGGGTACACTGGGGGCTGTGTACGGGGGGGGTGAGCACACTGGGGGCTGTGCACGGGGGGTGTCTGTGGGGGGGTACACTGGGGCTGTGTACGGGGGGGTGAGCACACTGGGGGCTGTGTACGGGGGGGGTGAGCACACTGGGGGCTGTGCACGGGGGGTGTCTGTGGGGGGGTACACTGGGGGCTGTGTACGGGGGGGTGAGCACACTGGGGGCTGTGCACAGGGGGGTGTCTGTGGGGGGGGGTACACTGGGGGCTGTGTACGGGGGGTGAGCACACTGGGGGCTGTGCACGGGGGGGTGAGCACACTGGGGGCTGTGCACGGGGGGTGAGCACACTGGGGGCTGTGCACGGGGGGTGTCTGTGGGGGGGTACACTGGGGGCTGTGTACGGGGGGGTGAGCACACTGGGGGCTGTGTACGGGGGGGTGAGCACACTGGGGCTGTGCACGGGGGGGTGAGCACACTGGGGGCTGTGCACGGGCGGTGTCTGTGGGGGGTACACTGGGGGCTGTGTACGGGGGGGTGAGCACACTGGGGGCTGTGCACGGGGGGGTGTCTGTGGGGGGGGGTACACTGGGGGCTGTGTACGGGGGGGGTGAGCACACTGGGGGCTGTGTACGGGGGGGGTGAGCACACTGGGGGCTGTGCACGGGGGGGGGTGTCTGTGGGGGGGTACACTGGGGGCTGTGTACGGGGGGGTGAGCACACTGGGGGCTGTGCACGGGGGGGTGTCTGTGGGGGGGTACACTGGGGGCTGTGCACCGGGGAGGTGCCTGTGGGGGGTACACTGGGGGCTGTGCACCGGGGGAGGTGCCTGTGGGGGGTACACTGGGGGCTGTGCACGGGGGGTGTGTCTGTGGGGGGTGAGCACACTGGGGGCTGTGCACGGGGAGTGTGTCTGTGGGGGGGTACACTGGGGGCTGTGCACGGGGGGGGTGTTCCTGTGGGGGGTGAGCACACTGGGGGCTGTGCACGGGGGGGGGTACACTGGGGCTGTGCACGGGGGGGTGAGCACACTGGGGGCTGTGTACGGGGGGGGTGAGCACACTGGGGGCTGTGCACGGGGGGTGTCTGTGGGGGGGTACACTGGGGGCTGTGTACGGGGGGGTGAGCACACTGGGGCTGTGTACGGGGGGGTGAGCACACTGGGGGCTGTGCACGGGGGGTGTCTGTGGGGGGGTACACTGGGGGCTGTGTACGGGGGGGTGAGCACACTGGGGGCTGTGTACGGGGGGGTGAGCACACTGGGGGCTGTGCACGGGGGGTGTCTGTGGGGGGGTACACTGGGGGCTGTGTACGGGGGGGTGAGCACACTGGGGGCTGTGTACGGGGGGGGTGAGCACACTGGGGCTGTGCACGGGGGGGTGAGCACACTGGGGGCTGTGCACGGGGGGTGTCTGTGGGGGGGTACACTGGGGCTGTGTACGGGGGGGTGAGCACACTGGGGGCTGTGTACGGGGGGGTGAGCACACTGGGGGCTGTGCACGGGGGGTGTCTGTGGGGGGGTACACTGGGGGCTGTGTACGGGGGGTGAGCACACTGGGGGCTGTGCACGGGGGGGTGTCTGTGGGGGGGTACACTGGGGGCTGTGTACGGGGGGTGAGCACACTGGGGGCTGTGCACGGGGGGTGTCTGTGGGGGGGTACACTGGGGGCTGTGTACGGGGGGTGAGCACACTGGGGCTGTGTACGGGGGGGGTGAGCACACTGGGGGCTGTGCACGGGGGGTGTCTGTGGGGGGGTACACTGGGGGCTGTGTACGGGGGGGGTGAGCACACTGGGGGCTGTGCACGGGGGGGTGTCTGTGGGGGGGTACACTGGGGGCTGTGTACGGGGGGGTGAGCACACTGGGGGCTGTGTACGGGGGGGGTGAGCACACTGGGGGCTGTGCACGGGGGGTGTCTGTGGGGGGGTACACTGGGGGCTGTGTACGGGGGGGTGAGCACACTGGGGGCTGTGCACAGGGGGGTGTCTGTGGGGGGGGGTACACTGGGGGCTGTGTACGGGGGGGTGAGCACACTGGGGGCTGTGTACGGGGGGGGTGAGCACACTGGGGGCTGTGCACGGGGGGGTGAGCACACTGGGGGCTGTGCACGGGGGGGTGAGCACACTGGGGGCTGTGCACGGGGGGTGTCTGTGGGGGGGTACACTGGGGGCTGTGTACGGGGGGGGTGAGCACACTGGGGGCTGTGTACGGGGGGGGTGAGCACACTGGGGGCTGTGCACGGGGGGGTGAGCACACTGGGGGCTGTGCACGGGCGGTGTCTGTGGGGGGTACACTGGGGGCTGTGTACGGGGGGTGAGCACACTGGGGGCTGTGCACGGGGGGGTGTCTGTGGGGGGGGGGTACACTGGGGGCTGTGTACGGGGGGGGTGAGCACACTGGGGGCTGTGTACGGGGGGGTGAGCACACTGGGGGCTGTGCACGGGGGGGTGTCTGTGGGGGGGTACACTGGGGGCTGTGTACGGGGGGGTGAGCACACTGGGGGCTGTGCACGGGGGGGTGTCTGTGGGGGGGTACACTGGGGGCTGTGCACCGGGGAGGTGCCTGTGGGGGGTACACTGGGGGCTGTGCACCGGGGGAGGTGCCTGTGGGGGTACACTGGGGGCCTGTGCACGGGGGGGTGTGTCTGTGGGGGGTGAGCACACTGGGGGCTGTGCACGGGGAGTGTGTCTGTGGGGGGGTACACTGGGGCTGTGCACGGGGGGGGTGTTCCTGTGGGGGGTGAGCACACTGGGGGCTGTGCACGGGGGGGGGGGTACACTGGGGCTGTGCACGGGGGGGTGAGCACACTGGGGGCTGTGTACGGGGGGGGTGAGCACACTGGGGGCTGTGCACGGGGGGTGTCTGTGGGGGGGTACACTGGGGGCTGTGTACGGGGGGGTGAGCACACTGGGGGCTGTGTACGGGGGGGTGAGCACACTGGGGGCTGTGCACGGGGGGTGTCTGTGGGGGGGTACACTGGGGGCTGTGTACGGGGGGGTGAGCACACTGGGGGCTGTGTACGGGGGGGTGAGCACACTGGGGCTGTGCACGGGGGGTGTCTGTGGGGGGGTACACTGGGGGCTGTGTACGGGGGGGTGAGCACACTGGGGGCTGTGTACGGGGGGGGTGAGCACACTGGGGGCTGTGCACGGGGGGGTGAGCACACTGGGGGCTGTGCACGGGGGGGTGTCTGTGGGGGGGGTACACTGGGGGCTGTGTACGGGGGGGTGAGCACACTGGGGGCTGTGCACGGGGGGGTGTCTGTGGGGGGGGTACACTGGGGGCTGTGTACGGGGGGGTGAGCACACTGGGGGCTGTGCACGGGGGGGTGTCTGTGGGGGGGTACACTGGGGGCTGTGTACGGGGGGGTGAGCACACTGGGGGCTGTGCACGGGGGGGGTGTCTGTGGGGGGGTACACTGGGGGCTGTGCACCGGGGGAGGTGCCTGTGGGGGGTACACTGGGGGCTGTGCACCGGGGGAGGTGCCTGTGGGGGGTACACTGGGGGCTGTGCACGGGGGGATGTGCCTGTGGGGGGTACACTGGGGGCTGTGCACGGGGGGAGGTGCCTGTGGGGGGTGAGCACACTGGGGGCTGTGCACGGGGGGTGTGTCTGTGGGGGGGTACACTGGGGGCTGTGCACGGGGAGTGTGTCTGTGGGGGGGTACACTGGGGGCTGTGCACGGGGGGGGGTGTTCCTGTGGGGGGTGAGCACACTGGGGGCTGTGCACGGGGGGGGGGTACACTGGGGGCTGTGCACGGGGTGTGCCTGTGGGGGGTGAGCACACTGGGGGCTGTGCACGGGGGGGTACACTGGGGGCTGTGCACGGGGTGTGCCTGTGGGGGGTGAGCACACTGGGGGCTGTGCACGGGGGGGTACACTGGGGGCTGTGCACGGGGGTGCCTGTGGGGGGTGAGCACACTGGGGGCTGTGCACGGGGGGGTACACTGGGGGCTGTGCACGGGGTGTGCCTGTGGGGGGGTGAGCACACTGGGGGCTGTGCACGGGGGGGTACACTGGGGGCTGTGCACGGGGTGTGCCTGTGGGGGGTGAGCACACTGGGGGCTGTGCACGGGGGGGTACACTGGGGGCTGTGCACGGGGGTGCCTGTGGGGGGGGTGAGCACGCTGACAACTGTGCACGGGGGGGAGGGGTGAGCAGGCTGGGGGTTTGGGGGCAGGCTGCAGGCAGCCACAGGTGAGAGAGTTGGAGCAGAAGCGGCTCAGAGGGAAGGGGCATCTCTCCTGTGCCACATGGGGAGGGCGGGCTGCTGCTCTGGGCCAGGGCGTGTGTGGGGGAATCCCACGTTGGGCTGGCAGGCTCCTGCTCTGCAGAAGGGCGGGGGGGAGAATGTTTTTGTAATATTTGAATGAAACCTATGGGTGCCTCAGTGTCCCCTATGTGTGTAATCAGTCCTCCCTCCCCCCCCAGTGGGGGAAAGTGTTTGCTCTCTGGGCTGGATAGAACACAGGTGGTGGCAGCGGTGGGATGCTGAACACACAAGAAGTATGTTGCAGGCAGTGACGTGCAGCAGAGACGAGGGCAGTCAAAGGTAACGGCCCAGCCCAGTCTTTGCACCCTTGTGCAGGGGGAGAGCTCCACTTTGGGAAGCCCAACAGGATGCAGCTGAGGACGGTTGGTCGGGCATTGGGAGACGCAGGCCCCCAGAGGAGGCAGAGTGCCAGAAGCAGCAGCAGAGGTTGGGACAGAAAGAGCATCGGGGCCTCCTCCCTGGCCGGCTCCCCATTGCGTCCGCTCTGTGGTTGGGGGCCAGGCCCTGCTCCATTTGATGTGAGGCAGGGGTGCTTGCCATGTTTGTAGGAAGCGTGCGTGAGCCTGGCTGCCGTAGCCCCAGAGCACCCCGGGAGGCCCAGGGTCCCGTGCCCGTGCTGGGGAACAGCCGCACTGGCCAGTTAGCAGCCAGCCTCCAGCCCATGCCCTGCGCCATGCGCAGCGGTGAGCGCTGTGGGCCAGTCCCAAACCGAGCTGCAGAGCAGCAGCAGACTCAGCCCAGGCTGTCCCCCGACAGGTCTGCCCTGCCCAGCTCTGGGCTGCACAAGGCAGCCTCGTCAAACGGACACGCAGGCGGGATGAGCCGGGACCCAGCCCCTTGGCTGTAGGAGCCTGTAGGTAACCAGGTGTGACAATCAGGGCTGGCTCCAAAGAAAGTGGAACTCAAGTTAATACCCAACTGCAGGAGCTCCAGGGCCCAGAAAGGGGTTTCTCACCAGAAGCTGCCAGCAGCCTCCACTGGCTGAACCGCCTCCCCCGCCCGGATTCCCCTGCCCCCAAGCTCCCTGGTGTCATGAGCCGAGAGGGAGGAGGGGTGAGGTCAAGCAGTCGGTCTCTCCTCTTGGACACCTCCGTGCTGAGTCAGGCTGAGCCACAGTCTCTTGTGGAAGTGAAGTTTGACCCCTCCTGGGGCAGAAATGTCCCGTCTTGTTCACACCTCACTCCCCCCCCCCCCCCCCCCCGAGAACTGTCCCTTAAGCAGATGAGAAAGAGATGGGACACGCTAGTGTGTCTGAAAACGAGTGTGGCCCTGCCTTTCTAGCTCGGGGCATGATACAGCAATGCCTCAACGTCCTGCTAGGGATGTAATAGCGCGCACGGAGTCCGGACCGACCCTCGCTGCAGCTCTGCATTGTAAGTGTCTTAGTAGCCAGGCGGGCTGACAGCCCGGCTCAGTTCTTGCTCACACCAGGGCTCAGAGCTCAGACCCCACCCCCTGGGCAAGGGCTGCTGCCACCCTGCACTGCTGCCTCTGTATCAGGCTGCAACAGGCAGCTGGTCTGCGAGGGGAGCTGCTCCCACCTGGCACCCCGTGCTGCTACCTCTAATACAGAGGGCAGGGGCTCCTCAGGAGTGGGGCCAGAGCACACTGGCTGCCAGACCCACCTCTGGGAACTACAGAATCGTTAATTAACCCATAAAAATTCATGAGGTTAATTGACTGTTCAATTAACCTGACATCTGCTGGGAAACCAATACGGCAGGACACAGGCAATCCAGGACGTTTTGGGAGAATGTTGGGGAGAACTTCTTGGTACAAGTGCTGAAGGATCCGACCAGGGGCCGTGCGCAGCTTGACCTTCTGCTCACAAACAGGGAGGAACTAATAGGGGAAGTAGAGGTGAGTGACAACCTGGGAAGCAGTGATCATGAGATGGTAGATTTCAGGATCCTGACCAAAGGAAGAAAAGAGAGTAGTAAAATACACACCTTGGACTTCAAAAAAGCAGATTTTGACTCCCTCAGAGATCTGATGGGCAGAATCCCCTGGGATGTTAACATGAAGGGGAAAGGAGTCCAGGACAGCTGGCAGTATTTTAAAGAAGCCTTATTGAAGGCACAGAAAGAAACCATCCCGACACGTAGCAGGAGAGGCAAACGTGGTAGGAGACCGGACTGGCTTACGGGGGAAATCCTTGGTGAACTTAAGCACAAAAAGGAAGCTTACAAAGAGTGGAAACTTGGACAAATGACCAGGGAGGGGTTTAAAGGTATAGCTCGAGAATGCCGGAGGGTTATCAGGAAGGCGAAAGCGCAAATGGAATTGCGACTGGCTAAGGATGTGAAGGATAACAAGAAAGGTTTCTACAGGCATGTGAACAAGAAGAAGGTGATCAGAGAGGGTGTGCGGCCCCTACTGGATGAAGGAGGTAACCTAGGGTATGTCTACACTACCCCGCTAGTTCGAACTAGGGTGGTAATGTAGGCATACCGCACTTGCAAATGAAGCCCGGGATTTGAATTTCCTGGGCTTCATTTGCATAAGCCGGCCGGCGCCATTTTTAAATGCCGGCTTGTTCGAACCCCGTACCGCGCGGCTACGCGCGGCACGGGCTAGATAGTTCGAACTAGCAAGCCATTCCGAACTATCTAGCCCGTGCCGCGTGTAGCCGCGCGGCACAGGGTTCGAACAAGCCGGCATTTAAAAATGGCGCCGGCCGGCTTATGCAAATGAAGCCCAGGAAATTCAAATCCCGGGCTTCATTTGCAAGTGCGGTATGCCTACATTACCACCCTAGTTCGAACTAGCGGGGTAGTGTAGACATACCCCCAGTGACAGATGATGTGGGGAAAGCTGAAGTACTCAATGCTTTCTTTGCCTCTGTATTCACCGTCAAGGTCGGCTCCCAGACTAATGCACTAAGTGACGCAAGATGGGATGAAGATGGACAACCCGTGGTGGGTAAAGAACAGGTTAGGAACTATTTAGAAAAGCTAAACGTACACAAATCCACAGGTCCGGACTTATCGCATCCGAGGGTACTGAGGGAGTTGGCAAATGTCATTGAGAAGCCTTTGGCCATTATCTTTGAAAAGTCATGGAGAGAGGAAGAAATCCCGGATGATTGGAAAAAGGCAAATGTAGTGCCCATCTTCAAAAAAGGGAAGAAGGACGATCCAGGGAACTATAGGCCGGTCAGTCTTACCTTGGTTCCTGGAAAAATCATGGAAGGGATCCTTAAGGAATCCATTTTAAGGCACTTGGAAGAGAGGAAAGTGATTGGCTGTGTCTACACTGGGCCACTTATTCTGGAAAAGCAGCCGCTTTTCCGGAATAACTTGCCAGCTGTCTACACTGGCCGCTTGCTTTTCCGGAAAAGCACTGACGATCTACTGTAAAATTGTCAGTGTTTTTCTGGAAAAACTATGCTGCTCCCGTTCGGGCAAAAGTCCTTTTCTGGAAAAACTATTCTGGAAAAGGGCCAGTGTAGACAGCACAGTAGTCTTTTCCACAAAAAAGCCCCGATCGCGAAAATGACGATCGGGGCTTTTTTCCGGAAAAGCGCGTCTACATTGGCACGGACGCTTTTCCAGAAAAGCATCCTGCCAATGTAGATGTGCTTTTTCCAGAAATACTTATAATGGAAAACTGTTCCATTTTAAGCATTTCTGGAAAAGGATGCAGTGTAGACGTAGCCATTAGGAATAGTCAGCATGGATTCACAAAGGGCAAGTCGTGCCTGACCAATCTGATTCGCTTCTATGATGAGGTAACTGGCTCGGTGGATGTGGGAAAGTCAGTGGATGTGATACACTTTGACTTTAGCAAGGTTTTTGATACAGTCTCCCACAATATTCTTGCCAGCAAGTTAAGGGAACGTGGATTGGATAAATGGACGGTAAGATGGATAGAAAGACGGCTAGAAGGCCGGCCCAGCAGTGATCAACGGCTCGATGTCAGGATGGTGGTCAGTTTCTAGCGGAGTGCCCCAAGGTTTGGTTGTAGGACCGGTTTTGTTCAATATCTTTATGAATGATCTGGATGAGGGGCTGGACTGCACCCTCAGCAAGTTTGCAGATGACACTAAGCTAGGGGGAGAGGTAGATACGCTTGAGGGCAGAGATAGGGTCCAGAGTGACTTAGACAAATTGGAGGATTGGGCCACAAGAAATCTGATGAGGTTCAACAAGGACAAGTGTAGAGTCCTGCACTTGGGATGGAAGAATCCCAAGCATTGTTACAGGCTGGGGACCAACCAGCTAAGTAGTAGTTCTGCAGAAAAGGACCTGGGGGTTACAGTGGATGAGAAGCTGGAGATGAGTCAACAGGGTGCCCTTGTAGCCAAGAAGGCTAATGGCATATTAAGGTACATTAGGAGGAGCATTGTCAGCAGATCCAGAGATGTCATTATTCCCCTTTATTCGGCTCTGGTGAGGCCACATCTGGAGTATTGTGTCCAGTTCTGGGCCCCCCACTACAAAAAGGATGTGGACGCATTGGAGGAGGTCCAGCAACCCAAAATGTTTAGGGGCTGGAGCGTATGACCTATGAGGAGAGGCTGAGGGAGTTGGGTCTGTTTAGTCTGTAGAAGCGAAGAGTGAGGGGGGATTTGATAGCAGCCTTCAACTTCCTGAAGGGAGGTTCCAAAGAGGATGGACAGAGGCTGTTCTCAGTGGTGACAGATGCAGAACAAGGAGCAATGGGCTCAAGTTGTGGGGGGAGAGGTCCAGGTTGGATATTAGGAAAAACTATTTCACTAGGAGGGTGGGGAAGCACTGGGATGGGTTCCCTAGGGCAGTAGTGGATTCTCCATCCCTAGAGGTGTTTAAGTCTCGGCTTGACCAAGCCCTGGCCGGGTTGATTTAGTTGGGATTGGTCCTGCCTAGAGCAGGGGGCTGGACTTGACCTTCTGAGGTCTCTTCCAGCTCTATGGTTCTATGATTCCTATGTACCTCAAAGTAGCACCCTGGAACCAGTGTTGCCTCCGCTTTTTTCCACCCCTGCGGAATGAATTTTCTTACGTGCACCAATGTAGAGGGGACGTGCGACATGTAACAAAACCTATGAGTGGGGCCAAAGGGTTCTGATGTGGGGCGAGTCTCAGGGCTGGGGTGCAGGAGTGTGAGGCCTCTGGCTGGGAGTGTGGGCTCTAGAGTGGGGCTGGGATTGAGGGGCTCAGAACTGGGACAGAGTTGGGGTGCAAGGGCTCTGGCTGGGAGTTCAAGCTCTTGCGTGGAGCTGGGAATGACGGGTTTTCAGTGCAGAAAGGAGGCTCTAGGTTTGGGGGGATTGGGGTGCAGGAAGGGGTACAGGCTGTGGACTTGGGTACAGGCTCTGGGCTGGGGTACAGGAGGGGGTACAAGCTCTGAGGATTCGGGTGCAGGAGGGGGTACGGCCTCTGGGCTGGCGGTTGGGGCGCAGGAAGGGGTACAGGCTCTGGGCTGGGGGTTGGGGTGTAGGAGGGGGTACAGGCCATGGGCTAGGGGATTGGGGTGCAGGAAGGGGTACAGGCCATGGGCTGGGGGTTGGGGTACAGGCTCTGGGCTAGGGGATTGGGGTGCAGGGAGTACAGGCTCTGGGCTGGGGGTTGGGGTACAGGCCCTGGGCTGGGGGGTGGGACGCAGGAGGGGGTACAGGCCGTGGGCTGAGGGTTAGGGTGCAGGAAGGGGTACAGGCTCTGGGCTGGGGGTTGGGGTGCAGGAGGGGGTACAGGCTCTGGGATGGGGGTTGGGGTGCAAGAGGGGGTATAGGCCATGGGCTGGGGGTTGGGGTGCAGGAAGGGGTACAGGCTCTGGGATGGGGGCTGGGGTACAGGCCCTGGGCTGGGGGGTGGGACGCAGGAGGGGGGTACAGGCCGTGGGCTGGGGGTTAGGGTGCAGGAAGGGGTACAGGCTCTGGACTGGGGGTTGGGGTGCAGGAGGGGGTACAGGCCATGGGCTAGGGGATTGGGGTGCAGGAAGGGGTACAGGCCCTGGGGTGGGGGTTGGGGTGCAGGAAGGGGTACAGGCTCTGGGATGGGGGTTGGGATGCAAGAGGGGGTATAGGCCATGGGCTGGGGGTTGGGGTGCAGGAAGGGGTACAGGCTCTGGGATGGGGGTTGGGGTACAGGCCCTGGGCTGGGGGGTGGGACGCAGGAGGGGGGGAACAGGCCCTGGGCTAGGGGATTGGCGTGCAGGAAGGGGTACAGGCCCTGGGCTAGGGGATTGGGGTGCAGGAAGAGGTACAGGCTCTGGGCTGGGGCTTGGGGCACAGGAGGGGGTACACAGGCCACGTGAGGTATGGGAAAGGCCACGACTGGCTGGAACCCGTTGTTCGGTACCTATATGTGCACTGAGGGGTGGCCGCGCGGTTGTGACTGGACTCTGCGGTGAGCTGTGGGGCTGTCCCTCTCTCGTGCTCCAGGAACGAGGACGGGGGCAGTTGCAGGCGGGAGGTTCCAAGGGCCGTTCCTCAGAAGGCCGGTGTGAGCGAGAGCTCTGCAGTTGTGCGAGGGGCTGTCGGGCACCACGCTACGGGGGCGCCCGGGGCCCAGGACTGCGGGCTGGCCGTGTGCAGGTGGGAGGAGGGCAGCTGTTCTCCGCCGGGGTCCACGGGGCTGGGGATGCAGCGCTCTGCCCAGGCTCCAGCTGCCCAGCGCCCCCGTGGCCTCCTTTGCCACCAGGCTGCAGAGCAATCAGCAGCCAGGCAGTGCACATGGCCAGAGCTCCCAGCAGGGCTGGGGGGGGGGCACGCTTCAGAGGAGAGTGGGGTTAGGGGGTTGGGGAGCACACAGGGAGGGAGGGGCTCAGGGGACCCATGCTTGGGAGGGCAGGGTGCTTGGTGGGGGGGGGAGGATCACACCTGGGGGCACAGGGGCTGGGGGCATGGGGAAGAACTCCAGGAGGGAGATCACACCCAGGGAGTGCAGGGGAAGGGTTCTGGGAGGGGGCACTGACATGGAATGTGGGGGAGTCACCAGGCCCTGCACCCCATCCACAGCCAGGCGTGCCTGTTCTCTTTGCTTGGCTCCCCTTGTCCGGGGAGTACCTGGAAATAAATAACTCTCGTGGTTAAGCTGGCTGCTTCTCTCGCATGCGCTCGCTCTGCGGGGTGTTTTGGCTTCCCCATGCCCTCTGCCACAAGGCTCCTTGTGCCTAAGCTAGCGCCCCCAAATCCATTGGGGTTTGCTCTCCAAGCAGGTCACTGGCAGAAGGGTTGTGGTGTGAAAGGGGGACAGAGGTGCTGAACCTGGGGGTGCATGAGGGTGGCAGCTCACAGTGCTGTGCAACCAGCCCCTTGAGTCCACGGGCACAGGAGGGGCCCAGCGTGGCAGTGCTGTGCCACTAGCCCCGAGTCCAGGGACACGTAAGGGCCCGGCTCAGGAGCGCTGACTAACCGGCCCACTCAGAGGTGCTGTTGGTGGATGTGTCTGTGTTGGTGCAATTCCGGGGAGGGAAGGACCCGGCCCTGGGGACCCAGCTCCTGCAGGAGAGCTCCACGGGGAGGGATTTGGCAGCAGAGAGGTCGGGCTGGACAGACCTTTGGTCAGGCCCTGTTGGTCGCTCTGCTGTTCTCAGGAGAACACAAGCAGCTGCTGCGAGAATTGGTACCCTCCCCTCCCCTCCCAAGAGTGACCCCCAACGAATGAGCCAACCCAGAGCAAGAGGCAAACCTGGGACCTATGCCAGAAGCCTGTATCCCTAGAAAAGGGAACAAATTTATAGGCAGGTGTGTGAGACCAAGCTGGATGAGCAAGCATCTCAGAGAGGTGATTAAGAAAAAGCAGAAAGCATATAAGGAGTGGAAAATGGGAGGGATCAGTAAAGAAAGCTACCTTATTGAGGTTAGAGCATGTAGGGATAAAGTGAGAGAGGCTAAAAGTCAGGTAGGGTTGGACCTTGCAAAGGGAATTAAAACCAATAGTAAAAGGTTTTATAGCCATATAAATAGGAAAAAAAACAAAAAAAGAAGTAGGACCGCTAATTACTAAGGATGGAGTGGAGGTTAAGGATAATCTAGGAATGGCCCAATATCTAAACAAATATTTTGCTTCAGTCTTTAATGAGGCTAATGAAGAGCTTAGGGATAATGGTAACTTAACAAATGGGACTAAGGATATGGAGGTAGATATTACCATATCCGAGGTAAAAGCCAAACTTGAACAGCTTAATGGGAGTAAATTGGGAGGCCCAGATAATCTTCATCCCAGAATATTAAAGGAACTGGCACATGAACTTGCAAGTCCATTAGCAAAATTTTTTAATAAATCTCTAAACTCAGGGGTTGTACCATTTGACTGGAGAATTGCTAATATAGTTCCGATTTTTAAGAAAGGGAAAAAAAGCGACCCGGGTAACTATAGGCCTGTTAGTTTGACATCTGTAGTATGTAAGATCCTGGAAAAAATTTTGAAGGAGAAAGTAGTTAGAGACATTGAGGCTAATGGCAATTGGGACAAATTACAACATGGTTTTACAAAAGGTAGATCGTGCCAAACCAACCTGATCTCCTTTTTTGAGAAAGTAACAGATTTTTTAGATAAAGGAAATGCAGTGGATCTAATCTACCTCAACTTTAGTAAGGCATTTGATACAGTACCACATGGGGAACTATTGGTTAAATTGGAAAAGATAGGGATTAATATGAAAGTTGAGAGGTGGATAAGCAACTGGTTAAAGGGGAGACTACAGCGGGTCATATTGAAAGGTGAACTGTCGGGTTGGAGGAAGGTTACTAGCGGAGTTCCTCAGGGATCAGTTTTGAGGCCAATTTTATTTAATCTTTTTATTGCTGATCTTGGCACCAAAAGTGGAAGTGTCCTAATAAAATTTGCGGATGACACAAAGTTGGGAGCTATTGCCAATTCAGAAAAGGATCGGGATATCATACAGGAAGATCTGGATGATCTTATAAATTGGAGTGATAGCAATAGGATGAAATGTAATAGTGAGAAGTGTAAGGTTATGCATTTAGGGATTAATAACAAGAATTTTAGTTATAAGCTGGGGACACATCAGTTGGAAGTAACGGAGGAGGAGAAGGACCTCGGAGTCCTGGTTGATTATAGGATGACTATGAGCCGCCATTGTGACATGGCCGTGAAAAAGGCTAATACGATCTTGGGATGTATTAGGCGAGGTATTTCCAGTAGGGATAAGGAGGTGTTAGTGCCATTATACAAGGCATTGGTGAGACCCCATTTGGAATACTGTGTGCAGCTCTGGTCTCCCATGTTTAAGAGGGATGAATTCAAACTGGAACAGGTACAAAGAAGGGCCACTAGGATGATCCGAGGAATGGAAAACCTGTCTTATGAAAGGAGACTCAAGGAGCTTGGCTTGTTTACCTTAACCAAAAGAAGGCTGAGGGGGGACATGATTGCACTTTTTAAATATATTAGAGGGATAAATACCAGGGAGGGAGAGGAATTATTTAAGCTTAATACCAATGTGGACACAAGAACAAATGGATATAAGCTGGCTAGTAGGAAGTTTAGACTTGAGATTAGATGAAGGTTTCTAACCATTAGAGGAGTGAGGTTCTGGAACAGCCTTCCAAGGGACGTAGTGGGGGGAAAAGATCTATCTGGTTTCAAGATTAAACTTGATGGGTTTAGGAAGGGGATGGTTTGATGAAATAACATGATCTTGCTATCTAATTGACCATTCATTATCAGTGGGACTAGGTCAATGGAGGGATGACAGGAGTTACTATAGGGAACTTTCTGGGTGTCTGGCTGGTGATTCTTGCCCACATGCTCAGGGTTTAGCTGATCGCCATATTTGGGGTTGGGAAGGAATTTTCCTCCAGGGTAGATTGGCAGAGGCCCTGGAGGTTTTTCGCCTTCCTCTGTAGCATGGGGCACGGATCACAGCTAGAGGATTCTCTGCATCTTGGGGTCTTCAAAGTATTTGAAGGCTTCAATATCTGAGATATAGGTGAGAGGATTATTCTGGGAGGGGTGGGTGAGATTCTGTGGCCTGCCCTGTGCAGGGGGTCAGACTAGATGATCATAATGGTCCCTTCTGACCTTAAAGTCTATGAGTCTGTGAGTGGGACAGCATCTCAGAAAACCCTACAGAAGAGAGACACAATTACTGCCCCAGCCCTCAGCCTCCCACCCCACAAGTGGGAAGGTGTGGGGGGATGAATCTTACCCCCCCCGGATTCCTAAAGGAATCTGGCTGGCTGGTCCCCTTCGACAGGGAGCGAGGGGAAAGTGCAGCTTGCTGCACTCCTCACTCCAGCTGGGGAGCACAGGGGACAGATGAACTTGGACCTGCTCCAGCTGGGAGACGCATGCCCCTCCCCCATCTGTGCCCGCTGCAGCTGCTGTGGTAAGAGGGCTGGGGCATCCTCTCTCCCCAGGGTAGCCTGCATCCTGAGCCAGGATTCAAAGGAAGAAAAGGAAAGAGGGAAGTACCCAAGTAGTGCTGAGCAACTCCTCCAGTGCCTGCACAGAGGACAAAGACGTGTTGGACCTCTCAGCTCTGGGAGGGGAGAGGGTCTGGTGGGTTACAGCAGGGGGCAGATACATTCGGGCTCTATATAAGAACATAAGTAAGGTCAGATTGGGTCAGACCAAAGGTCCGTCTAGCCCAGGATCCTGTCTGCCCACAGTGGCCACTGCCAGGTGCTTCAGAAGGCGTGAACAGAAGGAATCGTGAAGTGATCTTCCTGTCATCATTCCTGCCTTCTGGCAGAGGTGAGTGACAGCAGCCCTGCCCATCCTGGCTAGCAGCCATTCATAGACCTAACCTTGAACTTACTTCATTTGTATTGACAACCTGTTGTAGTTTGGGCCTTTCCACGTCTCCTGGCAAAGAGTTCCACAGGTTAGCTGTGAAGGAATAATGTCATAGAACCCCAGAGCTGGAGGAGACCTTAAGAGCCATCGCGTCCAGCCCCCTGCCCAAAGCAGGACCCACCCCAACTCCATCATCCCAGCCGGGGCTGTGTCCAGCCATCCCGCAGGGAACCCAGCCCAGCGCTTCCCCACCCTCCTAGGGAATCATTTTTCCTAATCTCCAACCTGGACCTCCCCACTGCAACTTGAGCCCATTGTGCCTCCTCCTGCTGCCGGCCTCTCTGGACCCCCCGCAGGGAGCTGCAGGCTGCTCTCAACCCCCCCTCGCTCTGCTCTCCTGCAGACTGAACAGACCCAAGTCCCTCAGCCTCTCCTCGCAGGTCACGTGCTCCAGGACCCCTAAACATTTTGGTCGCCCCCCGCTGGCCCCTCCAAAGCGTCCACACCCCGTGTGCAGGTGGGCGTGGCCTCCCCCGCGCGCACAGGGGCTCCCTAACTCATGGGCGCGGGGTGCAGGCAGGACCCAGCCCCGCCCCTCGAGCCCAGCCCCGCCCACTCCCAGCCCGATACAGCCCGGCCACGTGGCGAGCCGGGACGATCGTCATACCCCCGCGCCTGCGCACCGACCGCCCTAGCGGTGCCGGGCGGGCAGGCAGGCACTCCGCGGGTCACGTGGTGAAACCTCAAGTCAGGTGCTATCACGTGAGGGCGCCGCGCGTCACATGACCCGTCAGTCGGCGATGGGGCCGGCGGGCTGCTTCCTGCTGGCGCTGGCGGCCTGGGGGGGCGCGGCCGGGCGGGAGCCGGTGAGAGACCGCTGGGGGGAGGGGCAGCCCCGCGGGGAGTTGGGGGGGGCGCTGGGGGGGGGCAGCCCGGCGGGGAGCTGGGGGGGGGCGCCGGGGGGAGGGGCATCCCGGCGGGGAGTTGGGGGGGGGCGCTGGGGGGAGGGGCGGCCCGGCGGGGAGTTGGGGGGGGGCGCTGGGGGGAGGGGCGGCCCGGCGGGGAGTTGGGGGGAGGCGCTGGGGGGAGGGGCGGCCCGGCGGGGAGTTGGGGGGGGGCGCTGGGGGGAGGGGCGGCCCGGCGGGGAGTTGGGGGGGGGCGCCGGGGGGAGCGGCGGCCCGGCGGGGAGTTGGGGGGGGGCGCCGGGGGGAGCGGCATCCCGGCGGGGAGTTGGGGGGGGGGCGCTGGGGGGAGCGGCATCCCGGCGGGGAGTTGGGGGGGGCGCTGGGGGGAGCGGCATCCCGGCGGGGAGTTGGGGGGGGCGCTGGGGGGAGCGGCGGCCCGGCGGGGAGTTGGGGGGGGGGCGCTGGGGGGAGCGGCGGCCCGGCGGGGAGTTGGGGGGGGGCCTCTGGGGGGAGGGGCATCCCGGCGGGGAGTTGGGGGGGGCGCCGGGGGGAGGGGCATCCCGGCGGGGAGTTGGGGGGGGGCGCTGGGGGGAGCGGCGGCCCGGCGGGGAGTTGGGGGGGGCCGCTGGGGGGAGGGGCATCCCGGCGGGGAGTTGGGGGGGGCGCCGGGGGGAGGGGCATCCCGGCGGGGAGTTGGGGGGGGGGGGCGCTGGGGGGAGCGGCGGCCCGGCGGGGAGTTGGGGGGGGCGCTGGGGGGAGCGGCATCCCGGCGGGGAGTTGGGGGGGGGCGCCGGGGGGAGGGGCATCCCGGCGGGGAGTTGGGGGGGGGGCGCCGGGGGGAGGGGCATCCCGGCGGGGAGTTGGGGGGGGGCGCTGGGGGGAGCGGCGGCCCGGCGGGGAGTTGGGGGGGGGCCGCTGGGGGGAGGGGCATCCCGGCGGGGAGTTGGGGGGGGGCCGCTGGGGGGAGGGGCATCCCGGCGGGGAGTTGGGGGGGGCGCTGGGGGGAGCGGCATCCCGGCGGGGAGTTGGGGGGGGGCGCTGGGGGGAGCGGCATCCCGGCGGGGAGTTGGGGGGGGGCGCTGGGGGGAGCGGCATCCCGGCGGGGAGTTGGGGGGGGCGCTGGGGGGAGGGGCGGCCCGGCGGGGAGTTGGGGAGGGCGCTGGGGGGAGGGGCATCCCGGCGGGGAGTTGGGGGGGGCGCCGGGGGGAGGGGCATCCCGGCGGGGAGTTGGGGGGGGCGCCGGGGGGAGGGGCATCCCGGCGGGGAGTTGGGGGGGGCGCCGGGGGGAGGGGCATCCCGGCGGGGAGTTGGGGGGGGGGCGCTGGGGGGAGCGGCGGCCCGGCGGGGAGTTGGGGGGGGGCGCTGGGGGGAGCGGCGGCCCGGCGGGGAGTTGGGGGGGGGCGCTGGGGGGAGCGGCGGCCCGGCGGGGAGTTGGGGGGGGCGCTGGGGGGAGCGGCGGCCCGGCGGGGAGTTGGGGGGGGTGCTGGGGGGAGGGGCGGCCCGGCGGGGAGTTGGGGGGGGTGCTGGGGGGGGGGTGCTGGGGGGAGGGGCGGCCCGGCGGGGAGTTGGGGGGGGTGCTGGGGGGAGGGGCGGCCCGGCGGGGAGTTGGGGGGGGTGCTGGGGGGAGGGGCGGCCCGGCGGGGAGTTGGGGGGGGTGCTGGGGGGAGGGGCGGCCCGGCGGGGAGTTGGGGGGGTGCTGGGGGGAGGGGCGGCCCGGCGGGGAGTTGGGGGGTGCTGGGGGGAGGGGCGGCCCGGCGGGGAGTTGGGGGGGCGCTGGGGGGAGCGGCGGCCTGGCGGGGAATTGGGGGGGCGCTGGGGGGAGCGGCGGCCTGGCGGGGAGTTGGGGGGGCGCTGGGGGGAGGGGCGGCCCGGCGGGGAGTTGGGGGGCGCTGGGGGAGGGGCGGCCCGGCGGGGAGTTGGGGCTCCCTTTCACCGCGCTCCCCCCCCCAGGTGTGCAGCTGCTGCCCGGGCCCGGTGCGCGCCGGCTCCAGCGTGGCCGGGTTCTGCGCGGCGCGGTCCGACCTGGTGCTTTGGGGGCGCTGCTGCTTCCGCGGGGACACAGAGCGGGGCCTCATCGTGGGGTGAGTGCGGGCGCGGCCGGGGCAGGGCAATGTGCTGCCTCGCTGGCCCTGACGGGGGGGGGCTCCGAGCTGGTGCAGGAGGGCGCCTCGCCCCTCCCCTGGGCTGTGCGTGAGGGGCAGGGAGCAGCCCCCGGGAGCGGGGCGGTTGGGCAGAGCCCTGGAATCTGCTCTGGCCCGAGTGTGGGGCGGCAAATCCCCCCGTGAGCCAGCCCTGCAGGAGCTCAGCCCAGACCCTGGGGGCCTGCCTCCCGTAAGGCTGTGGGGACAGGCACTGGGGGTGTCTGGCGAAGGGAGGAAGTAGGATGGGGGGCAGGGAGTATATGGAGTCACATGCTGGGTGGTGAGGGGGTTAGCATGAGGGGGTGCAGGAAGGGATGGAGGAGTTTGCAGGGTGGGGGAGGGGATAGCAGTGAGTGGGGGGTGAGCATGGAATTGGGGGTGGGAGTTGTGGGTTGGTGGGTCAGGGCTGCATTGGGGCTTGTTAATCCTCCGCCTCCCAGGGCCTCAGACAGCTTTGTCCTCCCCAGGCTGGATCTGAGCAATTGCTCCTTGTCTGCGCCCTGTGCTGGGTTCCAGGCTGCCAGCACCACGGCTGTCATGTGAGTGGGGCCTGGAGTTCTCCCTGCCTGCTCCTCTTCCTCTGGGCTGTAAGCCACACACCTCCCGGGGGCAGGGAGGGGGGGCGTGCTGCTCCGCCTGTGGGCCTTCCACCTCCTGCCCCCACCCTCCCCCGTGGGCCGCTGGAGCGTAGTGAGCGGGGCTTGGCTCCCCGGAGCCTGTTCTGCCACTGGCCCCTCGCTTGGCTGGGGAGCGGCCACGCTCCCGTCCCCCAGCCAAGCCCCTGGAATAGCTCTGGCCTCCCCTGCCCGGCTGGATGCTTGGGCCTCCCTGCGCCTTCCTGTGGGAGCTGTGCCTGGGGGGGCGTAGGGGGGGATTATGCTTCCTCACCCTCTGCCACTATAGCATGCCCCTGCAGCAGCACCCCCCAGCCTCAGCGTCAGGTCCACTGACTGGGGGAGGCACAGGGGGCAGCTGCCTCGGGGCTGGAGATTCGAAAGGGCTCCCGCATGGCTTGCTCCGGCTGGGGGAGACAACACCCCTGCCCTGCTCCTTCCGCCTCAGGCCCTGCTCTTTGTGGGGGTGCGGAGCCAGGCACCCCCACACGCCTTGCCCAGGGCCCTGGCAATTCTGTCGGTCTCCTGAGGGCAGTGGACTACTGGGGGGAACCTCTGTGGAATGGGGGGTGGCTGGGGCATCTGCTTGCCCAGCCCTTGTCACAGCTGCACCCCTGAGCCCAGAGGGACCCATTGTGCTGGGACAGGCCCAGGCAGGGCGGAGCCTGGCCCAAGGGGTCGGGAGCAGCATCCTGGAGCCTGGCGATGGGGGGAGGGGATGTGCTGGTGCCAGGCGGGGGAAGGGCGCTGGGCAGGCCCTGGTGCAGTGGGGGTCGGGGGGTTAATACCACCAGGTCTGTCTGTTTGCAGCGACCTGACGGAGAATCCGCTGCAGGAGAGCATCCCCAACACCACCTTCCGGGGCTTCACCAGGCTGCAGAGCATGTGAGTGCTGGGCCGGCCTGCAGCCGGGCTGCCCTGCTTCAGGGGAGGGGGAGGACGGCCCAGTGGGGACACTGGGGCGACCCTGCATGTGAGGGGCAGATCTCTCCCCTGGACACCTGAGGTTCCTTGTGGGACTTGCCTCCTGGGGGTTGAGGGGCTCTCCAGTGTGGGGCAGCATGTGAGCCCTTGGCTGGCCCTGCCCAGCTCTGACTCCCTCTTGGCCAGATCCCTGCCGCTGCCCCTGGAGTGCCCTGGAGGGAGCATGGCCTGGGACACCGTCACCATCCGCGGGGACAGCCGGATCTGCCAGGGTCAGAGGAACCCCTGCAACGGCTCGGGGGAGCTCGGTACGGTACGGAGGGGTTGGGAAGATGCTGGGGGGAGGGGCTCTGTGATGACCCCTGCCCCAGGCTGAGAAGAGCCCATGGCAGCGACACTGGGAGGCACAGGGGTAGGATCCCGGGCAGGTGTCCCTCCATCTCCCCTCCCACTATGTGCAACACAACATGCAAGGGAAAGCCATGCTGCCCTGGCTCCTGCTGACCCTCCTGGGCTCCTGCTGCCCTAGTTCTAGTGTCACCCCAGCCACCACCCTGGGGCTTCCATCATACCCACTCCCCCCACCTTCCAGCCTGGGCCTGGGGCTGCTGCGGCAACCCAGCGCTGCCTCCCCGATGGGCCTGTTCTCCCTCCTAGGCAGGCTGCTGGGCAGGCAGGAGCAGGGTCCCCCCGGCTGTCCGACACTGCAGCTAGAGGGCCTCAGCCCAGCCCCACTTCCAATCCTGACTCATGTCTGGTCCTACCAGCCTGTCTGTGCCCAGAGAGCTCCCTGTGCGCCCCGGACGGGCCCGGCCTCTTCCAGTGCCTGTGCGCCGGCAGCTCCCACGGCTACAAGTGTCTGCGCGAGGTGAGCCGGGTGCTTGGCCATGGGGCGGGGTAGGGGCTGGGCTCAGCACAGGCCTCTGGCTCTCCCTGAGGTCATCCTCACAGCCGGGGGCTCAGGCCTCTCCTGCCTGCCTGGGGAACACTGGCCGTGGCGGCTGCTTCTGGCTGGTGTGCCAGGATCCAAGTGAGCATGGCGCAAGCTACAGTGCAAGGCTGTGGTACCTCCTTTCTGGGGTGCCTCCCAGGCCTGGGGAAGCAGTGCTGGGCTGCAGGGGGTGGCTGCAGGCTCCCTGGAGCCGAAGGGTGGGGTCAGACTCACAGACATCCCCTGCTTCTCACCTGCTGGCTTCACTTTGCAGGGCGCCTTCCCCATGCTGCTCTTCTATGGGACCCTGGGGGCTGTGACCACCAGCCTGGCCCTGCTGGCCTGGGGCACCCAGCGCCGGAAAGCCAAGTCCTCCTGACCTCTCCTGGACTGTGGGGAGAAGGGTGCAGCCTGGAGACTGGATGGGGGCCCTTTCCTAGGGCTTGCCCAGCTACTGAACTCACTGTGCTGCCATGGCCCAGCTCCCTGGGCACCACTGCCAAGGGGCTCCGAGAGACGGGGGGGTAGCGCCCTGGAACAGTCTGGCTGCCTGCGTCCCATTATTCTCCACCAGCAGGGGAGACCCAACTCCCCAGCCCTAGGCCTTGCCTGGCCCCACTCCAGGGTCCACCACAAGGCAAGTCCTGCAGCGAGCTCTGGGGGGCTACACATCACACCCCACATGGAGCCTCTGCCTGGGGCCAGCTCCCTGCGTGCACATCTCATGGCTGCTGGCCTGCAAGGTCCCTGGTGCACTGGAGGCTTCCAGCTCTGACCCCCTGTTCCCCAAGTTATGAGCCTGGGGCTACACCCCTGCCTGGGCACAGGCTCTGGCAGGGGCCTGTCAGTGGGCTGGACCCCTGGGTCTCACTCTTCCCCTGGGGTGAGCGATGAGACTGGGCCTCTCTCCTGCCAGCCCTGTGCTTCTCTCCCCCTCCATGAGCTCCAGGCAAAGAGCCCAGCTGGGACAGAACCCAAGGGAGACTTGTACCATCGTGGGGAGCAGTACTCCCTTCTCTTCCCCTCCGCCCGTGGGCACCAGCCAGCGCAGGCAGGTTTATCTGTGGCATGGCCCAGGCAGCCCCAGGGCACTGAGGATTAGAGGCCGTCCACACTGTAGGGAACCCCAGTTCTGGGGCGCATCTACCTCCCTTCCTTCAGCAGCTCCCTCTGAGAGATCTGGGCCTAACTCCTAGCCCCATCTTTGTTCTCAGCAGCCTTGCTGCGGGGTAGGACAATCCCCGGTTGCTGGAGCTCAGCTAGGTCAACTTCAGCCACTTCCTCGGTCATTTCATCTGCCCGGGCCTGGCGGCTAAGTGGTAGGACACTAGGCGGCTGGAACTGTCACTCAGGGAGGTGAAGACTCCTTGGCCCAGAACGTCTAGGGTGGGGCCAGCACTAGGGCAGGGGGTTAGTTGCCCATCACCAAGTGAAAAATCCCCTTTCTTTTTGACCCCAGAAAGAAGGCACTTGGACTTCTGCATAGGGGCCACCCCCAAGCGTTTTCACCACATGAGAGCTTGGGGGAAAAAAGGAGAATGACACGCTCAGCTAGCTGACCTCTGTCTCAGGCAGGTGCACACAGACCTCCTGTTACCTTCCAGGGCCCAAGAATCAAATCATGACCTTAGAAAAGGTGATTTTATTAACGAAATAGAAAGGTAGCTGTGGTGAAGCAGACTTGGCTGCTAGGTGTTTGAGCAACTGAGAAAAGAGCAATTTATAAACAGAGAAATGTGGAGCTGGCCCGGGGACATTGAACCAAATAAAGAAAATAACCTGATTGTGTCTAAATAGACATTCCGTGTCTACTCCCATCTCTGCTTCTAGGTCCAGTCTGTTTCCATGCCCCATATTCTTTGTAGGCATGGTAGCTCTGCCTGATCAATTCATCTTGTTCCCCTAGCTCTTGGAAACTCACACAATGAAAACAGCAGGCGCGTATCTCTTCCAATTCAGATCTCAATACCTCCTTCCCCTGGTTCTCTGGGCTCCTGCTAATACCCCCTAGTACCTGAGTTTAACCCTTTAGTCACTGAATGCTGGACAGCAACCCTCCTAGCCATCACAGCACCAGAGTGCCTGCCTATGGAGCTGGAAAGCCTCCGTGTGCCATGGAAGTGCTGCGGGGGCCCAGCGAGCCACAGGGAGCCCCACTGATGCCCATTGTACCTGGAGTGATGCCACCAGGTGCTACCTGTTGTCCAGGAAGCAGGACAAAGACAGGAGGAGCTTGGGGGGGATCTGGCTGCTGGGAGTGGAGCAGTTTGGCCCCCTCACTCCAAGCTGGGCTGTTCCTGTGCTGAGAAGTCTGCTCTGGGCTGTGTCCTTGTGAACTAATAAACCTTCTGCACTCCCTGCCAGCTGAGAGTCCCCTCTGGCTGCAAGTGGGGGTGCAGGGCCTGGAGACTCCCCCACCCTGGTAACAAAAGTCAGGCCACAGAGCTAGGCCAGACGGGCTTCATCGGCATGGCTGGGAGCAATGGTAGGCCTGGGGTTGCCATGTGTTAAGCTGTTCCCCACTCTGGAGAGCACTCCCAAAACCTTGCCTCTATGGGCTCTGGTACAAAAACTCCCCCCCACAAAATCCTAATATGCAGATCTTTGGGGACACTGCTACCACCCAAGTAATCCCAAGAAAATCAGGGAAGAGATCATGTGGGAATTCCCCTTCCTAATGTGAAACTCCCCCCTGCCCAATCTCTGTTTTGCTTGGAGTTGGGAAAAACGGAATCCGCAGGCAACTATAGACTCTGCCCTTGTAACTAGGCACTGTGTCCTAAGGAGACAACAATTAACCAATACCGGTTAATAAGAAACCCCTCAATCTTTTATTATCAAAACAAAACTAGTCTTGCAAGCATAGTAGATGGGCTGGATGGAAAGAGTCACAGTTTGCTATGGATATTCAGGGAAAGTCCCTGGGCTGTAATCCTTAGTTACAAAAAATAAAAACAATTAGCCAGCTCAGACATGATTTCCAAACCCCCAAAGAGGGAAAACAATAAGCCCTGATGGACTAGCTAAACTTTTCCCTGCTTACACATTTCAAGAAGTCTGTTCTTGGAGAGAGAAGCGACTCCCATCTCCCTTAATAGCTCAGAGAAACTGCTCTGATCGCAAACAAAGAAGAGAGAGAGAACCCCTCTTTTCCAGTTTGAAATTTCTACCTGCGGTGTTATTGACTGACTGCCTGGTAGCTTGGTCCCTTAGTCACCAGGTGCTGATCAGCACTCCGGGTTATGACACTGGTTGAGAATGGGACACTGCCCCGAGCTGAGAGAAGGCTGGTGGCACCTTTGAGCATCCTGAGCCAGGCGGAGAGCCTACCTCTGGTTCTGTGTCATGGCACAGAACAAGGGTTTGCTGCCTGTGCCTGACTAGCACCGGAGGGGAGGGCTGGCCTTAGATTCAGGTGATGGCTCTGCCCAGTGTGAGCTAGGGTCAGTTCCTGTTGGACTCTCAGTGCCTGCAATTGCCAGTGGTACTGTGAGGGCATGGCATGGCCCTGCCTCAGAGAGCTGTGAGGCTCAGTGCAGTGGAGAAGGGAGGATAGGGGTCTGGTGAACTTGCTCAGCTGGGCAGCCCCATCGAACACCTGTAGGTGAGTTCACGCAGTGGGGGAAGCCCCAGCATCCCGCTCTCCTGCACCAATGATTTTCATTATTGAGCTGGGACCAGTTTCCAGGGGAGAGACTGTAGAAGCCTCTGTCATGCTCTCCCGCCATTCATTTGGCAGAGCACTTATTAGAGAGGAGCAGATCCTGGGTCAAATTCTTGTCAGCTGGGGGGTGGGACTTGAACCTGGGTCTTCTCCATTCCCCACATCTGCAAGTCCCTTTTCTAGCCCTGGCCTTCACCCATCAGTTTGCAGGGAGCCAGGCACCAGCCTCAGGCCTTGAGAGTCACTAGGTTACGCCTAACCATGGTCATTGGTGTGGGGGCACTGCCAATGGACATTGTTCTGCTGCTGCCCAGATCCAAAGGCAGCCCTGTCACCCGCAGCAGTGCAGAGGGAAGGGAGGCAAGACCATCCCATGGCCCCCCTCCCTTCTGCACTGCTCCTGATGGTGGTGCTGCCTCTGAGCTGGGTGCTCAGACAGTGGCGGCAGGTCTCCAGACACCCAGCTCAGAAGGCAAAGGAAAATCTGAGATGTGTTTTAATACTTCCAAAATTTGCCCAGGGGAAGATCTGAGGACCAAAGAAGAGGTCATGTCAGGGAAAGCCCAGACAGCCAGTGACCCTATTCACAACCCCCTACACTGGTCCTGCAACCCCCTTTTGGGTTGGGGGCCCCAGGTGGAGAAAGGCTGCTCTTGGAGATTCCCCCATGACCCTGAGGTCCAACACAGCCGAAGGTTTCTGGCAGACCATTTCCCATAACTTCCACTGCCGAGCTCATAGATTGGGCCCTACCAAATTCACCTGCCTCCCCATCTATTCCACGGTCAGAAGTTTTCAAATTGCTTCCTTCCACAGTTTCAGATGTTGACATGGGAAATTTCACCATGTTCTAGCCACGTGAGTTCTGACCCAAAATGGGACCATGTGGAGATTGGGGGGTTTGCACAATTGTTGTGGGGAGGGTTCCCAGGAATGCCACCTTCCCTTCAGTGCTGCCTCCAGGGCAGGGCTACAGTGGGTTCCACCCTCATTTCTATCCTGCCTCTCAGGGGCACTCCAGTCTCCCTACCACGAGCAGCTATGCAACTCCCATCCCTGCCTAGCCTGTGAATTTGGTAGGGCCCTAGTCTTAGATTCTCAGAGAC
Source organism: Pelodiscus sinensis (assembly GCF_049634645.1). Taxonomy (NCBI): domain Eukaryota; kingdom Metazoa; phylum Chordata; order Testudines; family Trionychidae; genus Pelodiscus; species Pelodiscus sinensis. The sequence continues at coordinate 156,935 of NW_027465815.1, forward strand.
CTTTTCCCCGCCATGGTCTGCACTACTGGGAGTCTCCCTTGGGGCGGTCTGGCCTCCTTATCCACACTAAAGGGAGGTCATCATAGAATCATAGAACTGGAAGAGACCTCAGAAGGTCATCAAGTCCAGCCCCCTGCTCTAGGCAGGACCAATCCCAACTAAATCAACCCGGCCAGAGCTTTGTCAAGCCGAGACTTAAACACCTCTAGGGATGGAGACTCCACTACTTCCCTAGGGAACCCATTCCAGTGCTTCCCCACCCTCCTAGTGAAATAGTTTTTCCTAATATCCAACCTGGACCTCTCCCACCACAACTTGAGACCATTGCTCCTTGTTCTGCCATCTGTCACTACTGAGAACAGCCTCTGTCCATCCTCTTTGGAACCTCCCTTCAGGAAGTTGAAGGCTGCTATCAAATCCCCCCTCACTCTTCGCTTCTGCAGACTAAACAGACCCAACTCCCTCAGCCTCTCCTCATAAGTCATATGCTCCAGCCCCCTAATCATTTTGGTTGCCCTCCGCTGGACCCTCTCCAATGTGTCCACATCCTTTTTGTAGTAGGGGGCCCAGAACTGGACACAATACTCCAGATACGGCCTCACCAAAGCCGAATAAAGGGGAATGATGACATCTCTGGATCTGCTGGCAATGCTCCTCTTGATGCACCCTAATATGCCATTAGCCTTCTTGGCTACAAGGGCACACTGTCGACTCATATCCAGCTTCTCATCCACTGTAACCCCCAGGTCCTTTTCTGCAGAACTACTACTTAACCGGTTGGTCCCCAGCCTGTAACAATGCTTGGGATTCTTCCGTCCCAAGTGCAGGACTCTACACTTGTCCTTGTTGAACCTCATCAGATTTCTTGTGGCCCAATCCTCCAATTTGTCTAAGTCATTCTGTACCCTATCTCTGCCCTTAAGCGTATCTACCTCTCCCCCCAGCTTAGTGTCATCGGCAAACTTGCTGAGGGTGCAATCCATCCCCTCATCCAGGTCATTAATAAAGATATTGAACAAAACCGGTCCTAGAACATCAATTCATTGTATTGGCTATTTCTTTTCACACCAGCATAATGGATTAAAGGCGCTGTGTGATGGACCGGGCTAGGTCCGGGGACCGCTGAGAGCATCCACTCAGGGCGGATTGCTCAAATCCAGGGCTCCTTATAGCCCCAGACTGGCTACCTTTCCCAAATAGGCCACACACTAGTCACACTGAGCGCTTCAGCTGCCTACCAGGCCAGTCAGAAGCCTCACAACCAAAACTCCTCAGCTACGTCTACACTGGCATGATTTTCCGGAAATGCTTAAAACGGAACAGTTTTCCATTATAAGTATTTCCGGAAAAAGTGTGTCTACATTGGCAGGATGCTTTTCCGGAAAAACACTTTTTCTGGAAAAGCGTCCATGCCAATGTAGACGCGCTTTTCCGCAAAAAAGCCCTGATCGTAATTTTCGTGATCGGGGCTTTTTTGCGGAAAACACTATTGTGCTGTCTACACTGTCCCTTTTCTGGAACAGTTTTCCGGAAAAAGGACTTTTGCCCAAACGGGAGCAACATAGTTTTTCTGGAAAAGCAGCTGATTTCTTACAGTAAATCATCAGTGCTTTTCTGGAAATTCAAGGGGCCAGTGTAGACAGCTGGCAAGTTATTCTGGAAAAGCGGCTGATTTTCCGGAATAAGTGGCCAGTGTAGACACAGCCCTCAGGTATCCCAGCTCTCCCTGTGTCACAATCAGCCCCAGGCCTGCACACAAGTGAGGGGTTGTAGAGCCCAATCTCACCTATCCCAAATGGGTTCTTCCAATCCCAAAGAACCAGCCACAAATTCCCAGTCAATTTAGATCTTACCCGCAAGGTGTCACTGAGCCAATCCTTCAGAATCTAAAATCTAAAGGTTTATTAATAAAAGAAAGAAAAAACTGAGAGTGAGGTTAAGGAGAATACATGACATGCATCGAATCTCCCAGTTCTCGATGCAGGATCTGAGCAAAGATGTTACAAACTGCTGGCTTAAAAGTCTCTGATGCACATCCGATGTCAGGACGGGGCAGCAATCCTTCCTGGCTCTCTGTTCCTCGCAAGGCTGCATCTAGGATCAGTAGTGGAATTGAAGACAAGATGGTGTCCACCTTATGACACTTTATATCCATTCCTGGTACCTTCCAAGCTGGAGCGGGTCACATGGCTAAGTGACCTAGCCCTGTGTACTCTGCTAGCAACCATTAGCTACTGACTGGTCTACAGGTTTCCAGGTGCAGCTGGCTAATGTCTCGTAGGCGGTGGCTGAGATGTGTCTGAGGAGGGAGCTGAATGAGGAGAGGGCAGGGGCACTGTGGACAGGCTGGGGAAAGTGAGCTGAGTGGAAGGGGCAGTGTGGAGAAATGGGTGTTAGAGAACTGGCCCGATGGAGGATGGAGTTTGCCGTTCTTCACAGCAGAGGGGCAGGGCCATGCAATGAGACAAGAGCGCACAGGCAGGGAGAGAAGAGTGTAAATGGTTCCGAGTTCCCCTTCGCATTCTCTTACAGAGCTGGGGCACTGGTGTCAGGGAGTTTTGTTTCTGACCGGTTTAATTGTACTGCCTAGTTAAGTGTCATGTGATGGCGGCGTCTGGGTCAGTAACTGAACAACCACGGGGGGGGGGGTGACCCTTGGCCCAGGGATCCATGCTGGATCTCCTCAGGTGCTGGCCACCCACAGACCGGTCGGAACCGGATTTTCCCGCCAAGCGGCCGTGAAGGTTCCGTCCCCTCAGGGCTGCGCCGCCCACAGACCGGTCGGAACCGGATTTTCCCGCCAAGCGGCTGTGAAGGTTCCGTCCCCTCAGGGCTGCGCCGCCCACAGACCGGTCGGAACCGGATTTTCCCGCCAAGCGGCTGCGAAGGTTCCGTCCCCTCAGGGCTGCGCCGCCTCCGCCTCGGGGCCGTGTGCCCTAGTGGCAGCAGGCGGGTCCCTCTGCTCTGCCCCCGGCAGTGAGGGGCAGCAGGGGATTTACCATCCCCCCCCCACACGTAGCCTGCCCGTATTGACACCAGCCTGCGACTCCCCTTCACCCCCCAGTGCAGGACAGGACATTGTGGGACTCCCCAGTGCTAAATCAGCCTGAGGGGAGCAGGTCCTGGGCAGATATAGGGCAGGGCGAGCGGGGCAGCCGCCCTGGGCCCCATGCTTCAAGAAGCTCAGCTCATGCACTGTGGTGCCACCGCACATGCGCCGTGGCAAAGGGGGGCCCCATGAAATTGGGCTGCCCTGGGCCCTGCAAAATGGTCATCTGCCCCTGCCTGGGCGCCTCCCCCAGCGCCACGGCCAGTCCTCAGGAGAGAAAGGGCCCTGCACTTAGGGGCCATTAGGTTAAAACAACTAACCCAGCAGGTATCTACACCTCTAGGCTCATCTGCTGGGGTTTCCATTACCTTGGGATCTGGGATGAGCATCCCAAGATTGGGCTCTTGCGGATCAGTCTCTGTCCCATTGTTTTCGTTCTGTTTGCCCCATGCGTGCCAGGCTGCTGGCTGCGAGGGAGCGGGTGGGGCTGGTGAGCTGTCTGCTGGTGGGCACATTAGCCAGGTGGGACCCGTTGGTAGAGGAAGTGTGTGTCCGTGGGGGTTGGTCCCTTCCAGAAGGGTGGCTTTGTAAATTTGGCCTTGGGTGGTTCTGCGCACGTGCCGTGGGACCTGTGGGGCCTCATGTTGCTGCAGATCTTGGGAAAGGTTTGGGGAAGGTTTGCTTGAGGCGTGTTAGCACCCACTGGAGAACTGCAACTCTGCCCCTTGGTGGGGATGGTGTCCTGGGTCTGGAGGCCTGTGAGGGGAATCCTCAGAGCTGCCAGATGCTTTCAGCCTAGCTTGCAAAAGCCCAGTTGTGTCCCCCACACTGTCACATCACCCCTACGGGCCTGATTCTGCTCCATAGCTAAGTGAGGAGGCCAAACTCCTGCCCTGCTCAGTGTGGATGCTGCCAGTTGCACTCAGAAACACTGGTGTCCAGTGAGAATGGTACTCGGCTGCTGCTAGGCAGGGCTCTGGGAGCCCCAGCGAGGCCTGATGCTGGGAAGGCGGGGCCCAGAGTGGCATTTGGGTGTGTGAGTCCTTTGTGAGCCTGGCCCCCAGAGGTGGGCGGAGCTGGGACGTGAGCTCCTGGGGAAGGACTCGCAGCTGGGAAGGGCTGGCGGAGCTGTGGGATCCGTATGGCTGCTCGTGAAAGCCAGGCCCATTCTCTTCCTAGTTCGTGTCTCTTCTGAGCCTTGTCCAAACCCAGGTCCCCTGCAGTCCCGAGGTTGCCACCCTCTCATACACACATCTCTGGGGCATTTCCCCCCCACATGCCCCACCACCTTTGGATGTCTAGCCCCAGAGCAGTTTCTGAAAACATAGAGGCTTTACGTTCCATCAAACAGCATTGGCTTTTATTTATACCTGTGGCCAAACCAAAATGAAGTAGAGCAACTAATCCAGTCTTCTTCTTATTTTGAATGTCATGTTCACTGCTGTATTTCCTCGTCAAAGTTGGACGTCCAAACTCTCCAGGCAGCGAAGAGCATCACTGGTTAGATTGTGGAGATCCTCCAGTGAGCCGATACGATTTTGTGTTGGGCATTCCGCAACAATGTGGTGCATAGTTTGTGTACTGGCACAATCACAAAGTGGAGATGGCAACAAATTCCTCTTATGCAGTAGATAACGGCACCTGCCCTGACCGGTCCTAAGCCCAGTTAGAGCACACCACAGTCTCTGGGGAAGAGCGAAACCTTTCTGCTCAGTGATGGGGTCTGGCACAAGATGTTTGTTTGGGACGTCTACTTGCTGCCATTCAGCTCACCATAGTTCCTAACTGATCTAGTAGGTATCTACACCCCCAGGCTCAACTCCTGGGGCTTCCTTTCATCTTGAAATTTGGGGATAAGCATCCCAAGGTTGGTCTCTTCTGGATCAATCTCTCTGCCCCATTGTTCTCATTCTGCTCAGCCCATGCAAGCCAGGTCTGCTGGCTGAAGGGAGCTGATGAGCTCTGTCTGCTGGCAGGAGGAGTGAACCTTCGTCCGCCTCAAGGCATGTTTCCAGTGTCTGCTGACTTGCCTCGTGGGGGAGCACAACATCCCTGAGGTGATTGAGGCACGTTTTATCCTCCTCAACATAGTGGAGAGGAAGGGGGAGGCATTCCTACCAGGATTGGGGGAAGACACAAGTCATGCGGGGAGACCCTTTGAGCAGCCGTGGACAGCTGTATCTGCGAGGCCCATCAGGATGGGGTGCGCATCCAGGAGTCCCTGAGGGAGAGGTTCTCTCAAGGACCCCAGTAACTCTCCCAAGGCCTCCTCTCTAGGGGCCTCTGGCTTGCAGTCCTATCCCTTCCCTATCACTTCTCCTCTCTTCCTCCCTTCACCCTCTCCCTGACCTCACAATACAATTTATGAAACATTCTGAAAAGGTGGGCGGGGGGCTCATAACTGGGACAGGGAAGGGGGTGGCTTGATGTGCCACCTCCGGTGTGGGGACCTCTTTGGAGTTGCAGTCAGGTGGGCCTAGGCAGCACAGGAGAATGGACAAGATGGAGGGGAGGGGGCTGGAGCGGGGTCAGTGTGGGCAGGAAGGCCAGGGGGAGGGGGCATGGGCATCACCTGTGGAGAGGGCAGAGACATAGTAGAGGTGCAGGCATATGGGCATAGCATAGGGGGGCAGAAGGGCGGAAGCCAGGAGCGGCATTAGGTGGGTGTGCCGTGAGGCGGGTTACGACAGCACACATGTTGTCCACTGCTGCATCAACTGTTCCCATGCATGGTCCCGCCACTCCAAGTCCACTCTGACCTTGTGTGCCAGGGTCTGGTGGATATCACACAGGACACTGACGTGCTGGCGCGTAAGCTGTTCTTGGACCCTGGCATGCCTTCAATTCCCCGGGCTCTGGCAGGTGGCTGCGGTGGTGTGGATTAGCCCAGCTGTGGAGAACACACAGAGGGAGAGGCGGTCAGTTATCCCTGCAGACACTGTCCCTGAGGCCGTGTCCTCCTCTGTGAGAAGCGACCAACAGTCCACATCCCAGAGGAGGGGGATGTCCTGGGAGCAAGGCCATGTGTGGATTGCACAGCGGGCCATGCCACACAGATGTGCCCAGAGGACTGTGTTGCTCACTTCCCCCCCACCCCAGTCCATGGACAAGCAGCAGTGGGATCCCCTCATGGGTGGCAGAGGAGCTGGGAGCAGCCTGGACCTTTCTGGGGGTCTCACACACAGATGCAGTTAGCAGCGCTGTCTACGGGCATGTGCTAGGTGCAGCACTCCTCCGTCTGTGTGGGGTCATGCCTGAGCCCTTGTGGTTAGCCTGCTTTCAGCCATGGTGGTTCCCCGCCCCATGGCAGGACATATGTGGTCTCCCCTGAGCCTGCCAGCAGGATCCTAGACGTGCTCAGGGGCTGCCTGCTATGTACATGTACCGCACAGTAATGCTGCACATGATTGCACGTGCATGGACTGCAGCACAATGTCCAGCCTGAGCGACACTTGTCCCCTGTCTCACCTACCCTGTGTGTGTGACAGTGAGACCACTCACCAGAAGTCTCCTGGGAGGCCTGGAAGACGTCCTGGCTTACAGGCACCATCTGGTGGCCGTCTCCCCTTCCACTGACTCTGGCTGGCCATGACCCTTCAAAGAGAGACACAAAGAGGGGTGGGCCTTCTGTGTACTGTGTCCATCGTGGGGCTTAACAATGTGGCCCTGATGTGACCCTCTCAGCAGTGCCCAGACCCAGCTGATATGTTACAGGCTGCCCCTGCATCACGTGGTAGCAGCTGCTCCTGGGCCAGGGGCCAGTGCAGGGTCAGACTGAGCAGGACATGTTTCAGATGGTTCAGTGACTCCAGAAGTGCCCATCCATGTGGGGGAGAGGGAAGGGGAGCGGACGGGGGACCAAGAGCAGGGCTCTGACATCTCGTCTTTCACAGCCCGGGACAGAGCCCCTTGCCGCTGGGCCAAAGGCTGGACAGTTCAACTAACCCCTCATGTGCCGCCTTTCGCCTGCTCCCCTGGCCCTTTTGTCACTGGCCAAAGCCACAAGTGAGACATTCCCTGCTCAGCTCAGGTCACTCAGCACGGCTCTTCTCACTGAATGAGCCTCTTTGTCCCGAGCCTGCCTCTGACCCCCAAGAGCCTAAAAGCTGAGGTCACAAGGTGACCACGGGGTGGGGATACTGAACGGCCTGATGTCCAGACACCTCCCAAAATCTGGTCTGCTGCCTGGCTCCCTGCCCAGTGACAGGGGAGCGACAGGCCCTGAGCAAGGGATTCTTGGGAGCTGGGGGTGGAGCAGACTCTGGGTTCAAATCCCCCGCAGCAGATGGCAGAAGAATTGGAGCTGGAATCTGCCCCCTCTCAGGGAAGTGCTCGGACCACGAGGCTCTGGGGGTATGTCTACACTACCCCACTAGTTCGAACTAGCGGGGGTAATGTAGTCATCCGCAGTTGCAAATGAAGCCTGGGATTTGAATTTCCCGGGCTTCATTTGCATGAAGCCGGCCGGCGCCATTTTTAAATGCCGGCTAGTTCGGACTCCGTGCCGCGTGTAGCCATGCGGCACGGAGTCCGAACTAGCCGGCATTTAAAAATGGCACCGGCCGGCTTCATTTGCAACTGCGGATGACTACATTACCCCTGCTAGTTCGAACTAGCGGGGTAGTGTAGACATACCCTGGGACACCTGACCGGGTCCCTCAGTCTCTCCCATTGACACAGTCCCACAGTGGGGCAAACAATTAAAAATCCATTGGGGCAAGGGCCGGATGCTGGGGTTCCCACCTTCCCAGCCTCCTCCCACATTGTCAGCTCACTCCTAGGGGCCTGATCTGGCCCCACAGCCGAGTGAGGAGGCTAAAGTCCTGCCCTGCCTGGTGTGGATGTTACCAGGTGTACACTCAGAAAAACTGGTGCCTAGTGGGCCTCTCCTGATCAGCTACATGTGTCCGGTGAGGTTGGGGCTTGGCCGCCACTGGGAAGGGCTCCGGGTGTCCCAAAGGGTCTGATGCTGGGAGGGCGGGGCACAGAGCAGCAGTTCAGTGCCCGTGTCTCTCGGGAGCCTGGCCTCCTGGAGGCAGGCAGAGCTGTGATGTGAGCTCATGGGGAAGAACTCACAGCTGGGAAGGGCTGGCGGAGCCGTGGGATCCTTGGGAAAGCCAGGCCCATTCTCTCCCAGGCTTTAAGGGTAGAAGGGACCATTGTGACCTTCCCTCCGAGCTGCTGCGCTCACCCCCAACCCTGCATAAACCCCAGTCTGCCTTGGCCTTTCACGCTGGGGCAGACCAGCCAGTGCCTGCATAAGATGATTGCGTTAGGTTCCTGGAACTTCTGAATTCAGTCCTTCCCAGGTGTGAACAGCTCCTGGCATCAGCCACAAGGCCCCAGGGCCCCCCATCCAGCCTCCTCCAAGCCATGAGGCAGGGGCAGCTCACCACTGTTACAGACCAGGAGTCAGAAGAACCAGACCCTTGTCTCCAGCCCCTCTGCCCCCTTCTGCTTCTCGCTGCCATGAACCTGCTCTCTTCTGCTCTGAAACTGGCCTTGCTCTGGTCGTGGGCCGTGGGAACCAAGCCCCGCCGGCTTGGCAAAGATGTGAAAACCAGGCATAGTGGCCTGGGGTATCTCCATTCTCCAGGCTCAGGTCTTGAAATCTGTGCTTTCCAGAGCATTGCCCTGACCCCAGAGGGCCAGTCCTCACACCAAGCCTCCCCTCAACTCTGGGTGTCTTCCTGCCCCTCAGCCCCATGGCCGCTCAGCTGTGCAGGGCAGCGGGGAGTTTGGGGTTGCTGTAACTCCATTTGGAGGCCCTCCCTGCGGGTCAGTGGCAGATCTCCCCATCTCCAACCCTTTGGCTCAGGGGCCCCTCCCTGCCCGCCTACTGCAAGCCTCCATCTGGTCTCGTGTCTCCCACTGTGCCAAGCCCAGTCCTGGTGACCAAAGGTATGTCTACACTACCCCGCTAGTTCGAACTAGCGGGGTAATGTATGCATACCGCACTTGCAAATGAAGACCGGGATTTGAATTTCCTGGGCTTCATTTGCATAAGCCGGCCGGCGCCATTTTTAAATGCCGGCTTGTTCGAACCCCGTGCCGCGCGGCTACACGCGGCACGGGCTAGATAGTTCGAACTAGCAAGCCATTCCGCACTATCTGTAGCCGCGCGGCACGGGGTTCGAACAAGCCGGCATTTAAAAATGGCGCCGGCCAGCTTATGCAAATGAAGCCCGGGAAATTCAAATCCCGGGCTTCATTTGCAAGTGCGGTATGCATACATTACCACCCTAGTTCGAACTAGCGGGGTAGTGTAGACATACCCCAAGAGATTAATGCTGAACCTAGCTGAACCCCCATGTTCCCACCACCTTTGGGTATCTAGCACCAGGGCAGTTTGTGAAAACTTGGGGCGTTATCCTCCTTGAAACATGTTTGGCTTTTATTTACGTGTGTGGCCGAAACACAACAAAGTAAAACAACTAATTTCATTACGTAAAACTACTACTCTGGTTAGGTTAAAGCAGGTTTCCCAACCTATGGGTCCGGACCCAAATATGAGTTGCCGTTACATTTCAAAAGGGTAATCAGATATCCCCCCAGGTGGCTCTTAAGGAGCCATTCACACATTTTTTGAATTGTCCTGGGTCACCAAGTCTTCCTGAATTGTCGAAATGGGTCCCCATCTGGAAAAGGTTGGGAACCACTGGTTAAAGTAACTAATCTAAGTAAAACAACTAATCCATGTGTGCCAGACCCGCCGGCTGAAGGGAACTGGTGGGGCTGGTGAGCTATCTGCTGATGGGCACGTTAGCAGGGTGGGATCAGTTGGTAGGGCACATGCGCGCTCTTGGCAGTCCATCCCTTGCAGAAGGGCAGCTTTGTAGACTTTGCCTCGGGTGGCTTTGCGTGTGCGCCATGGGACGTGCTGGGCCTCATGTTGCTCCGTAGCTTGAAAGTTTGCTGGAGGCGTGTGAGGACCCGCCGGAGAACAGGAACTCTGCTCCTGGGTGGGGAGTGGGGGTGTCCTCAATCTGGAGGCCTGTAGAGGGGAACCCTCAGGGCTGCCCAGTGTTTTTGGACTAGCTTGCAAAAGGTTGGTTGTGCTTGTGGCCATGGACATCACTGCTGGGTGCTTGCTGGGAGCCTTTCTCCCCTTCCTGTCCTGCGCCTGGCTTCTGTAGGCGGGAAGGAGCCACCCCACTGGCATGCTGTGGCTGGACGATGCGCATGCGTCTCCCAGAGCCCCGCACTGAGGAACCCCAGGGGATCTTGTGGGCGAGTCAGCACCTGCCGAGCCAGCGGGTCTCTTCTCTTGCTGCTTGCTGCACTTCTGGCAGACTCGGGCTGGGGGCTGGTACCTGCAGCCCTCAGGAGGCACCGTCCCATTGAGCCCAGGTGGAGCTGCCACGTCCCAGAGACCAAGCAACTCCTCAGAGACATGAGTCTTCTGCGGTTCCTGACTCTGCATCGCTCCGGGGTCCGGGTCGGCTGAGTGCCCCATGGAGACATGGTCTGCCCCAGGGCTGGCGCTGTTCAGCATCTGCATCAGGCGCTTGAGCTGCAAGTGGTGTGTGACCTGCCCAGTGACCAGTGCGTTGATGATAGAGCTTGTGCACTGCCCAGAGCCTGCTGCCTTGGGGGCAACCTCGCGGTCTTGGCTCCTGGGAAGAGCTGCTCCGTCTTGGCCTCCCAACTCCCTCAGGCACAGGACTTCTCCGGAGACCCCCTTCCTGTCCCTGTGCAGCTCCAGCTTCTCCCCGCTCCCTGCAGCGCCGGCCTCGCTCCGGTGAACGTGGAGTGTCACCGCAAGCGTCTGCTCTGTCCTGTCTGACCCCGGAGGGGGTGATGTCAGATCTGGCCTGCCAGCAGGTCACAGGGCCCAGGGCTCGCCCGGCTGCCTGCCACTCTATTGGGGTATGTCTACACTAGAAAGTTAGTTCGAACTAACGGACGTTAGTTCGAACTAACTTTCCTATGCGCTACACTAGCGCTCCGTTAGTTCGAACTTAATTCGAACTAACGGAGCGCTTAGTTCGAACTAGGTAAACCTCATTTTACGAGGACTAACGCCTAGTTCGAACTAGCTAGTTCGAACTAAGGGCTGTGTAGCCCTTTAGTTCGAACTAGTGGGAGGCTAAGGCTTCCCAGGTTTCCCTGGTGGCCACTCTGGCCAACACCAGGGAAACTCTATTGCCCCCCTCCCGGCCCCGGAGCCCTTAAAGGGCCACGGGCTGGCTACTCACTTTGTGCCAGTTGCAAGGCTGCCAGCACCCGTGCCTGCACAGCCTGCACCTGCCACACCATGAGCCAGCCATCCGAGGGCTCCCAGCCCTCCACTGCTCCCCACGACCAGCCTGGCGGCTCCCGGGAGCCTGCCCGGGGGCGCACAAGGCGGGCGCCCGCCTGGTCAAGTGCGGAGATCGTGGACCTCATCGAGGTTTGGGGGGAAGCCTCAAATGTCCACGATCTCCGCACTAGCCACCGGAACGCGGCCGTCTATGGACGCATGGCTGCCAGCCTGGCCGCCAGGGGCCACCAGCGCAGCCGGGAGCAGGTGCGCTGCAAGATTAAAGACTTGCGGCAGTCCTACTCCCGGGCCTGCCTGCCAGGGGCTGACCCGGAGGCCTGCCCCCACTTCCATGCCCTGGACCGCATCCTGGGGCCTCATGCCGTCCCTGCCCCCCGGGACGTGATTGACCCCGGGGCAGAGGGACCGCTCCTGGACACCGAGGAGGAGCAAGAGGGCTCTGAGAGCCAGGAGCCTGCTGCCAGCCTTCCCAGGACCCGGGACCCCCGAGGCACCCCACAGAGCCGCTCGCCTGCATCATCAGAGGCCGGGGAGGCGTCCACCTGTGAGTACCCTCCTGTTCCCCTTATGTGTACGGGGGGCTGGGGCGAGAGGGAGCCCCGGGACCGTGCGCCTGGGCCTTGCCCACCACGGAGCAGCAGCTGGGGATCCTGCAGGGGCCCTGGCCTTGCAGAGGGGAGCTGGGTTTCACACACCTGGGCCCCTGGGGTAATTGACCGCTGGTCTTCTTGCACCACAGCTGCAGCACCGGGGCCTGCAGGGCGCACCACACCGCCTGCAGCAGCCGCCCGCGCCCGGGCAAGCAGGACAGCCAGGAACCAGGAGGACTACCAGAGGCGGCATCTCCGGTTCCTGGACCGACAGCTCCGTCTCCAGGACCACTGGGTCCAGGAGGACCTCAGGCTGCGCCAGAGGAGTCTGGAGGCCCTGGAGGAGCAGGGCCGTGCCCTGCGAGGCCACCTCCAGAGCCTGCTAGACCGCTTTCCATTTCCTCCTCCCCCTGCTCCCCCTCTTGCTCCCCCTCTTGCTCCCCCTGCTCCCCCTCTTGCTCCCCCTCTTGCTCCCCCTGCTCCCCCTCTTGCTCCCCCTCTTGCTCCTCCTGCTCCCCCTCTTGCTCCCCCTCTTGCTCCCCCTGCTCCCCCTCTTGCTCCCCCTCTTGCTCCCCCTGCTCCCCCTCTTGCTCCTCCTGCTCCTCCTGCTCCTCCTGCTTCCGCTCCTGCTTCCTCCACACCCCCTGTCCTCTCTGCCCCCCCCTCCACAACCATTCCCCACCGACGCCCCCGGACCCGCAGTGTGGCGAGACGGGAGAGGCACCCAGACTCCCACCCCTGAGCTTTCCTTTCCCTTCCTCCCTTCCCTCCCCTCCCCTCCCAGCTCCCTCGTCCCAGGTTTCCCCCTCCCTTCTCCCACCTTCATTCCTCCCTCCCCCACCCCAGTTCTCTGAAATAAACAGACGTTTTTGTTTGAAAAACAGGTGTCTTTATTGTACAGTAGCTAGGGAGGGGAAAGGGGAAGGGGGGGGGTAGGGTGGAAGAAGGCCCCGGTGGGGCATGCAGGGAGAGGTCAGTCCTCCTCCTCCTCCACCTGGAAGCTCTCCCGCAGGGCTTCCCGGATCCGGATGGCCCCCCGCTGGGCTTCCCGGACGGCGGCGGTGCGGGGCTGACCGTAGTGTCCAGCCATGCGGTCAGCCTCAGCCATCCAGGCTGGCAAGAAAGCCTCCCCCTTCCGCTCACACAAATTGTGGAGCACACAACATGCCGCCACCACGGGAGGGATGTTGTGCTCGGCCAGGTCCAGACGGGTGAGGAGGCATCGAAAGCGGGCTTTCAGTCGCCCGAAGGCCCCCTCCACCACGATGCGGGCCCTGCTCAGCCTGTTATTGAAGGCCTGGCGGGAGGGATTGAGGTGTCCCGTGTAGGGCTTCATGAGCCAGGGCTGCAGTGGGTAGGCGGCATCCCCCACCAGGCAGACGGGCATGTCCACGTCCCCGACCCTGATGTGGCGGTCGGGGAAGAAGGTCCCGTCCTGCAGCCGCTGGCACACGGAGGAGTTCCGGTACACCCGGGCGTCGTGTGCTTTGCCGGACCAGCCCACATTTATGTCCGTCAACTGTCCCCGGTGGTCACATACGGCCTGCAGGATGACGGAGAAGTACCCCTTGCGGTTGACGTACCGGGACGCCTGGTGTTCCGGGGCACGGATGGGGATGTGCGTCCCGTCGATGGCCCCCCCGCAGTTGGGGAAGCCGAGGGCGCCGAATCCCCGGATGACGGCATCCGGGTCGGCGAGGCGGACCACCCTGCGGAGCAGCACCCGGTTGATGGCCTTGACCACCTGCGGAGAGAGACACAGCAAAGCGTCAATCAGTGGGGCGCCCGGGTGGCTGGAAGCGTGCGTGCCCTGGCAGTGCCCCGCGCCCCACTCCCGGAAGCAACCCCCCTGGCGGCGTGTAGTACGGCCGGGACAGCCCGACCCCTCCGGTGCGGGGCGCTTTCGCCTCCTCCCGCCCCCCCCTTTGTCCCTGGGGCGGCCCATCCCCTCCTCGCAGCCCCCCTGCCCCCCGGCTCGGTGGCCGACGAGCGCCGTACCTGCATGAGCACTGCTCCGACAGTGGATCTCCCCACGCCGAACTGGTTCCCGACGGATCGGTAGCTGTCCGGCGTGGAGAGCTTCCAGAGGGCGATGGCCACCCGCTTCTGGAGGGGGATGGCGGGCCTCATGCGAGTGTCCCTTCTTTGCAGGGCAGGGGCGAGCCACTCGCAGAGCTCCAGGAAGGTGTCCCTCCTCATCCTAAAGTTCTGGGTCCACTGTCGGTTGTCCCAGCGCTCCAGGACGATGCGGTCCCACCAGTCGCTGCTGGTGTCCAGACGCCAGATGCGGCGGGGCACGCCGGTGCCGGGGCGCCGCCGCGGCTCCTCCACGGCCCCCAGGGCGGCCAGGCGGAGAGGCAGGGGGCTGACGTTCCCCAGGTGGTGCCAGGCAGCCTCGAGCCATTGCTGGCAGGCTTGCAGCAGCAAGTCCAGAACGTGCACCAGAAGGTGCAGGGCGAGCCGTGGCTCCATGTTGCCACCTGCGGCGGCCCCCCCGAAGGGAAGCACCGACACAGACGGGCACAGAGACCGACGCTTTGCTGTCCCTCGGCGAGGTTGGCAAGCAAGCAGGAAAAGCTGAGAACCGGCTGTCCAGGGGGGGTCCCTTTAAGCACGAGCCTCAGATAGCCTCAGACAGCAGCCACACAAAGCAACTGCTGACCTGATGCCCTGCCAGAACCGGTTTCAGCTGCCCTTAAATGCCCCCCTGCGTCCAATCAGTGTGGACGCGCTAGTTCGAACTAGCAAAACGCTAGTTCGAACTAGTTTTTAGTTCTAGATGCGCTAGTTCGAACTAGCTTAGTTCGAATTAACTAATTCGAACTAAGTTAGTTCGAACTAGCGCTGTAGTGTAGACGTACCCTTGCTCTTCCCATCTCTGCAGTGATGTCTTGCCCTGGCGCCGGGCAGGGCGTTCGGAGCCGGTGCTTTGCCTCTCTGTCTGCCATGCAGGGGCGATGGTGGGCTGCGTGTTCCTCCCCTCTCACTGCCCCAGGATACTTCCGGGAGTAAGAGCGGGCCAGTCGCTGCCTTGTGTCCATGGGCAGGGCACGTGCATCCATCCCCCTCTCAGCGGGGGTCCTGGGAGGCCAGAGACTGGACTGAGCCTTTCTGGAAGGCGGCAGGAATGGTGAGAAATACGGTGCCATACCGCCACCGTGCAGAAGAGAGAGCCAGCCTCTCTGTCCTGGGGGGCGGGGCAATGAACTCCCTCAGGGAATCCTGCACCCTCCGGGGCAGCCCCCATCTGTGCTGCACCTGCGTCTTGGTGATGTGGAACTCCAGCCACTTCCTATCCTAGCGTTGCTCCCCAGGAAGCAGGGGAAATGGCAGCATTGGATCCAGAACCCCTTCCCTGCAGGCACACGTACAGCCCCTAGCACACAGGCCTGAGCATGGCTGGGGGCTTGTGCTATTCTAATAGAAAGATTAGCTACTCAAAATTGTGTGTGTGTGTGTGAGAGAGAGAGAGAGAGAGAGAGAGAGAGAGAGAAACAGACCCACCCACCCATCCACACCCACTGGAAAATTGTCCTCCTCTAGTGGCTGATACATTGGATGATGACAACCTACTACTGCTACCAGTTAGTGGAGTTTCTCCTTTTGCTCCAGTGGGGGAGCGCTGTACTATGGGCCTGAACATACTGGGTTTGAACCCAGCTGATGACCCATGGTTGGGGTGTGTCATGGGATGTGCCACTCTGCCTGGTCACCCCAGGAGTTCGTGGGGGAGGTCAGTGCCCCTCCCGCTGTCACACGCCATCACATCCCTCTCTCTTGGGGCTGCAGCTTCTCTCTCGTTCAACGGCCTGTTCCTGACTCCGCTCCCTGACGTGGCCACTTGGCGTTTCCCCTCTTCCCAAGGGCAGCCCTTCGGCTCCTTGTCACCCCTATGGTGCCCCGGCAGGTTCCCCTCTCACTGCCCTGCCAGACCCTGCGACAAGCTCAGTGGCTGGCAGGGAAACCCAGGCGCCCATCTACCTCCCCATTCCAGGCCAGGGACCCTCCTCCCAGCAGTTCTGGGCTGCCTGGCCCAGCTGTCACTGCTCCGTCCCTGGACTGCTTCCTACTGCTCCTAGTTCCCCTTCCTGCGCTGGGTGTGCCGGGTCCAAACATGCCTCCCTCTGCCCAGGCAGGGACCGTCCTCTCCAGCAGCAGCCCCTCTCTGCAGCCGGCTTCTTGGCTTTCTCCACCCAGCCCGCTCCTGCCCAGCTCAGTCTGTTTGCCATCCCTTCCCCGCTGCTGTTCTTCCTTTCAGGGACCTCTTGTAGGGTTCCTAGGCCCGCCTGGCCACCTTAGGCCCTGCCAGGGTGGGGTGGGGTGGGCACAGAGTCCTGCTACTGCTGACAGTGGGCAGGTAGCTGCCCCCCCCCCCCACCCCGTGTCTCCTGCAGCCATGTGTACACACTCTCTCTCTCCCCTGCCCGGTGTCTCCCACCACAAGAGGCTGGTTCCTTTTCTCCTCCACAGTCACCCTCAGCTGCTGCTGCCAGGATGCCAGGGCTGGCTCAGGCTTTTGCAAGGCCTCCCTGCTGCTACCTCACGTCCCTGTCACGGGTCCCTGGCCTGGGCAGATAAAGCCTCTTGGGGGCTTTTCCCTGCTATTTTAGGATCCTGGAGTGTCTGGTTTTCCCTGCCCCCTCTTCTCTGCATTCACTCCCCTCCCCGCAACATCCTTGAGTCTGGTGCCCCCGTGCATGGTCTTACGGTGTCAGATCTTCACCTAGGTACCGGGCCACGTCCTGTATCCTCTCCTCCACGAGCCGCAGGCTATGAGACAGGGTGAGCTTCTTCAACAGCATGTGGCGGCTGGGGACAGAGAGAGTCTCCCTGCCCCTACCCCATGGAGGTAGAGTTGTGCCTGGCTTGTGCTAGGAGGGGTTAGCTGGAATGGGAGGTGAGTTTCAAGAGAAAAACCTCTCTGACACCCCAGCTCTTCCTGTGCCCCAATCAGCTCTGGGCCTAACACACCCGTGAGGGGTTGTAGAACCCAATCTCACCTACCCTGAATGGGTTCTCCTGGTTCCAAGAAACCAGCCACAGGTCCTAGGTCAATTTACACTCTGGATCTTACCCACAAGATCACGCTGAGCCAATCCTTTAGAATCTAACATCTAAAGGTTTATTACTAAAAGAAAGAAAAGCCTGAGAGTGAGGCTGTTAGGGTATGTCATGGAACGAGGTGTACAGCTAGTTTGGATTAGGAAGCCTAATCCGAACTAGCTAGTCCGTGCCGCGTGTAGCCGTGTGGTACGGGGTCCGACCTAGCCGGCATTTAAAAATGGCGCCGGCCGGCTTTATGCAAATGAAGCCCGGGAAATTCAAATCCCAGGCTTCATTTGCAACTCCGTATGACTACATTACCCCCCCTAGTTCGAACTAGGGGGGTAGTGTAGACATACCCTTAAAGGATAATACATTACGTGCATCGAATCTCCCAGTTCTCGATACAGGCTTGCAGCAGAGATGTTATAACTGCTGGCATAAAAGCTGAGCTGAAGACCAAGATGGAGAGTACCACACGACACTTATATACCTCCCCTGGCATCTTCCTGGCTAGAGTGGGTCACATGGTCAGTGGTCACGCCTATAGCTTCATTTACCAGGTTTGTCTTTGGCATTTAGAGATGTATTGTCCTTGGACCCTTGCTCATCAGCATGGCCAATAAGCAAACATTCCTGGCCCATTTCTCTGCCTAAGACAGAGAATTTTCCAGCATCCATACAGAGTACATATTTATAACTCCACATACAGATACCAAACAAGTACATGAACAGCATACACAGATTCAGTAGAACAGAAGCTTTTGCTTGACACATTACATGGCCCCCTTTGTAAACACTTTGGGGCAAATTACCCCCCTATGGGTGCAGCAGTGAGCTGGTTGCTCCCCTTAAAAATCCAGTAATGTGACATGGTTACACTTGGGACTCAGGAGGTGATACAAATACCTATGTTCTGAAATATATTAGTCTTTTCAAGCTGGTCTGAATATTTAGAGCAGAGTTGGGGAACCTTTTTTGGGTCCGGGGGCCGCTGACCCACAGAAAAATCAGTCGGGGGCTGCACACAAGTGAGAAGCAAAACAAACAAACAACCCCTCCCTCCCTGATGTGACTTCTGACTAAGAAGCAGAAAGACCCTCCTCACATTCCCCTCAGAAAAAAAAGCCCAAACTGACTGGTTTTCCTCTGCAAATCTTGAAATATATCATTTAGGTTTTTGGAGGAAAAAAAGCCTGCACATTTTGTTAGCTGCTAAAAAAAATTTTTTTAAAAATCTCTCGAGCTGTTTTAGTTCTAGTCTTCTAACATATCTATGTTCGCATTTGACATGTGCACAACTGACTCTGCCATTAGCAAGTTGGGCATTTTGCAAATTCTGTGAACTGAGGAGTCTGAAAACATAGGTATCCCCTACTCTCTACCATTGAAATGCACTGCCAGGTAATGGAATGAGAATCTCTCTTGCTCTCTAAGGGTATGTCTACACTACAGCACTAATTCGAACTAAGCTAATTCGAACTAGTGCATCTAGACCTAAAAACTAATTCGAATTAGCATTTTGCTAATTCAAACTAGCATGTCCACATTGAGTGGACCCTGAACCAAAGTTAAGGCTGGCTGGAACCAGTGCCGGCAGGGCACCAGGTTAGGATTTAGAGCGTGGAGCTGCTGCCTCAGGCTAGCCGAGGGCCGTGCTTAAAAGGACCCGAACCCCACCCCAGACAGACAGTTCTCAGGGTTCCCCGCTTGCTTGTCTACCTCGATGAGGGACAGCAAAGCAGTCCTGTCTTGGAATGCCCTGAGTGCCCACACTCAGCACATCACAGCATTCGGCCATCAGCGCGGCTGCACCTGCCGCAGGTTGCCATCTGGGGGGGTCAATTGCGGGGCTGTCAGGATCCAGGAGGCTCTGCAGGAGAGCTTCCACCCCGAGGAGACCGCAGAGCCACCCCAGCCCTCCCTCACCTCCTTCCACTTACCCCTCCCTACCCCTCCTTCCTGAAGTAAAAAATAAAGGACACGTGTGTTCAAAAATAGAAACTCTCTTTATTTAACAAAACTGGGGTGGAGGTTAACCTCTGGGGAGACTGGGAAAAGGAGGTGGGAGAGGGGAAGAGAGAGGGTGGGAGAGGGGAGGGGGAAACCTGGGAGGAGGGAGCTGGAAGGGGGAAGCCAGGGGAAGAAGGAGGAGGGGAAGTATAAAACTATGGAATGCCGTATCTTCAGTACTGTGTACAGATGTCGTCTCCTCACCTCAAAAAAGATATTTTGGCCTTGGAAAGGGTTCAGAAAAGGGCAACTAAAATGATTAGGGGTTTGGAACGGGTCCCATATGAAGAGAGGCTAAAGAGACTGGGACTTTTCAGCTTAGAAAAGAGAAGACTGGGGGGGATATGATAGAGGTTTGGAAAATCATGAGTGGTGTGGAGAGGGTGAATAAATAAAAGTTCTCCATTAGTTCCCATAATATAAGGACTAGAGGACACCAAATGAAATTAATGGGCAGCAGGTTTAAAACTAATAAGCGAAAGTTCTTCTTCACACAGCACATAGTCAACTTGTGGAACTCCTTGCCACAGGAGCTGTGAAGGCTAGAACTATTACAGAGTTTAAAGAGAAGTTAGATAAATCCATGGAGGTTGGATCCATGGAGTGCTATTAGCCAGGGGGTAGAAATGGTGTCCCTGGCCTCTGTTTGTGAAAGGCTGGAGATGGATGGCATGAGACAAATCGCTTGGTCATTGTCTTTAGTCCATCCCCTCCAGGGTACCTGGTTCTGGCCACTGTCGGCAGACAGGCTACTGGGCTAGATGGACCTTTGGTCTGACCCAGTACGACCATTCTTATGTTCTAAGCTCAGGGCTCAGGGTTGGGGGTCACACTGGAACAACTTGATTTTCATGCAAACCTGCTCCTGGGTCTGCATGTGGCCTCTGGTGGCCAGGCTGTCAGCCATGCGGCCATAGACGGCCGTGTTCCTGTGGCTAGTGTGGAGATCGTGGACGTTGGAGGCCTCCCCCCAAACCTCGATGAGGTCCATGATCTCCTCACTAGACCAGGCAGGCGCCCGCCTCTTGCAGCCCTGGGCAGGCTCCTGGGAGCCGCCAGCCTGGACCTGGGAAGAGGCGAAGGGCTGGGTGGCAGCGGGTGGCTGGCTTGTGCCGTGCCAGGTGCAGGGTCTGCTGGCTGGGTGCTGGCAGGCTTGCAACTGGCACAAGCACCGTTGCCAGACCGTGCCCCTTTAAGGGCTCTGGGGCCGGGAGGGGGGCAGAAAAGTTTCCCTGGTTTGGGCCAGAATGGCCACCAAGGCAACCAGGGAAGGGCTAGCCTCCAACTAGTTCGAATTAAGTGGCTACACAGCCCTTAATTCGAACTACTTAATTCGAACTAGGCGTTAGTCCTCGTAGAATGAGGTTTACCTAGTTCGAATTAGGCGCTCCGCTAGTTCGATATAAATTTGAACTAGTGGTTTGTATGTGTAGTGCCTATGGGTATGTCTACACTACCCTCCTAGTTCGAACTAGGTGGGTAATGTATGCATACCGCACTTGCAAATGAAGCCCGGGATTTGAATTTCCCGGGCTTCATTTGCATAAGCGGGGAGCTGCCATTTTTAAAACCCCACTGGTTTGAACCCCGTGCAGCGCGGCTACACGGGGCTCGAACTAGGTAGTTCGGACTAGGATTCCTATTCCGAACTACCAGTACACCTCTTGCAGCCCTGGGCAGGCTCCTGGGAGCCGCCAGCCTGGACCTGGGAAGAGGCGGAGGGCTGGGTGGCAGCGGGTGGCTGGCTTGTGCCGTGCCAGGTGCAGGGTCTGTTGGCTGGGTGCTGGCACGGTTCCACGAGGTGTACCGGTAGTTCGGAATAGGAATCCTAGTCCGAACTACCTAGTTCGAGCCCTGTGTAGCCGCGCTGCACGGGGTTCGAACCAGCGGGGTTTTAAAAATGGCGGCTCCCCGCTTATGCAAATGAAGCCCGGGAAATTCAAATCCCGGGCTTCATTTGTAAGTGCGGTATGCCTACATTACCCCGCTAGTTCGAACTAGGAGGGTAGTGTAGACATACCCTATGAAAGTTAATTCAAACTAATGGCTGCTAGTTCAAATTAACTTTGTAGTGTAGACATACCCTAAGATTTGCTATAACACTTAAGGCACCGCATGACAGCACATTTCATCTGTATTTCCCGCTTCAATTAATTAATGCTACAATCACTGTATTTTAAATTCCCACTTTACTCATACTTCAGTGAGAGACATTGAAATAGCTCAATTAACACCCCCACAAAATGAAAGGAAAAAAAGTCTGTACAAAAGCTCACTAAAAGACAGGTTTCATTAATGAGAATTGTCGTTGCCTCCTTTGAAAAGTCACATTTTTTTCAGCAGTTCAAGCAGCCGATTAATTTTTCTGTATTCCACGTTGAAGTCTGCAAAGAGAGCAGCAGGTTAGAACATGGTTAGCTGACTTTCTTCTGCAGAAGAATTGGCCATTTCCCTTTGTTACGCAGCAAGGAAAGGGTTCTAATCCTCCATCCAAACATAGGAACACAACGACCTCCGTTCTGTGTATTTCAGTGCTTTGTGGAGTGCCGCAGTGATACGTTCTCCTCATAGACTGAGACTTTAAGGTCAGAATGGACCCTCACGATAATCCAGTCTGCACTTCGGAGGCCTCTAACCCTCCCCCACCCATGTCTGTAGCAGGGTTATCACCTCTGAAGTCCTTAAATCTTGCTCTGAAGACTTCAATATGCAGAGAATCCCCCCTGTGCATGAGTTCAACCCAGAGAGTGACAGGTGGGGGAACCCTTCCTAAAAATGACAAACGGTCAGCCCCTGAGCATTTGGATGAGACTCTTGCTTGCTGAAGTCCCTCTGGGCAACCACCACCGGGCAAATTTAAACCTAGGACCCCTGGGGCTTAGTGTAGGACCTCTACAGCTAGGCTACATCTACACTGGCACCCTTTTCCGGAAAAGGGATGCAGATGAGCCAAGTCGGAATTGCAAATGCAGCGGGGATTTAAATTTTCCCCGCTCCATTTGCATGAACATGGCTGCCGCTTTTTTCCGGCTCGGGGTTTGCTGGAAAAAAGCGCCAGTTTAGACAGGGATCTTTCGTAAAATAAAGCCTTTTCCGGAAGATCTCTTATTCCTGATTTTAAGAGGAATAAGGGATCTTTCGGAAAAGGCTTTATTTTCTGAAAGGTCCCTGTCTAGACTGGTGCTTTTTTCCGGCAAAGCCCCGAGCCGGAAAAAAGCGGCAGCCATGTTCATGCAAATGGAGCGGGGAAAATTTAAATCCCCGCTGCATTTGCAATTCCGACTTGGCTCATCTGCATCCCTTTTCCGGAAAAGGGTGCCAGTGTAGACACAGCCCTAGCGTGATAAAGCCAGCTGGCTCCCGGTTGGGCTGTAGAGCTCCCTTCTTCTTATCTCTTGCCACTGCATGGGACAGTGACCCACCCCTGGCGTGTGGGTTACATCTGCACACAACTTCCACTCTTATGAATGTGTTTTCTCTGGAGTTCACCTTCTTTGACACTCCCCTGGGGCTTTGCATCCAAAGAGCACAGAGTGCTTTGGAATAGTGGGGAAAATGTCCCCATTTTACAGATGGAGAAACAGAGGCACGGGGCAGTTCAGTGAATTTCCCAAGGCCACACAGAAGGAGGCAGCACAGCCAGCAAGAGAACAGATCACCTTAGGGTTAGGCATGGCCTTGGCACTAAGAAGAGGTGGGCATGTGCAGTGGGTATGCTAGGCAGGGGGAGGCGTTGCCTTCCCAAACCACCAGCCTGGCCCTGCCCACAGTCCACCCTCAGAACGCTGTCAACGTACTGGGGGTGGAGTGTTGCTGCTCCCAAGTGCCCTCCCTCCCTGTGCTCTGGGGCTGGGGATGCTGGGGCTGTGCACTGCTCCATCTCCCCGTGATGCTGGGGGCGTGTGGCTTGGTTCCTGTGGAGGTGGGGCCTAGACAAAGGGGGTGGGGTTAGGGGCTTGCCTCCCTCAGCCCTACCTTCACCCACCGCCTATGGAGCCGGTGGGATTCCCAGCTCTGCCAGCATGCCTGTGAGCCATGGGCAGGTCATTTTACCACCCCAAAGTCAATGGAAACCCTCCCGAGTGGTTTAGCGGTATGGGTGGAGGTTGGGTAGCCCTTGGAGCGGCCAGGATGCAGGGAGCCATGCAGCCCCCCTGCTCCGTCGGCAGCCCCTCCACACTGGTTGCATGGTGTGCACCCGGGGTGCTCGTGGCACTGGGAAAACCCAGCGCCTGCCCTCACAGGGGCCTTCTGCACTAGCCCCTTTCAGAAGGGCGGGAGGAGCTGCGGTGTCCAAAGCTCACCCCATCCGTCCCTTGCAGGGAGGAGGCCCCCGCTTCACCGTGACGCATCCTAAGCCCGTGGACGTCTCCCCACACGCACGGTTCTGCTCACGCTCCGAGATCACGTAAGGGCCTGGCTCAGCAGCCTGGGAAGACCTGGGCATGGGCCCCTTGTTGGACCCTTCTGCCCTGCCTGACCAAAGGTGGCTCCCGCCGCTGCAGACGGAGGTGATTTCGGTGTTACCTGGCAGCTCCTTGGTGAGTTCTTCCCAGTGGAACGGGGCGACTTTGAACATCATGGAGATGGCCTTCTGCAGCTGCATCTTGATCTTGTCCTGCAATAAACACACAGCCCTGCCAGTGAGCACGGGGAGAGGGAGCTGGATCTGTGCCCCAGCTGCACTGCCTGTGACTTTCCACTCACAATCACACACACACACACACACACACCCTGCAATGACATCAATGGGTCAAGGAGGGCCTTGTGTGACAGCTGGAGGGTAACACGGGCGTGCTGGTTAGGACGGGCAGGAAGGAAAGAGCCCGCTGGACTTGTACAACCCAAGGGGAGTTGACGGCTCTGGCAGGTGGCTTGTAGGCAGAGCTCATTTCGTCTGGGTCACAGTACAAATGATGGCAGAGACGCCATTTTGACGGTGGCTTTCCAGAGGAGACCCCTGGCTTAAGCTGAGCCCTCAGTCACACCTTGCATAGAGCTGTGACACACCGGCCTCCTGCTCCCGGCCCGAGGAAGAGCTCTGTGATGCTTGAAAGCCAACGGCAGAGATTCCCTCACCCGCCTTGCCCGCCCAGGGTCACTGGCAGCGGCACCAGCCCCCTTGGAAGAACTCCATTGCAGGCCACAGAGGTCCTGGGCTAGTTGGACGCTGCATCCGTAACAACAGGGAGCAACGTCAGACTGCTTGTTTGTGTCTTTCAGCATCTGCGCCAAGTCCCTGGGATTCCCCTGCAGGCGAGTCCACAGGAACCAGGGTCACGAAGCTTTCAGGAGCGTGTGGAGAGGATGGTTCATCACACCGTGCCAGCTGTTAAACAACTGCTCGTTATTCTAGGCAATGTCAGTCCCCTTAATGCAGGAGCCTCTGACTTTTCCTGGGAGGATCCTCTGAGCTGCAGTCTGGCCCAGTGTTTCTTAAACTGTGTTCCGAGGCACACCGGTGTGCTGCGAGGCAGTTGGAGGTGTGCCACGGAGAGCAACAGAATTCAAACTGGCCGCCCTTAAAGAGGCAGCTGACCTTTTTTCCTCAATAACTTCCTCCTGATCCTTTCCTGCCCCCTCCCAGGAGCCCTTGGGAAAAAGGAGGGAAAAGCTGTTGCTGCTCTTCCAGGCTGCGCAGGGAGAGTCAGGGGAGGCTGCATTTGGGGAGAGGAGCCGGATTGCTGCTGAGGAGCCTCTTCCAGGCCAGGAGCTGTTGTGCTGGGGCTTGGCTCTAGCAGGCTGCTTCGGGGCGGTTGATTGTCCCTGGAGGGGAGAGCCCCCGGCTGTGCCTGTGGCTGGGAAGGGCCTGCACAGGAGGTGACTGTGAGTAACTGGGGCTGTTTGGCAGAGCGCTGCCTGGGACGGAGCCCGGAAGACCGACTGACTCTGCCCAAAGAGAGCCAGAGTGAGCTCCCCAGGGACCAGAGCTGCTGGCATTGGGTGGGCCTGCTCCAGCAGCAGAGGGGTTTTCAGCTGGCTGTCTGCCTGGACTGACACACACAACCTGCCCAGGGCTGTCTCCACTCCAGCTGCAGCCCTTTGAGCGCCCCAGGCCAGCAGGTGAGTCCAGAGGAGGGTGGCAGCACATGCCAGAGACACGTCTCCTTTCTTCCTGGGCACTTCAATTGATTTTCTTCATGTTTAGTCTGCTCAACCCTGTTTGGTTACGTTGCTGAGCAGAGGTGGCTAATTCTAATTCAATCAATGAGAGGAGTGTTATTTACAATGGTTGCCTTGGAGTTAGACCCAGATCGTTACTGGAGTAAGTTGATTCCTGGAGGCTCCCCAGGCGCAGCATTCAGTGTGCACAGGGCCAGCCAGGTGGAGGCACCGGCACTGTATATTCCTTTAGGACCAAGGGACAGTGGCAAGGGGGTGAGTGGGGATTCCCGGCTATCCAATATCACCACTTGGCTACGCAGGATCCCTGTTAGTGTTAAAACCTCCAGGCACCCAGGGGAGCCTGGCCTGCTCCCGAGTGACCAGGGAGGGAAGAGAGGGCTACACAAAGAAGGTACATGTTGCTAGAATATATATTTGCTGGTACCGTCAATATTGTTCCTAGCTACAGCCTTGGAGTTCCATGCCGTTTGCCATAGGGAACATAAGAACATCAGAGCAGCCATAACGGGTGAGACCAAAGGTCCATCTAGCCCAGTGTCCTGTCTGCTCACAGTGGCCAATGCCAGGTGTTCAAAGGGAGTGAACAGAAGAGAGAATCATCACGAGATCCCTCCTCTGTTGCCCATTTCCAGCTTTTGACAAACAGAGACCAGGGACACCATTCCTCCCCATCCTGGCTAATAAGTATTGAAGGATCCATCCTCCATGAATCTATCTAGCTCTTTTTTGAACCCTGTTAAATTCCTAGCCTTCACTGCATCTTCTGGCAAGGAGTTCCACAGGTTGACTGCGCTGAGTGAAGAAAAACTTCCTTTGGTTTGTTTTAAAATTGCTCCTGATTCATTTCATTTCACGTCCCCTCATTCTTGTGTTATGAGAACTTAAGAATGGCCAGACTGGGTCAGATTAAAGGTCCATCTAGCCCAGTGTCCTGTGATCTGACAGTGCTCAATGTCACACGTCCAGAGGGGATAAAACAGGATGGGTTTATTAGCGAGTCATCCATCCTCTGTCTACCACTCCCAGCTTGAGACATTCAGAAGATGAGGCTGCATCTCTGCCCATCTTAGCTAATAATCACTGATAGACCTATCCTCCATGAATTTGTCTAATTCTTTTGTGAAATCCCATTGTTGTTTTGGACTTTGCAACATCCCCTGGCAAGGAGTTCCACGGGTTGATGTGTGCTGCATGAAGAAAAACGTCCTTTGGTTTGTTTTAAACCTGCTGTCTATTAATTTCATTGGGTGACCCCTAGTTCTTTCATTATGTGAAGGAGGAAATAGCACTTCTATATTCATTTTCTACATGCCATTCATGATTGTATAGACGGAGAGCAAATCCCCTGGAGATCACTTTTCCAAGCTCAGATATCTGAGTCTTTGCAAGGGCTCCTCGTCCATATTCTTACTCATCTTTGTTGCCCTTCTCTGCCCCTTTCCAAATTGTAGTGTATCTTTGGGTATGTCTACACTACAAAGTTAATTCGAACTAACAGACGTTAGTTCAAACTAACTTTCATAGGCGCTACACACACGAACCGCTAGTTCGAACTTAATTCGAACTAGCGGAGCGCTTAATTCGAACTAGGTAAACCTCATTCCACGAGGACTAATGCCTAGTTCGAATTAAGGGCTATGTAGCCACTTAATTTGAATTAGTGGGAGGCTAGCCCTCCCCAGCTTGCCCTGGTGGCCACTCTGGCCAACACCAGGGAAACACTTCTGCCCCCCTCCTGGCCCCGGAGCCCTTAAAGGGGCACGGGCTGGCTACGGTGACCGTGCCAGGTGCAAGCCTGCCAGCACCCGGCCAGCAGACCCTGCACCTGGCATGGCACGAGCCCGCCACCCAGCCCTCCACCTCTTCCCGGGACCAGGCTGGCGGCTCCCGGGAGCCTGCCCAGGTCCGCAAGAGGCGGGCGCCCGCCTGGTCTAGTGCAGACATCTTGGACCTCATCCACGACCTCCGCACTAGGCACAGGAAAGTGGCCATCTAGGGCAGGATAGCTGCCAGCCTGGCCACCCAGAAGCAGGTTTGCATGAAAATCAAGGTAGTCCACTGAGACCCCCGACCCTGAGCCTTGAGCTTAGAATGGCCGTACTGGGTCAGACCAAAGGTCCATCTAGCCCAGTAGCCTGTCTGCCAACAGCGGCCAACCCTAGGGACCCTGGAGGGGATGGAGTGAAGACAAAGACCAAGCCATTTGTCTCGCGCCATCCATCTCCAGCCTTCCACAAACAGAGGCCAGGGACACCATTTCTACCCCCTGGCTAATAACACTCCATGGACCCAACCTCCATGACTTTATCTCACTTCTCTGTAAACTCTGTTCTAGTTCTAGCCTTCACAGCCTCCTGCAGCAAGGAGTTCCACAGGTTGACTATTTGCTTTGTGAAGAACAAATTTCTGTTGTTAGTTTGAAGACTGCTACCTATTCATTTCATTTGGTGTCCTCTAGTCCTTCTATTATGGGAACTAATGAAGAACTTTTCTTTATGCACCCTCTCCACACCACTCATGCTTTTATAGACCTCTATTATATCCCCCCTCAGTCTCCTCTTTTCTAAGCTGAGAAGTCCCAGTCTCTTTAGCCTCTCTTCATATGGGACCTGTTCCAAATCCCTGATCATTTTAGTTGCCCTCCCCTCTCCCACCCTCTCTCTTCCCCTCTCCCACCTCCTTTTCCCAGTCTCCCTGAGTTTTGTTCAATAAAGAGAGTTTCTATTTTTGAACACACGTGTCCTTTATTTTGTACATCAGGAAGGGGCGCTAGGGAGGGGTAAGTGGAAGGAGGTGAGGGAGGAATGGGGTACGAGCCCCCAATGGGGAGGACTGGGCTGGCTCTGCGGGCTCCTTAGGGTAGAAGCTCTCCTGAAGCCCCTCGATTGACCCCCCCCCCCGGATGGCAGCCTGCGGCAAGTGCAGCCGGGCTGATGGCTGAGTGCTGTGATGTGCCGAGTGTTGGCACTCAGGGCACTCCAAGCCAGGACTGCTTTGCAAGCGGGGAACCCCTGAGAACTGTCTGTCCGGGGTGGGGGTCGGGTCCCTTTAAGCACAGCCCTCGGCTAGCCTGAGACAGCAGCTCCACGCTCTAAGTCCTAATCTGATGCCCTGCCGGCACTGCTTCCGGCCAGCCTTAACCTTGGTTCAGGGTCACTCAGTGTGGACATGCTAGTTCGAATTAGCAAAACGCTAATTCGAACTAGTCTTTAAGTCTAGATGCGCTAATTCGAATTAGCTTAGTTCAAATTAACTAATTCGAACTACATTAGTTCGAATTAGTGCTGTAGTGTAGACATAACCTTTGTGAGGCGAGCTGAGAGGGCTGCATGCAGTATTCTGGGTGGGGGTATTCCAAACTGTATGGAGGAACATTCGGTTTCAGGATTATTCTCTGTCCCTTTCCATCTGCACAGTTTGCCACCTGTTTACCCCTTTTTCCAGATGCTTTATGAATCTGTTGAACAGCCCTGATCTTTGGTCTAGTATCTGGCTGGGCAGCTTGCTCCGGGCCTCTCCTTCTTTGGACACTGTGCAGCTCCCAGACCCCACTCCTCACCCCCATCAGTACAGCCCCACAGAACAGGGGGAAGTGCCTCTCACCTTCAGATCCTGGAGCTGCTTGTTCATCTTCTCTATTTCGTTATCAAACATCCTGTCCTTCGTCTCCCTCTCTATGTTTTCCTGGAGGATTTTCTTCATCCGCTGGAAGGATCCCGGGCCCTTGAGCTGAGCTGCAACTGTTGGAAAGACGGGAGCAGTCAGCGAGCTAGAGGCGCCGGGGAAGATTTGCAGTGGCAGCAGGAGGTGCTGGAGACAGGTTTACAGGAGGAAAACAACGGCAGTGTCAGCACCAAAGGGACGTCCCCGCTGCTCTTCTAGGGAGAGCGACCTGAGTGCTGGAGAACAGAGCCGCCTGGCTGCCGCTGAGAATAACCCTCCCTCGTATCTCTCAGGGCAAATGGCCCCTCCATGCCTGTACGTGCTCCAGCCTGAGTGGGCTTCAGGTACTGCAGAGGTGCCAGTGAAATGCTGAGCAGGAATGGATTTGTGCCAGATCCCAGCCGCTCTTCCAAGACTGCCCCATCGATGACGACAATGACGTGTGGATTCATGTGAGAAAGTGGGTTTTACTAATGGCCAACCCGTTCCCAGAGACATGACAATGTCTCTCTAATTAGCCAGGCACACGGTAAGGCGGATGGTATCAAGGACTAAAGTTCCTTGACTCTAGCACCTTTTCCTTGTTGTTCTTGCGCTGTAACAAAAGCCAAAAAAACTCCACGGAGCTTTGATCAACAACTCAGAGCTGTTCACAGGCTCATGGGATCGCAGAAGGGCAGGGCTGGACGGGGACCTCAATAGATCATCTAGTCCAGCCCCCAGGACTATCTGACGCACAGACTCTAACGCCCCACCCCGGCTAGTTTAACTTGCTTCTCATTGTCCCTCTCGGTGAAGCAGCACGTGAATTCCACCTTAGGTCCACCGATTCCTAAAACGTTTTCTTCTCCTGCAGCCTTCACCCTCGAGTTTCACCTGACATTCTTCCACTTTGGAGGATGAAGTTCAAATTCATCCTCACCCCCACCCCTCCCTCTCGGCCTGATGCCAAAGAACCAGCCCACACCAGGAAGCTCGGGGTCACCCAGCAGAAGGGTCCTACCTTCGTAGTGAGGGCGTAAGTGACTTTGGATGGACTGCACCAGGGAGGAGTAGATATCTATCTTCCTCTGAAGGATCTTCCTTTCCAGCAGGCTCAAGATGATGTTAGTCTGTGGGAATCAATTTAAAGCATTTGCCATTATCTCTGCTATCCCTGTTTGTGAAAATGAGCTAAAGAAATGGTTTGGGACACTGGTCAGGTGTTGGGACATTGCAGCTGATCACAGGGTGTGTCTGTGTGGGTGTGTGTGGTTCAACCCACAATTAAGGTGGACTACGCAGGTGTGAATTTTTAAGGCCAGAGTTTAGACACAAATGGTGAATTCAAACTGCCTCTGTGATCTCCACAATTAATTTTCCACCTTAAAGGCTGCCTGGTAGCTTCTAACTAACTTGGATTTCATATTCCTGGGCCTCATGCACTGAGCCCCAGAGTTCTAGCTGGAATCTGAAGATTGCCGACTTGTGGGTAGAAACTTGGAGTCTCTGCTGAGTTTTCTGCTTCTAGGACAGGAACCAGAGCCTAGAAACCTAATTTTAATGTTGAGAAATGTAAAGGCGTGCACACTGGAAAGAATAGTCCCCACTCTACATACAAAATGATGGGAACTAATTTGGCTAGAACCACTCAAGAGAGAGCTTGGAGTCACTGTGGATGGTTCACAGAAAATAGTCACTCCATGCACAGCGTCCATCAAAAAAGCAAACTGAATGTTAAGAATCATTAAAAAAGGAACAGAGGATAAGACAGAGAACATCTTACGGCCTCTGAATAAATCCATGGGATGCCTAAATCTTGAACACTGCGTACAAATGTGGTTGCCTCATCTCCAAAAAGATATCTTGGAATTGAAGAAGGTTCAGAAAAGGGCAACAAAAATGATGAGGGGTTTGGAATGGGTCCCATATGAAGAGAGATGTGATCGAGGTCTATGAAATCATGAGTGGTGTGGAGAAAGTGAATAAGGAAAAGTTATTTACTTGCTCCCATGACATAAGAACTAAGGGTCACCAAAGGAAATGAATAGGTAGTAGGTTTAAAACAAACCAAAGGAAGTTTTTCTTCACTCAGCGCACAGTCAACCTGTGGAATTCCTTGCCAGAGGATGTGGTGAAGGTCAGGACTTGAACAGGGTTCAAAAAAGAACTAGATAACTTCAGAGGTTAGGTCCATCAATGGCTATTAACCAGGATGGGCAGGGATGATGTCCCTGGCCTCTGTTTGGCAGAGGCTGGGAATGGGCAACAGGGGAGGGATCACGTGATGATTCCCTGTTCTGTTCGCTCCCACTGGGGTCCCTGGCATTGGCCACTGTGGGCAGACAGGACCCTGGGCCGGAAGGACCTTTGGTCTGACCCGTCTGGCTGTTCTGATGTTCTGATCTGCTCTGGTGCTTTCAAATAACTACACTCAGCAGCAACCTAAGGGAGCAGGTTCTCTGTCCAGCCACGGGGATGAGAACCCATGCTGGTGTGTCCTTTGGCATGCCTGGCTGCTTTCCAACGATACGATGCATTCGAGCTCTGCCCGTTGATGCTGACATGACACGTACCTGGCAGGGCTCTGGTGGAGAAGGGGCTGAGCAGCGTATCCGCCCCACACTGTGGGCCGGGATGATTTTCAGCTCTTGCTATTTATTTCATTGGTGGGCAGAGAAAGTCAAATTCTGCTTGGCTCACAGACTGGTCCTAGGCCTTCCCCTTGGGTGTGTCAAGGACACTGGGCTGGGGGGGTTGGCTGACATCCTTCCCTATAGGGCCCAGCCAATCCAGTCCGGGGGTCACTTTACAGCAGGAAGGGTGGGGTTTCTGGGGTCACCTTGCCTTGTGCTTTGGCTGTTCTTGGTCGCATAGGTGTGCGCATGGTGTGTGCTGGGTGTGCCCAGGCACACCCTAATGTCTCAAAAAAAAGTGGCTTTGCGTTTTAATTGAATCGCATGATACCCTCTTTTAGTTTTCAAGTATGGATTGTTGTCTTATGCAATAAGCGCCGAATTGCGTAATATAGATGCTGTAGAAATGTATAGAAAGCCAGTGCTCACTCACAGCATGTCCTTTATGATTGAGTATTCAATAAATGTTTGCCTTTAAAAAAAAAAAAATTCCCTGGGTGCACACCCTAATGAGATGTGCTGCGCTCACCTATGCTTGGTCGCTGGGGGGTCCCTAGGGGAACCGCTCCTGCTGGCGTCACTTTGAAAAGCCCATGGGTTGCTGTAATTGACATCAGGGCCAAACCAGCCCTGGAGTCAACGCGGTTCCCCTATCCCGGGGCCCTGCACTAAACACAGCTCTGCTTGCCGGGTGATCGGCCCAACAGGGACACCAGGCAATACTCTGAACAGCTGACTCCAGGGGTGGTCTGGTGCTGGAAAAAAACAGTGGTGGCCAAGCACCCAGAGGCAGCCCCCCCATCCGCTCCACCGTCCCCCCTCCCTCGGCACCTTCTGCCTGCTGCCATCAGCTGTTCCCCAGCATGCCAGAGGCACCAGGCGGCGGGGCAGTGCACGGGGCGGGAGGGATGCGCTCAGGAGCGGGGTGGAATGGGGCAGGAACAGGCAGTCGGGGACAGAGTGGGAGGGGGTAGAAAGCAAGGTGGGGGTGAGGCCTTTGGGGAAGTGAGAAGGTGGGGCAGGGTGTGGACAGAGCTGGACGACTCCTGCCCCAGGTGCGCTAGCTGGCGGTGCAGCGCCCTCCCCTCTTCACTTACCTCCTGAATTAAGAACTTGATCTTCCAGGTGTCACTGGTCACAGCCCTCGTCTGCCTGACGTCTCGGATCTTCGCCTGGACCGAGGTTCTGAACTTGTCCAGGCACGGCCTCAGCGAGGCGCTGGGGAAGAGCGAACAGCCGGAGTCAGCCCCGAGGCCGGCCCATCACTCCAGCTAGGAAGTTCGGCTTCTTGTGCTGACCCTGCCTGGCCTGGCTCCTGGGCCTACACAGGGCGCCAGGACCGGCCAGGGACATGAAG
Source organism: Pelodiscus sinensis (assembly GCF_049634645.1). Taxonomy (NCBI): domain Eukaryota; kingdom Metazoa; phylum Chordata; order Testudines; family Trionychidae; genus Pelodiscus; species Pelodiscus sinensis. Next base: position 189,654 of record NW_027465815.1, read on the forward strand.
GAAGCTGTCGGCCCTGCCTTCCAAGCTGGCAGGCCCTGTGGTGTTACCTCACCAGGTCTAGCGGCCAGAACCTAAGGCCTGGGCCCCAGATGTGACCCCTGGCTTGCCTGAATCCAGCTCAGGAAGCTTGGGGCTCCCCTTCAGCATTGAGGAGCACACACCAGTGCTCCATGCCCACCCCCGGCTCTAGCTTGCCCCCTCCCGAAGTCTGGCGTGCAAGGGGAAGGCGGGGAGTGTCTTTTTCCCTCCCAGCAGGGGCCACATCCATGAAGATTTGGGAGATTTTTTTGCCTCTCACTTGTGTGCGGCTGATTTTGTGGTGGGTCAGCGGCCCCCCCCACCCAAAAAAGTTTCCCCCTGCCTCCTCTGTGTGAGAACATGCTGTACTGCCAGGGCTGCTGGGTCACAGTGCGGACGTGTCCGCCACCCTGTGCACCGGGATTTTACCCCCCACAGAACCTCACGCCATAAACCAGCTGCCGTGGGTTAGGGAAGCCGGCGGGGGGAGGACTCCGCCAGACTAGGTTACCCGGAAGCGGCAGGAACTGGGGGTCATGCGGGAGAGGGGCAGACAGCCCTACCGCTGGGAGCTCGGTGTCCCTGCAGCCTGTGCAAGGCAGGGGTCGTCTCTCCTGAATATTTCTGCAAACACGGGGTTGATTGCATCATAGATGGGCTGAGCCAGGGCGGTGTTGAGGTCCAGGTAGCCGAAGGTGGGGGACATGTACACCCCGTTCTTCTGGCACAAGGCTTTCAGGGTCCTGTGGAAACCTTGGTTGCTGTTCCGGTTGGTGTTGCGCTGGACAATTGGAAACACAGTCGCAGCGCAGTGAGTACGGGGGATACGACTGACAATTTGTAGAACTGTAGGCCCCTGCGTGCTGGGAGCCGCCCTGTGACACGGCCCCGCAGACCTACTTCACCCTCCCTCTGGAAGCAGCCCTGTGGGATGAGCAGAGCAGTAAAGGCAGGTCGTCCAGGCCAGTGCAGAGAGGCCTTTCCAGAGGAACCATCTTGGAAACCATAGCAACGTGTCCCTGAAGGGCTAGCGACAGCCAATCAGAGCCCAGCAGGTTCATATAAAAGGAGCTGCAAGGGCTGAGCAGGTGGGTGCCCGGCTAGGCAGAGAGGAGAGAAGAAGGGAGCTGCTCTGGCTCAGGACCTCGACAAATAGCCGGAGTCCACAGGGGGCTGAACCCACTGAGATTGTAAAGAAGAGTCTGAGGAACATGATGGTGGTACGCTAGGCAGGGGGAGGTGTTGCCTTCTCAAACCGCCAGCCTGGCCCCACCCATTCTCCAGCCCCAGAATGCTGACTGTAGGCATACGGGGGGCTGAGGGGGGTAGAGTGGTGCTGCCCCCAAGCACCCACCCTCCTGTGCTCCAGGAAAGTGATTTGTTGTGTGCACTGTCACACCGACACCTTCTAGCTGATTGTTTGTAGTAGACACAAAAGGGGGAGAGTCTGGATAAGCCGCGTTCCCATCTAAACACTTTCATTTAAAGGTCTCCACAGGGTGCCACAAGCAGCTGACCAGGGCCAACGACAGCAGAACACACCTGGGGCTAGTTAGCTAGATTGCTCCTTCAGGCAAGTCACTGGCACCTGCAGCCCAGTAAGGCCAGTGGAGTTGCTTTAAAAGGGGTCCCCCAGGCAAGGGACACGGAAGATGAAGTGTGACGGACCGGAAGGAGAAAGGGAGGAACAAGAAGCCATGTGGGAGCTGAGAGCTGGTTAACAGGCACCAGAGGGAGACACTTTGGAGGGGTTGTTTGGGGGAAGTGGCCCAGGGAAAAGCTGCCAGGTCACAAGGGAAAACAACCTTGCCTGCTGCTGTTGTAGGGTCCCTGGGCTGGAACCTGGAGTATTGAGTGGGCCTGGGTTCCCCCCAAGCCTTCCTTCCCCCTACTCTCCCCCTGCCAACACAGAGCCAGGAAGGGAGGTCAGGCTTCTCAAGGGGTTTTACCCCCAAACCACGGACTAGCCTGTGAGGAGCATGGCTCACTAAGCCGTGGGCTCTGCCTTCTGTAAAGAGAACGGGGTCGTGTATAGGACCACAGCGAGTCTCTGAGGCTAATACCATCCGCCAGCAGCACGAGACCAGGGGCACGGCTGGCACTTTGCCAGATGGGGCTGTCAGAAAACAAATATTAGTTTCCTTTTAAATAAGGAGTGAACTGCACTTGGCCAGGGAGAGGGTTCATTTTCAGGGGGGTTTGTTGATTTTCTAAGCTGAGGAGTTGCGCTGCCCAAGAGCTCAGTCTGCTGCCCAGGAGGGTAGGGAAGGAACCGAAGGTGCCGCGCTGGCAGTCAGCAGATGCCAACTGCAGCATGAGACGGCTACTGCTCGTGCACGGCGCAGCCAGGTGCTGCTCGCGGAAATCTCCGATCGCTGGCACGAGGACCCACCGACTCCTAGAGTGGGGCCCCCACCGGGCACCGCTGGAAGAAGGTGCTGCTCTCTGCAAGCGGCTTGTATCCAACAAAATTGAATTCCCCCTCTCAACACCCACTGCCAATGAGCCCGTTTAGGGCATTCCTGCCCAGGCCCCAAGGCACGTCTCCACCGTTCTTCAGTCACAGAGATGCCATGGCGGAGGCAGCTGGTGGCCACAGAACGGAAGCTGCCCACGTGGGCTCAGTGGACTCACCGAAATGAGCTGCGGGAGCACTTCAGCATGACAGAACTTTGCTTCCTCCAGGCCTCTGTGAAGGAGCTGCTCCAGCTGGGCAAAACACTTCTCAGTCTCCTTCTCCAAATCCTCGATCTTGCCCTCCATGAAGCTTTCCAGCTCTCTCTGCTGGTAGAGATCCTGCAACAGCAGAAGGGCAGAGGCCACGTCACTGCGCTGCTGAGGCAGGAGGCAAAATGAAGGGGCCTGTCCAGATTTCTGCTCTCTAGACCTGCAGCGCGGGCCTGGCTTCAAACAGCCCCTGCCTCGCAGGCACCTGAGGAGCACAATGCGCTGGAAGAGGGGGTCACCCGTCCAGCCAGGGGCGTCCTGCGTTGGTACAGAGCCAAAGCCCTCGAGTGCGATGTGGCACTGGAGGCTTCTGCAAGGAGAGAGGTCAGGGCTTGGGCAGTGGGTGAAGGTAGGGCCGGGTGAGGCAAGCCCCGCCCCTTCTGCTCATGCCCCTCCCCTTCTGTCAAGGCCTTGCCCCCCATGGGAGCCAAGCTGCCTCCCCACCTCTCCCCATCACCACTAGGAAGCTGGGTGGTGTGTGGCGCTAGCCTCCCCAGAGCACTGGGAACTGGTGTGTGTGTGTGGGGGCGGGGGGGCGCGAAACACTCTGTCCCCAGTACACCTGCAGCGGGTGGAGTGTGGCCAGAGCTTGGATGGCAGTTTGGGAAGGCAACACCTTGCCCTGCCCAGCGTACCCACCACCCGCAGTGGAAGGGTTGGTGGGGAAGTGACAGCAGGGCAACTGGCTAAGCTCCAGCATTTGGCTGCTTTTGCAGAGACAGCCCATGGTGGTCAAAAACAAAGCCCCCTTCTCTAATTGGAACTCCAGAACCATCCCTATTAACCGTCAGCAGTCCGGGGACTATGGCACACAGCTGAACAGCTCCAGCTCCGCCCACCAGGGCAGTGATGCATTTACATGCTGGCCAGCTCATTCCTAGCTTTTCGGAGCCCAGTCTTTGCATTTGTTCCCTGTTAGGACCTGGAGAGCGGGCAGCCTGACTCCAAGGCCCAGGGCTGGGAGAGGCAATGGAGAGAAGGCGCAGGGAAGCGGCTGCGGTGTGAGGAGAGGGTAATATCCCCTGCAGCAGGCAGATCAGAACATCCCCTTCCTCTCTCCCCCCGGCCGTTCTAGCCATACCATCGCCTCTTTGGTAAAGTTGTTCTGGGCCAGCAGGACAGCGCTGTGAACCTCAGACATATAACCCTCCAGCTGCTTCTTCTTCTCCTTGTGGTAGACAGTCCTGACGCGCGCTCTCAGCTTGGGGATCTCTGGAAGGGCACAGAGAGGCAGAGGTGAGCCGGGCCGCCAGCCCAGTGGGGGACAGCAGGGCGAGGGGTGTGGGGCTGTGCGAAGCTTCGTGCCCTGCGCGGTGCAGCAAGGGCGACCGGACCCCCAACGGGGACGCAGCGCGGTCGACGGCCTCGCTACCACCTCCGGGAGCAGCAAAAGAACAACGGGTCCGAGTGCTGGGGGAACCTCCCAGGTCAGGGGTCACCAAGCAGTCGGTCGGGATCTACCGGTAGATCCTGGAGCCTCGGACAGGGAATCCTGACCGATTTGGCCAAGAGGCTGTTATCAAGTGCAGCACCCTGCCCTGCCCCTCCCACTGCTGGGCACCTCCTGCCCTCTGCCTTAGAGCTGCCCCCTCGGGAGCCTCCTGCTTTCTGGGCAGGGCAGGGGAGGGAGAGGAGGGGCTGTTGTCAAGGTGCCCCCCTCCCACCCTGTATCGTCTCTCCACAGAGCAGAGAGGGGGCACAGCAGGACGTGGGAGGGAGTTTGCTGGCTGCTTTTGGGAGTGGGGCAGGGGCCTGCCTTAACCCCACTGCACCACCACCCAGGAGCCACCTGAGATAAGCAGGGCCCAGTCAGAGGCCACATCCTGAAACCCCTCCCCAGGAATGAACCCCTCCTGCACCCCAAACCCCTGCCCCAGCCCTGAGCACCCCTCCCAGAGCCTGCACCTAGGACCCCTCCAGCACCCCAACTGCCTGCCCCGAGCTCAGCTGCAAATCCCTTAATCCCAGACCGGAGCCTGCACCCCAGCCCTCTGCCCCTGCTTAGTGAAAGGGAGGGAGGGGGAGTGAGCCGGGGCGGGGCCTCACAGAAGGAGGCGGGGCCAGGGTATTTGGGTGTGAGGTAGATCTTGGATTGCACTGAAATTCAAAAAGTGATCTCGTGCTTACAATGCTTGGATGTCGCTGGGCCAGAGGGTCCCGGAGGCGGAGGTGGGAGCCAGCGGAGAGAAGCGGGGGACTGAGGAGCCCTGTCTTGGCCCAACAGCAGCTGAGGAACCCTAGCCCTGGCCAAGGAACCCCAGCATCAGGGGGCCAGGCAGTCAGGAAGTCCTGGCCTGAGCCAGCGAACCCCTGGCTGCAGCTGGGCTGCTGATGCCAGGAAATCTGGGAAACCCTTTTTGGCAGCAGGGCTGGGGTGACCTGATAACCCAACCCCCACTGAAGTGGGGCTGGCGGAGGCAGGTGGCCCCAGGGGGAAACCTCAGGAAATGCCCAGTGGTGGTAGAGCCACCAGGTGGTCCCAGCTAGAAACCCTGGGGGCCACTGGGGCAGTAGGTTGGCAACAGGATGTGAAGCCGGGCCAGGCCAGCATTAGCGGGCCCAGTGATGTCGTGGTCGGTGTCTGCTGGAGACCAGATCAGGTGGGTGAGGCAGATGAGGCTTTCTTCAGACAACTAAGAAAAGCTTCTACATCGCAGGCCCTGGTTTTCAGGGGTCTTTAATCCCCCTGACATCTATTGGGAAACTGATACAGCAGGACACAGACAATGCAGGAAGGTTTTGGAGAATGTTGGGGATCAGCACATTACCAAGAAGATAAGGAACCGACTAGGGGCCGTGCGCAGCTTGACCTGCTGCTCACAAACAGGGAGGAACTAGTAGGGGAAGTAGAGGTGGGTGGCAACCTAGCAGCAGTGACCACAAGATGGTAGATTTCAGGATCCTGACCAAAGGAAGAAAGAGGAGCAGCAACATACACATCCTGGACTTCAGAAAAGCAGCCTTTGGCTCACTCAGAGAACTGGATCTCCTGGGATGTAACATGAGGGGGAAAGGCATCCAGGAGAGTTGGCTAGATGTTAAAGCCATCCCGATGCCCAGTAAGTAAAGCAAATATGGTAGGGGACCAGCTTGGCTTACGGGGAAATCCTTGGTGAGCTTAAACACAAAAAGGAAACTTATAAGAAGTGGAAACTTGGACAGATGACCAGGGAGGAGTATAAATATATTGCTTGGGAATGCAGGGGACTTATCAAGGAGGTGAAAGCACAATTGGAATTTCAGGTAGCAAAGGATGTGACGGGAAACAAGAAAGGTTTCCACAGACATGTTAGAATAAGAGGGTGATCAGGGAGGGTGTGGGGGCCTTACTGGAGGAGGGAGGTAACCTAGTGATAGATGATGTGGGAAAAGCTGAAGTACTTTTTTGCTTCTGTCTTCACAGACAAGGTCAGCTCCCTGACTGCTGCACTAGGCAATGCAGTATGGGAAGGAGGTGGGCAGCCCTTGGTGGAGAAAGAACAGGCTAAGAACTATTTAGAAAAGCTAGAGATACACAAATCCACGGGTCCAGATTTAATGCATCCGAGGGTACTGAGGGAGTTGGTAAATGTCATTGCAGATCCTTTGGCCATTATCTTTGAAAACTCGTGGGGATTGGGAGAGATTCTGGATGACTGGAAAAAGGCAAATGTAGGGCCCGTCTTTAAAAAAGGGAAGAAGGACGATTCAGGGAACTACAGACCAGTCAGTCTTACCTCAATCTCTGGACAAATCATGGAGGGGATCTCCAAGGAATCCATTTTGAAGCTCTTGGAAGAGGGGAAAGTGATCAGGAATAGTCAGCATGGATTCACAAAGGGAAACCAATCTGATTAGCTTCTAAGATGAGGTAACTGGCTCTGTGGACGTGGGAAAAATCAGTGGATGTGATACACCTTGACTTTAGCAAAGTTTTTGATACGGTCTCCCACCATATTCTTGCCAGCAAGTTCAGGGAGTGTGGGATTGGATAAATGGACGATTAGGTGGATAGAAAACTGGCGAGATTGTTGGGCCTAACGGGTAGTGATCAATGGCTTGATGTCAGGTTGGTTTTCAGTTTCAAGCGGGGGGCCCCAAGGATCAGTTTTAGGGCTGGTTTTGTTCAACATTTTTATTAATGACCAGGCTGAGGAGAAGGGTTGCACCCTCAACAAGTTTGGAGGTGACATTAAGCTAGGGGGGAGAGGTAGATATGTTGGAGGGCAGGGATAGGGTCCAGAGTGACCTGGACAGATTAGAGGATTGGGACAAAAGAAACCTGATGAGGTTCAACAAGGACAAGTGCAGAGTCCTGCCCTTGGGATGGAAGAATCCCAAGCATTGGTACAGGCTGGGGATTGACTGGCTAAGGAGCAGTTCTGCAGAGAAGGATTTGGGGATTCCAGTGGAGGAGAAGCTGGATATGAGTGGTGCCTTTGTAGCTAAGAAGGCTAATGGCATATTGAGGTGCATTAGGAGGAGCATTGCCAGCAGATCCAGAGAAGTGATTATTCCCCTTCATTCGGCTCTAGTGAGGCCACATCTGGAGTATTGTGTCCAGTTCTGGGCCCCCCACTCTAGAAAGGATGTGGATGCATTGGAGAGTGTCCAGTGGAGGGTGACCAAAATGATTCGGGGGCTGGAGCACATGACCTATGAGGAGAGGCTGAAGGATTTGGGCTTGTTTAGTCTGCAGAAGAGAAGAGTTAGGGGGGATTTGAGAGCAGCTTTAAATAACTTCAGGGGGTTCCAAAGAGGATGGAGAGGGGCTGTTCTCATCAGTGATGGCAGAACGAGGTGCAATGGTTTCAAGTTACAGTGGTAGAGGTCTAGGTTGGAGAGTAGGATAAAATATTTCCCTAGGTGGGTGGTGAAGCACTGGGATTGGTCTAGAGCAGGGGGCTGGACTTGATGACCTTGTAAGGTCTCTTCCAGCTCTATGGTTCTATGATTCTAGGTGTTTAAGTCCCAGCTGGACAAAGCCCTGGCTGGGATGATTGAATTGGGGTGGGTCCTGCGTTGGGCAGGGGGCTGGACTTGATGCCTCCTGAGGTCTCTGCCAGCCCTGGGGTTCTGTGATTTTAAGCAGAGGCAGCACCCTGGGCAATGAAGCGTTAGCAACTCAGGTAAGAGGAAACCAGTGCACGTTACCTGTCTCCTCCTTTGTGAGATACTTCCCTTCCCAGTATTCTTCGGCGCTGACGGTGTAAACTAGATCAGGGTTCTTCAGGAGCTCCAGATCACTCTCCAGATTTTTCTAAAACACACACAAGACACACACACACACACAAACACTGTGACAAGGTCAGAGCAGACGGCTATAAGAAAGCAATGGAGAGGAGCTGTATAAGCCTCACACTGAGGAGATCTCTGTTCCCAGGGTAACAGGGAGGGGCTGGTTTAGAACCAGCAGAGGCAATGGGGGTGGAGGAAAACCTGGGGCTAATTGACCAGGCCGGCAGAGTCAGGCAGCATGGGCCAATTAGGACACCTGGGGGCAATTAAGAAAACCAATTCAGACTGGCTAGAAAAGAAGCTGTGGGCAGTGGTAGGGGGTGTGCAGCTGGGAGGAAGGAGGAGAGTGGTGTTATGAGTAGGAGGAAAGGAGCCCACAACTAGGAGGACAAAATTGAGAGAAGGGGCTGGGGAAGGTGTGGGGAAGTAGCCATGGGGTCCTGGAGCTGTCTTCTAGCAGGTGTCCCAGGGCCCTAGGCTGGAACCCGCAGTAGCGGGGAGCCCGGGTTTCCCCCAACACCCACCTCTCCATTTCCACTCGGGGAAAAGGACTCTGGAGCTTGATCCCTGTTTTACCCTACACTGGCCAAGGATGCAAAGAGCTCGACAAACGGCAAACTGAAGCTCTGGGTGTGGGGCCGACAACTGTAGGCTGCTGGGAGCCTCTGAGGCAAATCCGCCAAGTTCCTTAGTCACGTAGAATTTATCCGGGCACTACCAGGGACAGATACTGTAGGGAAATGGTGGGTGACCTGTGGCCCATCGGGGTCTCACATGTGGGCCACGAGACATTTTGTTACCACTGCCCACACACAGGGCTGTCAGATTATGCTATTTTCCGTCCACGTTGTTTTTTTCCTACTGTAGTTAGGTTATGTCTAGACTGCAGGCTTCTTCCGGAAGAACCTTTTATTGGAGGGATCTTCCGAAAAAACTTCTTCCAAAAGAGAGCATCCATACAGCAAAAGCACATCGAAAAAGTGATCTGCTTTTTCGACAGATAGTGTCCATTCAGTGTGAACGCTTTCTTGCATGTAAGCTGTCATTACTATGGACAGAGTGGCCACCAGGGCACCTGTGCGCCCTGTGCTTTTTCCTCTTTCCTCCTCTTGCGAAAGAACTCTCTTCCCCATCCACAGATGCCTTTCCCAAAGAGCTCTTTCCCAAAAAAGTTTCGTCCTCATAGAAAGTGTATTACCAATGTCGGAAATCCCCTCTGTTCTTTGGATTTACTTTTGGAAGAATGCGATTGCAATGTGGACATAACTCAGGTTGTCGGAGAATCGGTCGCTTTTCCAACAAAACTCTGTAGTGTAGACATACCCTTACTAAAGTGATGGGCACATAAAGCCAGGGCATGGGAAGTGAGGGGCGTGTCGATGGCACATGACGTTGACTGCGAGAGCCGCATGCTCCCTCAGCCTCCAATCACTGTGCTGCTACAGTTCAGTCTCCCGCCCCGCCCCCCACGCACACACACAAATTCAAAGTTCTCAAGCACAGTGAGCAAAGCTGCCGTATCCTGGGAGACCCTCTGGGATACAACAATCTTGCAGCCCATTGAGATGAAGGAGGGCCACTCCTGCAGCCCACACACTAGCCAGCATGCCCATGGCTAGTCTAAAAGCTTGGCAGAGTCATATTGGAGCAGCTTTCTCATGTCAATACATTGATCCCAATTCTGCTAATATATGCATAGGGTATAACCACCGTATCCTGTAGTCACGCAACTGAAACCAGAGCGCTCAGGATCCTAACTTTACCTGGAGCTTGACCTTCATTTGGCTGCCCTTCTCCAGTTTCACCGTTGTGTTCCTCTCTATAATGGCGTCGTGTTTATTTCTTATGGATTTCTACACACGGAAATACAATAAAAGCTATTGTAGATCACTTCGAAACTTGCCAAAATGCTACAGCAGATGTGATGGCCACCAGGGACCATCTAAGGCCACCAGGGACCAACCTTACGCCAGGCAAAGAACCTTACCCAGGAATTTTGAGAAGCTTTGTGAGGTATTTGGACACTACTGGGATTAGGGTCATAAACCCATAGGACGGATTCCACTCGGCTTTGTTGTCAACGTTGCTCAGCTGCCGAAGTTCTAACCTCTTGCATTCCTCAGGGCTGCCATGTATGTGGACAGCCCTGCTGCCCCAGTTGTACAGATGGAGAAGCCAAGGCACAGAGGTTAAGTGACTTGCCCAAGGGCACATGTTGAGTTTGTCACAGATTGGGTGAGATCAAAGGAATTCTTGGATCTCACGCCACTGGATCAGGGCCTCTCTCAGGATATTTACCTGGTTCTAGCTGGTGATCAACCTCCTTCCTGAGGTACAAATGCCAATAGTTCTTGTAATTTTATCCTGACTGCGAGCTAAACTCTCTGTTATGTACACAAAGCAAGTGAGGGACTCCCATGTGTGTGGTGAGCAAGTGACATCTAGACAGGATCCAAGCATGCTATAAATGCCTAATTTTTTCAAAATTTAATCCTATAGCTCCTCTTACAGTGAGCAGGACTTGTTTTTATAGGACCAGCATTCCCTGTAAACTGAGCACTTTGCAGCAGAGAGTGAAATGCCGCCTACCTAATTAGCAGAGCACCCACAGCCTCCCACAACTGGCACCACGTGTTTCGATTTGGTGGTGCACATCTGAGCATGGCTTAGTGCATACAACAAAATTTATTCCACATACACATTAAAAATAGAGGGAACGTTGCCAAGGACTGATAAATATGAGGAGGGGGAACATTCGTCTTCAGAAGACAAATCAGCTAGCTCTCATTTTTGTTCATAGACAGTATTCTCTCTCTCTCTCTTTCTCTCTTTTTCAAAAAAGATTATAACCTCCTTTAAGAAAAAAGGTTTGCAAATACTCACATTTTTCACTTTCCTTTCCCTGGAAGAAAGACAAAAAGGACACATTAACCAGGTTCAGCAAACTTCAAAACCCCTGTCCTGTCCTGTGAGCAGCGGGGTCTGTGAGGTGACAATGACCAGTCTGTAAAGTGCAAAGGCAGACTGGATTAGACCCAAAGTCCTTCTAGCCCCGCATTACTGTTTCCGGCGTTGGCCAGCAACAGGTGCTCCAGGGGAAGGTGCAAGATTTTCTCTGGAGGACAATAACAGAATGACCTGCTTCCTGCTAACCCCCTGTGACACACATGCCCATGGAACAATTTGTGTCAGGCAAGCTGCACCTAACACCCTGTCGTCATATACACCCAGAAGGTGACATGCAATATCTCACTGGAAAACTCATAACTCACTGATCAGTAATGTTCTTGCCTGCAAGGTTGCCTGGTGTTTGGTTTTTGACCGGAATACTCAGTCAAAAAGGAGCCTAGATGAACATAGTTTGTTAGGGGAAGTCAACATGGTTTCTGTAAAGGGCAATCCTGCCTTACTAATCTGCTGGAGTTCTTTGAGGAGGTCAACAAACATGTGGACGAGGGGGATCCAGTGGCTAGAGTGTACTTAGATTTCCAGAAAGCCTTTGACAAGGTCCCTCATCAAAGGGTCTTAAGTAAAGTAAGTTGTCATGGGATGAGTGGGAATGTCTTCTCATGGACTGAGAACTGGTTGAAAGGCAGGAAACAAAGGGTGGGAATAAATGGTCAGTTTTCAGTGTGGAGAGAGATAACTAGTGGTGTCCCCCAAGAATCTGTCCTGGGACCAATCCTATGCAACTTATTTATAAATGACCTGGAGAAAGGGGTGAACAGTGAGGAGGCAAAATTTGCAGATAATACCAAACTGCTCAGGATAGTTAAGACCCAAGCAGACTGTGAAGAGGTATGTAGAGTCAGCCCACAAAGGTCACTGCAGGTGGGCAGGAAAGTCAGAGGGCTGGAGAAATGAGCTCTCTGCAAACAAAGGAAAGAAGGCAACACCTCACACCAGGTGTGGCACGATGCTGGGAATTATTCATCTATATCTGAGGTTGTGAAGAGCTCATTGGCGTTGAAAAATCACAGGGGAGGAAGTGGGTCTGGCCCACGAAAGCTCATCACCTAATAAACCATCTTGTTAGTCTTTAAAGTGCTGCACAGTCCTGCCTTTTGTTTCAGGGGAGGAGAAGACAGCCTGGAGCCTACACCAGACAGTCTGGCAGCCACGTGGGATCGGGACAGGATCTTTATCTGCACCCACATTTCAGGAGATTGTAACTTGCTGAGGATGAATCTTAGAAGCGTAGATTTACCTTCGTTTCCTTATTCACCAGCCTGTCTGGACCCCTCGTGCCTAAGCTCACTCAAAATCTCCCTCCCTTGCGTTTCTGTCTTCCTTGGTATTGAACCAGCCCAGCGCATGGATTGAACTGAAGGGGGCGTTAACGCCAGCCAGAAGAACAAGCTGCTGTTCCTGTCTCTTTAAAGGAGCAGAAAATGTCCCTTGACTCCTCCCCTCTCCTGCCAGGCCACTCCCCTTTTCACAACTGTGTCTCAGCTATGTGAACGGAGCAGAGGGGAGCGTGGGGCGAATGGGATCAAATCATCTGGTTGCATTTCCTTTTCCTACTGCCTTCCCAGCCTTGTCCCCTTTTATTGGCCATTAGGCTCATTTGCTCCCCTTATAGAAAGGCTGGAGGGTGCTAGTGTTGAACACTACTGGCTGGTATAAGAACTGCCAATTGTGTGTGTCCTAGGCCCTGTAGTGCCTGCTAGTGGCGAGTCTCCAATAGCCCAAATGTTGCTTTTGGAACAAGAGGATCACAGTTCTATCCCCACTACCACTGTGAAGTTCTTAGTGGCCACAGGTGATCTTGGTGGAGTTCTACTGAGGGGAAAAACAACTGAGGAGAGTTGGCAGTTTTTCAAAGGGACATTATTAATGGCCCAAAAGCAAACAATTCCGCTGCATTGGAAAGATAGAAAATATGGCAGAAGACCACCTTGGCTTAACCACGAGATCTTGCATGATCTAAAAATAAAAAATGGAAAGTAGGACAAATTACAAAGGATGAATATAGGCAAACAACACAGGAATGCAGGGGCAAGATTAGAAAGGCAAAGGCACAAAATGAGCTCAAACTAGCTACAGGCATAAAGGAAACAAGAAGACTTTTTATAAATACATTAGAAGCAAGAGGAAGAGTGAGGACAGGGTAGGCCCACTGGTCAGTGAGGAGGAAGAAACAGTAACAGGGAACTTGGAAATGGCGGAGATGCTCAATGACTTCTTTGTTTCGGTCTTCACCGAGAAGTCTGAAGGAATGCCTAACAGTGAATGCTAGTGGGAAGGGGGAAGGTTTAGAAGATAAAATAAAAAAGAACACATTAAAAATCACCTAGAAAAGTTAGATGCCTGCAAGTCACCAGGGCCTGATTAAATGAATCCTAAAATACTCAAGGAGCTGATAGAGGAGGTATTTGAGCCTCTAGCTATCAACTTTGGAAAATCATGGCAGACAGGAGAGATTCCAGAAGACTGGAAAAGGGCAAATCTAGTGCCCATCTATAAAAAGGGAAATAAGAACAACCCAGGAAACTACAGACCAGTCAGTTTAACTTCTGTGCCAGGGAAAATAATGGTGCAAGTAATTAAGGAAATCATCTGTAAACACTTGGAAGGTGGCAAGGTGATAGGGAACAGCCAGCATGGATTTGTAAAGAACAAATCATGTCAAACCAATCTGATAGCTTTTTTGGTAGGATAACGAGCCTTGTGGATAAGGGAGAAGCGGTGGATGGAGTATACCTAGACTTTAGTAAGGTGTTTCATATGGTCTTGCATGATATTCTTATCAATGAACTAGGCAAATACAATTTAGATGGGGCTATTGTAAGGGGGGTGCATAACTGGCTGGATAACCATACTCAGGGTACGTCTACACTACAGCGCTAGTTCGAACTAACTTAGTTCGAATTAGTTAATTCGAACTAAGCTAGTTCGAACTAACGCATCTAGAACTAAAAACTAGTTCGAACTAGCGTTTTGCTAGTTCGAACTAGTAAGTCCACATTGAGTGGACTCTGGACAGGGCTTAAGGATGGCCGGAAGCAGTGCCGGCAGGGCATAAAAGGAGGACTTAGAGCATGGAGATGCTGTCTCAGGCTAGCCGAGGGCTGCGCTTAAAGGGTCCCGACCCCCACCCCGGACACACAGTTCTAAGGGGTGCCCCGCTTGCAAAGAAGTTCTGGCTTGGAGTGCCCTGAGTGCCCACACTGGGCACATCACACCACTCGGCCATCAGCCCGGCTGCACTTGCCGCAGGCTGCCATCTGGGGAGAGGGAGTAATTGGGGGGCTGCAGGAGAGCTTCCACCCCCAGAAGCCCGCAGAGCCAGCCCAGTCCTCCCCATCGGGGGCTCGTACCCCATTCCTCCCTCACCTCCTTCCACTTACCCTTCCCTAGCCCCCCTTCTTATTGATGTACAAAATAAAGATAACGTTTCTTCCAACATTGACTCTGTCTTTATTGAACAAAACTGGGGGGGACTGGGAAAAGGAGGTGGGAGAGGGGAAGAGAAAGGCTGGGAGAGGGGAGGGCAACTAACATGATCAGGGGTTGGGAACAGGTCCCAGATGAAGAAAGGCTACAGAGACTGGGACTGTTCAGCTTAGAAAAGAGGAGACGGAGAGGGGACAGGATAGAGGTCTCTAAAAGAAGGGGTTGGGTGGAGAGGGTGCATTCAGAAAAGTTCTTCCTGAGTTCCCATAAAGAAGGACTAGAGGACACCAAAGGAAAGGAATGGGTAGCAGGCTTGAAACTAGTAAGAGAAAGTTGTTGTTGTTGACAAAGCAAATAGTTAACCTGTGGAACTCCTTGCTGCAGGAGGCTGTGAAGGCTGGAACTAGAACAGAGTTGAAAGGGAAGTGAGATCAAGTCATGGAGGTTGGGGCCATGGAGTCCTATTAGCCAGAGGGTAGGAGTGGTGTCCCTGCCCAAAGTTTGTGGAAGGCTGGAGAGGGATGGCACGAGACAAATGGCTTGGTCATTGTCTTCGGTCCATCCCCTCCAGGGTCCCTAGGGTTGGCCGCTGTTGGCAGACAGGCTACTGGGCTAGATGGACCTTTGGTCTGACCCAGGACGGCCATTGTAAGCTCAGGGCTCAGTGTCGGGGGTCTCAGTGGACCCCCTTGATTTTCATGCACACCTGGTCCTGGGTGGCCAGGCTGGCAGCTCTCCTGCCCTAGACGGCCACTTTCCTGTGCCTAGTGCGGAGATCGTGGACGAGGTCCACGATGTCCGCACTAGCCCAGGAAGGTGCCCGCCTCTTGCGGTCCAGGGCAAACTCCCGGGAGCCGCCAGCCTGGTCCCGGCAAGAGGGGGTGGGCTGGGGGGCATCGGGTCGGTGGCTCTGTGCCGTGCCAGGTGCAGGGTCTGCTAGCTGGGTGCTGGCAGGCTTGCACCTGGCACGGGCACCGTAGCCAGCCCGTGCCCCTTTAAGGGGTCCGGGGCCGGGAGGGGGGCATAGAGTTTCCCTGGTGTTGGCCAGAGTGGCCACCAGGGAAACCTGGGGAGGGCTAGCCTCCCACTAGTTCGAACTAAAGGGCTACACAGCCCTTAGTTCGAACTAGCTAGTTCGAACTAGGCGTTAGTCCTCGTAAAATGAGGTTTACCTAGTTCGAACTAAGCGCTCCGCTAGTTCGATTCAAATTCGAACTAGCGGAGCGCTAGTGTAGCACCTATTAAAGTTAGTTCGAACTAACGTCCGTTAGTTCGAACTAACTTTGTAGTGTAGACATACCCTCAGAGAGTAGTTATTAATGGTTCTCAATCCTGATGGAAAGGTATAATGTGGGATTCCGCAGGGGTCTATTTTGGGACCGGCTTTGTTCAGTATCTTCATCAATGATTTAGTTATTGGCATAGAAAGTACGCTTATTAAGTTTGCAAATGATACCAAGCTGGGAGAGGTTGCGACTGCTCTGCAGGATAGGGTCATAATTCAAACTGATCTGGACAAATTGGAGAAATGGTCTGAGATAAATAGGATGAAGTTTAATAAAGACAATGCAAAGTGCTCCACTTAGGAAGGAACAATCAGTTTCACACATACAGAATGGGAAGCGACTGTCTGGGAAGGAGCACGGCAGAAAGGGATCTAGGGGTTATAGTGGACCACAAGCTAAATATGAGTCAACAGTGTGATGTTGTTGCAAAAAAAGCAAACATGATTCTGGGATGCATTAACAGGTGTGTTGTGAACAAGACACGAGAAGTCATTCTTCCGCTCTACTCTGTGCTGGTTAGGCCTCAGTTGGAGTATTGTGTCCAGTTCTGGGCACCGCATTTCAAGAAAGATGTGGAGAAATTGGAGAGGGTCCAGAGAAGAGCAACAAAAATGATTAAAGTTCTAGAGAACATGACCTATAAAGTAAGGCTCAAAGAATTGGGTTTGTTTAGTTTAGAGAAGAGAAGACTGAGGGGGGACATGATAGCAGTTTTCAGGTATCTAAAAGGGTGTCATAAGGAGGAGGGAGAAAACTTGTTCCCCTTGGCCTCTGAGGACAGGACAAGAAGCAATGGGCTTAAACCTCAGCAAGGGAGGTTTAGGTTGGACATTAGGAAAAAGTTCCTAACTGTCAGGGTGGTCAAACACTGGAATAAATTGCCCTGGGAGGTTGTGGAATCTCCATCTGTGGAGATATTTAAGAGCAGGTTAGATAAATGTCTATCAGGGATGGCCTAGACGGTATTTGGTCCTGCCACGAGGGTCCTTTCCAGTCCTGGTATTTTATGATTATATGATAAACTGCAAGAGACGTGAGACGTTAGTCTGAAAAGGAAAGCTGTGGCTGATTTCAGCTATTTTGGTTTGTCAAACAGAGGATGTTTCTGTCTAAAACAATTCAAGCTGGGGCTCTGAGTGGATTTCTTTGTGTAACCTGGGCCTACAGAGCAGTGTCCTCTAGTGTGAGCAATAGCGGCTTTTTTGGCTTCTTGCTTGAATGAGGCCCCCAGCTGACTTTAATGTGGGTCAGTGGCCCCCAGCCCAAAAAAGGTTCCCACCCCTGCTCTAAAGGAAGACCTCTCAGTCCCCCAAAGTCCGGGGATGATCGAGGGTCCTACCTCTTGTATTCCCCCAGATTCAGGTTATCCGACTGGGTGACCACCAGGGCCAGGTCCCGGCACATCCCGCCTTGGTACGCTTTGATGCCCTCTGCCAGCAGCTGTTCATGGCCTTTCTCCCCCAGAATCCGTTTGATGTCGCTGATCACCCAGATGACTGAACATTTTTTGATGCTCTTAAGTGGAGGGAGAGAGAGAGAATGGGATGATTGAGTTGGGCCGGGTCCTGCTTTGGGCAGGAGGCTGGACTTGGTGCCTCCCGAGGCCTCTTCCAGCCCTGGGTTCTGTGATTCTATATCTGGGAGCAGGCAGGCAGCCGGGCTCCATCCTGCCCCATGCAGAGCACCCGCAATTCCCCACTGGCTAGGGGCAGGCTTTGCAGGACTGTGCCAGCAATTGGCAGGCTCACGTCCCTATTTTGAGTCCCTCCATTGGGCCTCGGCGCTAGGTGGAGGTTCCCGGTGGGCCCCTAGGATGGATCCAGGGGAGAGAAGATAAAAGGGGCATGCAGGAGGAAGAGCCTCAGCCCCCTAGTGAAGCGCAGAGGAGGGAAGATCCCACGGGCCTTTGATGCTGCCGGAATCCAGGAGCAGCAACGGAGCCAGGCTGGGACGTGTCTCTGACTAATATCCGGGGCTCAGCCTCTGAGTATGATCCAGCTGCTGCTTCTGTCCCGCCCCCTAACACCTTTCCCAAGCCACAGAGCACCCTGCCCCCTTCCGAGCGATCCTCTGTATGACCTGGGACCAATTCCATTCAACCCAATGCTGAAATTCTCACCAGCCAAGTCAATGGTTCAACATCCTTCCCTCTCGGCTTCCCTCCCTCCCCTCCCCCCAGAGCTGGGAAGTCACCTCTTTCCACATGTCGTCCCGTTTGCTGTTGTAATCGCCCGTCCCGGGAATATCCACAAACACGACGCCTTCTGGAATCACGTCCGACTTCGGGATCTTCACTTCCACGTACTTGACCAGCGGCCAGAGGCGCTCCAGGGCTTTCTCCGCATCCGGGCCTGGCTCCTCCTCGTCTCTTTGAGACCGGACATAAGGGTCCAGTTTTGCACAGAGTTTTTCCGCCTGAGGACAAAGAGTGTTGATGCTATTATGCATAGCACAAAGTGTAAGTAAAATCAAAATCCCCTTGTGAAAAGGCTCAG
The DNA here is from genome assembly GCF_049634645.1 of Pelodiscus sinensis. Lineage (NCBI taxonomy): Eukaryota > Metazoa > Chordata > Testudines > Trionychidae > Pelodiscus > Pelodiscus sinensis. Next base: position 207,793 of record NW_027465815.1, read on the forward strand.
AGGGGTGGCCGTGTTGGTCTGTAAATTTAAAAACCAGTGTCATGAGCTTTCATGGGCAACCCACTTCCTCAGATGGTTGTGAGCGTTCCCGGCCAATGGGGGCTGGGACCGTCTATACCTGTGGAGGAGCAGGTAAATATAACCCTGCAGGTTAGCAGGGGCTAACCCATGTGACCCATTATCCTTTTATTGCCCACTTGATCTAGAAGGTCAGCCTAGGTCAGTATCCGAGGGGGAGCTGTGTTAGTCTGGATCTGCAAAAGCGACAAGGAGTCCTGTGGCACCTTCCGTTAGTCTATAAGGTGCTCCAGGACTCCTTGTCGCTTTTGCAGACTAGGTCAGTGACACTCAAACTAAGATTCTTGAGTTGCAAATGGCCTTTTAACGTGTCTCCTGCGGCTCTCTGCAACACTACAGGATGCCTGAAATATTAACCAGTCAGGAGGCTTTTACTGTGTTTTCAGCCAGTTTACTGTGTTAGTAACCAACTGACTCAATTAGCCTCATTCACACTGGTCCAACCATTGACACGTAACTTCTTTTGCTGTTCCATATAGCCTGGATTCTGCAAACTCCTCTGCAACCCACCTGAGGAAGTGGGTTTTACCCACAAAGGCTCATACCCTAATACATCTGTTTGTTGCAAAGGTCCCACAAGACTGCTCGTTGTTTTGACAGTTACACACTAACACGGTGGCCCCTTGGAGATATAGCACTATGGTAAATGAAGCAACGAATTCACATGGCTGGGGCTCTTTGGCGGGCGGGAATTGCTAATTTGGCTCCCGCACCATTGACATCTTAGTACCATTGGACTAGAAGGTCACCATTGTCTTCTGGGTGGGAATTTACGGGCGCACCCTCTCTCACCTGTTCATCCTTGAGGACCACACACCGTGAGGGAGGGATCGGTATCAGTGGCTTTGCCCTCAACAGCTCTTCATAAGGCCTGGTCTCCGCATTTTTCCCATAGAGGGCTCGGAGCTTTTGGCCAGCTTCATCGACATCGCTGTCCTTCTCATCGGGATTGCCTACAACCTCCACCAGATTCTTCAGCTCCTCCCGCCACTCCTGCCAGGTCAGAGCAAGGCAAAGGGACCGTTATTGTCTTGGGCATGTGTCCCCCGCTCTGGCCCTCTGAGTACAGAAAGTGGGGGCCTGCAAGAGAACTTAAAAATACGTTGCCTCTAGATGCTTCTGCTTTCAAAAAACTCCCCAAGATCACAGAGTCCCAGACCCAGGAAATAGATTGTTACCATGAAGTAAAAACAAAACAAAACAACCCCCCACCCTCACTTTCTTCTGGAAAATGGGAAGAAAGCACTTGGAATGTTTTCCAGAGGGGTACCTCCAAGCTGTTTTACAAGAGAGCTTATAAAAAAAAGAAAAAAAGCAAACTGCAATCGCTGGTAGTTGACCGCTCAGGCTATGTCTAGCCTGTAGTGCTTTTCTGGGATACTGGAGATATACAGGAAAAACAATGCCACATCTAAGGAAAGCGTCTGCTTTTTTTGAAAAATTTCTTCTTTTATTCTTTTGCCATCCCTGTAAAACTTATTTTATGAGGAAGAAGGGACGGCTTGAAAGAGCATTTTTTTCTGAAATCTGGTGCTGGGTAGATGCACCAAATTTCAAAAAAGCTTCTTTCAAAAGAAAAGTGGAAAAAGATATGCAAATTGCAGTTCACAATTTGCGTATCTTTTCCCAACTTTTCTTTGTAGTCTAGACATAGCTGCAATCTTACACATGCATACAGAGACCTTCTATTCTCTTCCAGGATACAAGAATCAAACCATAACCTTAAAAAATGAAAGGTGATTTTATGAACAAAACAACAAGGTATCCTTGGTAAAGCAGACTTGGTTACGAGGGGTTTTGAAGCAACTGAGAAAAGCACAAATTAAAACACAGAGAATTTCATCCCTGGGATACAGCTTAAAGTTGCAGTGTATGGGGGAGGAGCACAGGGATTTACCACAGAGAAGTTTAATCAAACAACAAAACAAAGAAAATAACCTGATCTTGTCTAAATAGACATTCCCTGTCTACGCACATATCCATGCTACAAGGTCCAGTCCGTTTCTTTGTAGGCATGGTAGCTCTGTCTGGTTCAATTCATCTTGTTTCCCCAGCTCCCGGGTTAAACTCACCCAACGGAAAACAGAAGGCAGGTATCTCTTCCATTCAAATCTCAATGCTTTCTTCTCATTGGCTCTCCTGGCTCCCTGCCAATACTTACTAGCTACCTGGGTTTAACCCTTTGGGTACTGAACATTGGGGGTGTTCAGAAAAGGACAGCACCCCTCCTATCCATCACAGCATGTGTGGGATGGGAGAATGGTGGGAACAAATAGCCCCAGGGGTGCTGCGAGCTCAGACAGGGTGGGATTGGTGTGACAGCGTTGCAGTCCGAGGGACACAGGAGCTAGGTGAGTGTGAGCAGAGGGTGGGGGTGGGAGCCGGGAAGTAGCTCGGTGCCGGAGGAGCAGGTATGGGGAGCAATAGCGCAGGAGTAGTTGGAACAGTTCCCTGGCTTCTGCGTCAGATGAACCAGCAGCGTGTGGTTCAGGGAGCGGGAATCCATTCTGGCCACCGACAGGCCAGGCAGGGAGGGCCTGGTTCTCCTCTTAGAAGGCCTCCCTTCCTGCGTGCTCCTCCCTGGCTGGAGCCCTTGGCAATGAGGGGGTGGGGTTTAAGGCAAACTACAGCCCAGCTGTGGCCTGCAGAGCCAGGCAGATGCAGACCCCACACCCTTCCCGATTGAGCCCCATGGGCGACCATGACCCTGTGGGGCGGGGGCTGTGGCTCCTCGCCCATCCGCCCAGAAAACAGGCCCCTGTCCCTGTGCCCGGAGGCTGCACTCAACTTGCCTCTTCTGAAAGAAGGTGAATCTTCGCCTCATAGTTTTGGCCCCGGCCGCTGCTGACTTGCACCATGCAGGAGGTGCAGGCTTGGTACCCCGACGTCGGCAGGAAGAACTGACGCTCGATAATGGCGTTGAGCAGGGAGCTCTTCCCGGTCCCAGTGTTCCCTAAGAGCCCGATGCAGATGGGGTCCAAGGAAGAGCTTTCTTTCAAGGTAGTGAGGCGGTCCCTGTTAGAGGAAGAGAGAGGGAGGGGGTTAGGCAGGTTCATGTATTTGGGAAGCCTGATGCCTGCCTGGTCTCACAAATAAACCCCTTGGAAGTGAGTGGAAAGGCCCCTTTTCTCCCCTGCCCTCAGCTGATTTCGGTTGACATAGGGTTGGGCTCCTCTGCCGCTACAGTGGGCAGGAAGGACAGGTGAGTTTTCCCACCGTCCTCCAGGACACGAGGGTTCGAGCAGCTGCAGCCGGCGAGGTTGCTACATGCCCGGGATACACCAGATCTACGTGGGGCGGCACGGACATGTCAGCGCAATTGTGAGTCCTGGTCTCGCCATCGCAATCCCAGGCTTACAGCGCCGCATGGACACACAAGAGCAGGTTTCCACACACAGGGTCTCTGGAAGTGTGGGTCCCTCACACCCCGGTTTGCATTCAGTGTAGACACCCCTCCCCCGGAACTCCTTCTTCTCCCCAGGCTGTCTCTTCAGCGGGTAGGGCTCTGAGAAGGTATCTGCAGGGGTATTTTCCAGGGGCCATACAGGGCTGGGGGGGGAGGGGTGAGCTGTACATTCATGGGGGACATCCCATAATGGAGGGGTTCTTATGCTTCCCTCTGAAGTGGCTGCAGCTGTCAAGGACAACGCTGGGCTGGAGGGGCCGTGGCCTGACCCAGCCTGACCGTTCCTATGCTCCTGGCTAGAGCCAGGCCTGCAGGCGGTGTTCAGAGCCCAGCGTAGAGCGGGTGAGCTGAGCACTCTGGGAGCAGGGGCTGGGAGGGGGGTCTAAATCCCTTCGTCTTCCCAAGAGGAACCAAGCGGCCGACTCACTTGAGGTATTTCAGTCCGTCCCACATGTTGCCCTCGGGCAGAAACTTGCACAGCTTCTCGTACAAGTTCTTCAGAAGTCCCCTGGCCTCCTCTTCCAGGGTCTCGTCTGAAGAAGGACACGGTGACGTCAGAGCACCGCAGCCCTCCCTCGGGAGCCGGGTCCCAGCTGAGCAGTGAGCAGGGTTGTGCTACCCCTGGGAGCTCCAGGAAATGGCCGCGGCTGGCGAGCCCTCTGAGTCAGTGCCCCCACTTCCTAAGGCCCAGGGCATTCCCGGCCCATCCTGCCCGCTCCCTAAAGCCCCGGGCGTTCCCGGCCCGTCCTGCCCGCTCCCTAAAGCCCCGGGCATTCCCGGCCCATCCTGCCCGCTCCCTAAAGCCCAGGGCGTTCCCGGCCCGTCCTGCCCGCTCCCTAAAGCCCCGGGCATTCCCGGCCCATCCTGCCCGCTCCCTAAAGCCCAGGGCGTTCCCGGCCCGTCCTGCCCGCTCCCTAAAGCCCCGGGCATTCCCGGCCCGTCCTGCCCGCTCCCTAAAGCCCAGGGCGTTCCCGGCCCGTCCTGCCCGCTCCCTAAAGCCCCGGGCATTCCCGGCCCGTCCTGCCCGCTCCCTAAAGCCCAGGGCGTTCCCGGCCCGTCCTGCCCGCTCCCTAAAGCCCCGGGCATTCCCGGCCCGTCCTGCCCGCTCCCTAAAGCCCAGGGCATTCCCGGCCCGTCCTGCCCGCTCCCTAAAGCCCAGGGCGTTCCCGGCCCGTCCTGTCCGCTCCCTAAAGCCCAGGGCGTTCCCGGCCCGTCCTGCCCGCTCCCTAAAGCCCCGGGCATTCCCGGCCCGTCCTGCCCGCTCCCTAAAGCCCAGGGCGTTCCCGGCCCGTCCTGTCCGCTCCCTAAAGCCCCGGGCGTTCCCGGCCCGTCCTGCCCGCTCCCTAAAGCCCAGGGCGTTCCCGGCCCGTCCTGCCCGCTCCCTAAAGCCCAGGGCGTTCCCGGCCCGTCCTGCCGCTCCCTAAAGCCCAGGGCGTTCCCGGCCCGTCCTGCCCGCTCCCTAAAGCCCAGGGCGTTCCCGGCCCGTCCTGCCCGCTCCCTAAAGCCCAGGGCGTTCCCGGCCCGTCCTGCCCGCTCCCTAAAGCCCAGGGCGTTCCCGGCCCGTCCTGCCCGCTCCCTAAAGCCCAGGGCGTTCCCGGCCCGTCCTGCCCGCTCCCTAAAGCCCAGGGCGTTCCCGGCCCGTCCTGTCCGCTCCCTAAAGCCCAGGGCGTTCCCGGCCCGTCCTGCCCGCTCCCTAAAGCCCAGGGCGTTCCCGGCCCGTCCTGCCAGCTCCCTAAAGCCCAGGGCGTTCCCGGCCCGTCCTGCCCGCTCCCTAAAGCCCAGGGCGTTCCCGGCCCGTCCTGCCCGTTCCCTAAAGCCCAGGGCGTTCCCGGCCCGTCCTGCCCGCTCCCTAAAGCCCAGGGCGTTCCCGGCCCGTCCTGCCCGCTCCCTAAAGCCCAGGGCGTTCCCGGCCCGTCCTGCCCGCTCCCTAAAGCCCAGGGCGTTCCCGGCCCGTCCTGCCCGCTCCCTAAAGCCCAGGGCGTTCCCGGCCCGTCCTGCCCGCTCCCTAAAGCCCAGGGCGTTCCCGGCCCGTCCTGCCCGCTCCCTAAAGCCCAGGGCGTTCCCGGCCCGTCCTGCCCGCTCCCTAAAGCCCAGGGCGTTCCCGGCCCGTCCTGCCCGCTCCCTAAAGCCCAGGGCGTTCCCGGCCCGTCCTGCCCGCTCCCTAAAGCCCAGGGCGTTCCCGGCCCGTCCTGCCCGCTCCCTAAAGCCCAGGGCGTTCCCGGCCCGTCCTGCCCGCTCCCTAAAGCCCAGGGCGTTCCCGGCCCGTCCTGTCCGCTCCCTAAAGCCCAGGGCGTTCCCGGCCCGTCCTGCCCGCTCCCTAAAGCCCAGGGCGTTCCCGGCCCGTCCTGCCCGCTCCCTAAAGCCCAGGGCGTTCCCGGCCCGTCCTGCCCGCTCCCTAAAGCCCAGGGCGTTCCCGGACTGTCCTGGGCGTCGCTATGCACTGTGGGCAAGCACAGGAGGGTTCTCGTACTTACAGATGATCATGGTCGGGTCACCCAACAGGCCTGTCCCAGGTCGATCCGCCGTCCTCCTCTTCTTGGCAGGGGGTTCATAGGTATATTCCCGCCGCTCACCTTGGCAGATGAAAGGGGCCGTCTCATTAATGCACTTAGATCTGAGATGGGTGCCAGGCCCAAGTCTCACTAACAAATAACCTGGGATTCACTTCAGGCGGCAACAGGAGCTGCTGAGCCACGTGTGGGTGTCAATCCACAACTGTCATGTGCACGACAATTCGGCCTAGTGGCTGAGACTGCGCTAGGCGCTGTATACACGCGAAAACCCTGGCCTCAGTTCATTCATGCCTGTGTCTCATGCGACAGTGAAACAGGCGATCGAAATAAAGCCCTATTTTGAACTACCTGTTATTCCTCCTGTGATGAGGTTTAACAGGTATTTCAAAATAGGGCTTGTCAATTTCAAAAAGTGGCACCCGGCCGGGAAGATGCAAATCAAGTGCGGGATATTTAAATCCTGGGCTTGATTTGCAATTTCGAATGCCTACATTTGCAGCCCTATTTCGAATTAGGCTGCAAGTGTTGACATACCCATAGAGCATTAGAACTGGAAGGGACCTCGAGAGGTCGTTGAATCCAGTCCCCAGCCCTCATGGCAGGACCCAGCACCATCCAGACCATCCCGGGCAGGTGTCTGTCAAACCTGCTCTTAAATTCTCCAGAGATGGAGATTCTACAACCTCTCTAGCCAATTTATTCCAGTGTTTGACCACCCTGACAGTGAGGAAGTTTAAACCTCCCTTGCTGCAGTTTAAGCCAATTGCTGCTTGTCCTATCCTCAGAGACCAAGGGGAACAAATTTTCTCCCCCCTCTTTGTGACACCCTTTTAGACACCTGAAAGCTGCTCTCATGTCCCCTCTCAGTCTTCTCTTTTCCAAACTAAACAAGCCCAATTCTTTCAGTCTTCCTTCATAGCCCATGTTTTCTAGACATTCTTGTTGCTCTTTTCTGGACCCTCTCCAATTTCTCCACAGCTTTCTTGAAGGGGGGTCCTGCAGGCCGGCCTAGGGAGCCGTGTGGAAGCTGCCAGCGCTCAGGTGAAAGGAGCAGCGGGACGGTTCCTGGCTGGGCGCAGAGGGTGAGGAAGGAGCGGTGCTCCAGCCACGGGAGGTCAAGCGGCACCACAGACTGGCGCTGGGGAGGGCGGGCCTGAGAGCTCTGAGGTAGCGGGGAGAGGTTGAGGGGCCAGGTGGGAAGAGGCCCAGGTAATGCAACTGTGACTCATGAAAGGGAGCCCAACCTGGTTGCTATTTATAGGGTCCCTGGATTGGAACTGGATTCCTCACAGCCACTGGCAATGTGGCTAAGTCCCAAGGAGGGAGCTGGACTCCTTAGGGCTGGGCCTTACCTGGAGTGGGTCCTGGGCAGCGGTTCGGGGGGTGGGCTAAGGCAGCTTCCTGCCTCTCCTGGCACCGCAAACCGCGCTGCCCCCAGAAACAGCCGGCAGCAGGTTCCCAGCCAATGGGAGAGTGTGTTGGTGTTGAAAGTTTTATTCTTTCTATATTTGTATGTTAGGTTTAATAATGTAGCATTGTACGGTAACAGATTACCACAGTTAATACTGTGCTAAACGAAACCCTTTAGTGACGTAGATATTGTCTTGTTTTAAAGTTGAATGAGTTTAGCAAGTACAGAAATGGAGTTTTGGTTTTGTGTCTATGTTAATGAGACTAGAGAAATGTTGAAGGCTGAAGTCTTGTTTGATTTAATTGGCTGTTGCTTAGCCCAATACAAGATACTGGTGTTTTGCTTTTCTTTGAAAGTCCTTGTAAAAAATTGTTTATGTGTGGAAGTGGTATGTACACATCGAGATAAAGGTGTGAAGGTTATCCAGATGGCCAAGGAAGGAGGGGAGAAGCGTGGGTGAAGAAGACAGACTTGTTGGCGTCAGCGGCGAGGAGTCCTGTGGCACCTTAGAGACTAACCGAAGTGTTGGAGCACAAGCTTTCGTGGGCAAAGACCCACTTCGTCAGATGCATGGAGTGGAAATTTCCAGAGGCAGGTATAAATATGCAGGCCAGAATCAGGCTGGAGATGACGAGGTGGATCCAATCAGGGAGGATGAGGCCCACTGAAGGACTGTCTGGCTATGTGGACTCTCTGCTCAGACCCTACGCCACCAGCACTCCCAGTTACCTCCGTGACACTACAGATTTCCTGAGAAAACTACAATGCATTGGTGATCTTCCAGAAAACATCATCCTAGCCACCATGGATGTAGAGGCTCTCTACACAAACATCCCACATGCAGATGGAGTACAAGCTGTCAGGAACAGTGTCCCTGATGATGCCACAGCACAACTGATGGCTGAACTCTGTGAATTTATCCTCACACACAACTATTTCAGATTTGGTGACAATATATACCTCCAGACCAGTGGCACTGCTGTGGGCACCCGCATGGCCCCACAATACGCCAACATTTTTATGGCCGACCTGGAACAACGCTTCCTCAGCTCTCGTCCACTTACACCCCTTCTCTACCTACGCTACATCGATGACATCTTCATCATCTGAACCCATGGGAAGGAGACTCTGGAAGAATTTCACCACGATTTCAACAGCTTCCACCCCACCATCAACCTCAACATGGACCAGTCTACACAGGAGGTCCATTTCCTGGACACCACGGTGCAAATAAGTGACGGTCACATCAACACCACCCTATACCGAAAACCTATGGACCGCTATGCTTACCTGCATGCCTCCAGCTCCATCCCGGACACACCACACGATCCATTGTTTACAGCCAAGCACTGAGGTACAACCGCATATGCTCCAAACCCTCAGACAGAGACCTACACCTACAAGATCTTCAACAAGCATTCTGTAAACTACAATGCCCACACGAGGAAGTGAGGAGACAGATTGACAGAGCCAGACATGTACCCAGAAGCCTCCTGCTACGGGACAAGCCCAAGAAAGAAACCAACAGAACACCACTGGCCATCACCTACAGTCCTCAGCTAAAACCTCTCCAACGCATCATTAGTGATCTACAACCCATCCTGGACAATGATCCCTCTCTTTCACAGGCCTTGGGAGGCAGGCCAGTCCTTGACCACAGGCAACCTGACAACCTGAAGCATATTCTCACCAGCAACTATGCACCACACCATAATAACTCGAACTCAGGAACCAATCCATGCAACAAACCTCGGTGCCAACTCTGCCCACATATATACACCAGCAACACCATCACAGGACCTAACCAGATCCGCCATTCCATCACTGGTCCATTCGCCTGCTCATCTACTAACGTAATATATGCCACCATGTGCCAACAATGCCCCACTGCTATATACATAGGCCAAACTGGACAGTCCCTACGTAAAAGAATCAATGGACACAAATCAGATATTAGGAATGGCAACATACAAAAACCTGTAGGGGAACACTTCAATCTCCCTGGACACACAATTGCAGATCTAAAGGTAGCCATCCTGCAGCAAAAAAACTTCAGGACCAGACTTCAAAGAGAAACTGCTGAGCTACAGTTCATCTTCAAGTTCGACACAATCAACTCGGGATTAAACAAAGACTGTGAATGGCTCGCTAACTACACAAGCAGCTTCTGCTCTCTTGGAATTCACACCTCCAGATCAGCTGCTAGAAGTGGGCCTCATCCTCCTTGATTGGATCCACCTCGTCATCTTCAGCCTGATTCTGGCCTGCATATTTATACCTGCCTCTGGAAATTTCCACTACATGCATCTGACGAAGTGGGTCTTTGCCCACGAAAGCTTATGCTCCAACACTCCAGTTAGTCTCTACACAGGACTCCTCGCCGCTTTTGCAGATTCAGACTAACACGGCTGCCCCTCTGATACTTGTTGGCATCAGAGGAAGCATCAGTAACCATCAGTGCAGTGCGTACCCATGACCAAGGAGTGACCGGGTTGGCAGATTGACGTCTTTAAAGTGGAGCTGGCACCCCTAAAAGACGACTGATTACAGGATGAGCTCTGGAGATGTTTGGGAATGACTGACATCAACAAGGTAACACGCCGGTCACAGGCTGACAGCGGAATCCACAGACAGCGACACAGGAAAGGCTGAGAACAGCAGGGTGCCTGGCTATGGAACTTCGGGTTCGTCCTGCCACCAACTCCAGGAGAGCATCGGATCGCGACCGAAAAAGGCCCTGCTCTCCCTCCGTGATCGATCTGGGTGGCCACTAGATTGATCCAGACTCTGGACTGGTAACTGTAACATCATCTGGCGGGACTGTGTGTGTGTGTGTGTGTGTGACTGAAAAGCCTACGCAACTGTTGTATTCTCAGTCCATGCGGCGTACTGCCTTTTCCCCTAGAAAAGATCTCGTGTGCTTCGTTTAAGCATAACATGAGGAACTCATGATCGGAGCAGGGCCAGTGTGGAGCCCTGTGTGGTTCTCTCCCCCACTCCCCAAGAGCCAGGACTGCTGCCGGCTGCTTCCAGGGCACAGCACAGTCTATGGTGCCAGGACAGGCAGGGAGCTGCCTTAGCTCCCCCGCCCCTCTGCAGCACCGAGACCCAGGGCCCGACATTCCACCACCCACTCCTGGGTCGCGCCCCATCCTCATTTGAAACCCAGTGGCCTATGGCAACAGGCCGATTTAATGAACCTGCCCAAACAAGGCCCGCCCCCATGTAATGCTGGTGGGCAGAACCGAACCCCAGACCTCGGCACAAGAGCCGCTACAGTGTGAGTGAAAAGCCAGCGGCTCCCAGCCGAGGAGGCTGGTTCTCTCCCTTTCAGGTCAGGCCGGGGTGAGCTATGTAACAGGCTGACTCATGCGGGATACGTCTGCAGCAGACACACCCTTTGTAGGTTTCTGGAGAAAACAACCCACCATTCCTGGCAAGTCCATTCAGAACCCAAACCGGCCACGCCGGGGAGGGGAGGGGGCGTGTACCCACAGCTCCACTCGAACAATCACAGAGCAAGGAAACAAATCCCCTGTTCACCGCAGCGAGGTGAACCCCACGCCTCTCGCCTCAGTTGGCTTCTGACAGGGCCTGACCCTGTGAGGGGCGAAGACACAGCCTGTGTGTGAGCCCCCTTTTTAGTTAGTTCAGGCTAAAGCTATGACCCCTGGGATTATGTTAATTATTGGGAATCTATCCTATAATTGGGTAGGAACACACCACCTCTCAGATGGATCTCATCTATGTAAGGCCCGGTCTACACAGCTGGAGGAAATTGATGCAAGATACACAACCCCAGCTATGCGAATGGTGTAGCTAATGTCGACGCACTTTGCATGGATTTTCTGGGGCACCCCCACATCGGGAAGTCAATGGGAGAAACTCTGTCATCGACTTCCCTTACCGTGAGGAGTTCTGTGGTTGACAGGGGAGCCCTCAGCATTTGATTTAGTGGGTCTTCACTAGACCCACTGAATGGAACTCTTGAATATCGATCACAAGAGTATCCGTCCTCCAGTAGGTTGAGACGTGGCCTAAGAGGAGCAACCGGGGAGGAGGCACTGTGAGGAGAGGGCCAGGCGCTCTGGAAATGCCTCTGCCCTCGTCTCCAGGGAAGTCGCTCACAAGGAAAAGTAATCGGCAGGCAGCCCTAATCCCAGAGCGTTCTGAATAGCCTGTAGGAGAGGCCCTATTGGAGTAGCCTCACGAGGTAGATCCTGGGGAGGGAAGACACTGGGAGTTCCTAGTGCCCCACAGGTGGGAAATCTCACCCAGCCTCAGCACTTCATTGTAGCCAAAAGGTGCCTGGGGAAAGGAATTGTTTTTGCATTCGTAGCCGATTCAGGAAATCCAGCGGCCCTGGGGCTGTGAACAGCCAGCTCGCCTTGGAGCCGACTCAGCCTGCTCCCCCGGTGAATGCGGAGGTGGAGAGAGACATGTTACTGCTGGTCCCACTGCGGCAAGAGCCCGTTTCACTCTGCTCTGACCCCAATCCCAAGGGCGCGTCGCGTGGCACCAGCTGGGGAGCTCTCCCTGCGCACGCCACGGGGCTCGCGGTCAGAGTACAGTTGTGGGGCATCTCCTCTTACCTGAGCACTCAGGCCAGGCGCTCGCCATGCTCGCTCACCCGCTCCGAAGTTACAAGCGAGTTCCCGCTGGTACTGGGTCGTCAGGGCTCTTCCAAAGCGGGGCGGAGTCAGAGCCCAGGGCTGGGAATGACCCTGCAAGGTGCAATGATCACAGCAGCTGCCTGAGGGGGAGAAGGAAGTCAGGCTGCCTTGTGTGACTAACCCGCTGTGTCCGTATCGCCTGCACCCTTAGCTTGTGCCCTTTACACCCTCCACCGCTCCACGGAGGTTTTGGTTTTCTTACGTGGGAGGCTCAGACCGTGTCTACACCAACCCCAGCCGGCAGTGAAACCAGCCCACTGCAACCCTCCATGCAGACACCTAAACCCCACATTTGCAGGGTGCAGTTGACCTCCTGCTGGGAAGGAGGCTGTTGCATCTTAGCCATTGGTAAACTCCTTGAGTCCTCCACGAAGGTATCTGGAGTCAAAACCAATGGGAGCGTTCCACCCATAGCTAGACAAACATGGGCAAAGTGCACCTGTGAAAATCGTGGCTTAGGAGGACTTTCACCATTTGCACAAGGGTTCAGCCTAGGGGCAGCTACTAACACAGACAGAGCCTGGCACTTTTAAGAGAGTCTGTAACCAGCTGCAATGCTGTTAATACTTGGTAACAGACCAGGCACCTCACATGCCAGGTACAAGAACCTGACACACTAGCAGAATCCCACAACACTAGGACTGGAAGGGTCATCGCGTCCAGTCCCCTGCCCTCACGGCAGGACCAAGCACCATCCAGACCCTCCCTGACAGGTCTCTCGCTAACCTATCCTCAGAGGTCAAGGAGAACCCAGCAACCTCCCGGGTCCAAGAAGTACCTGTCGTAGTGGCAGAAGTAAAGGCGGTTCAACTCGTGCCCAAGGAGAACAGAAACAAAAGAAAAGCAGCAACACAGAAGACTGCAGAGAGAAAAGGGAAAAAGCATCAAATATCAGAACTGATAGTATTAGAAATTAGTATTCAGAGGGGAGACCATCCGACCCTAATTCAACCAGGTATCCTCGTAATAAACCCAAAGGCCAAGCCATCCGGCAAAGAGCCCTCACACGTATAACCCTTTGTGTACCCGTTAACCATCGAACAACGTCATTGCGAATTCCTGATGGCACCAATGGGAGGCAGGTCTCCCTCAGTTCCAGTGTGAACCCAGAGACTGACAACCTCCTTTCTCCCCAAAGCCTTTCCCCCTCCTGCTTGCTGGCCAGGCAATGCGAGACCCCCTATAGGGAGCAGGGGACAGTCACAGAGTGAACAGGAACAAACAGATTCAATCAGCTGCCTCAGAGGAAAGTACAAACCCCCACAGAGGGTGCAGGTGGGCGACTGTCCCACATCCACACACATGTGACCCCGCTCAGCACTGGCCAGTGTTGTACGACCCAGCCCTTCCCCAAATCCCTCTTTAGCACAAGCCATAAGAACTGGCTGGTTTTAAACTCCACGTAAATAAGAACATCAGCGCGGCCAGACGGAGTCAGACCCAAGGTCCATCCAGCCCAAGGTCCCATCTGCCCACAGCGGCCAATGCCAGGGGCCCCAAAGGGAACGAACGCATCTTGCTAAGAATTGGCCTCAGTGACTTCTTGTGGCAATGCGTTCCCCAGTCAAATCTGTACTGCAGACAATGCTATTTTATGTCACCACTGTTTTTAAAATTGCTGCCTTGCAGATTCCTGGATTGTGCCCTTGTTCTTGTGTTAGGAGACAGGGTGACCGGGCATCTTTGCTCTGACTTCATGGACAAGACATTACTCCTCTTACTCATCTCTGCGAAGGCCAAGGCGACACCATTCATGATTCACTGCTCTGTGGAAGCAAGACCTGACATAATCCACTTAATACACCAGGGCAAGATAGTTACCCCAAAAATGGAAGCTGGAAAACCCCAAACTCGCAGATCATTAGTTTTCTGGCCTGACGCATGCAGAGTAAACCCAGACAGGACTTATAGACGTATGCTGGAAATGTGCCATAAAAATGCATCTGAACCAGGCGTAACAGGGAGAGCTCGGAACATGGGTTTGTGCAGACAAAAAGGCCAACCTCTCAGACTGCATGTGGGCCATTTGTCTGCATCCAGAGCTACAGGAAGAGCAACTTTGAACGGTGGCAATCGCCAGTGTGGGAGAACACAGCATGGCGCCTACATCAGACAGCAGGGAGACTCCACCCCGCGGGGAAAAGAAACGCTCTCTGGGTTTGCTGTTCAAACAACACCTCTGGAAGGTTTCCTGGGCCATACAAAGGAAGGGAGAGAGTCCCACAGGTATCGCTTGCTGGGCAGGTGTCAGAGGCCGCGGCTCTAGCACACGTAAGAAAAGAAGGTTGAAAGCTCAGAACGGAACGGAAGCGAGGAACCTGCTTAGGCAAAGGGAGACGGTGAGTTAGGTTTAGTGTTAGAGGCAGATTTCTACTTGGTCTGTTTGTGACCGTTTCTATCTTCGTCCCGTACCTGACCTCACTTCAAACCTCGTTCCTTTCTAGCAAAGCGACTGGTTTTACTTTTTAGCTAAACCAGCCCCCTGCCTGGACTGAAGTGTTACTGCCAGGGAAATAACAAGGCGCTGTTTCTGTCTCTTTAAAAGAGCAGCGACTGAACTTTCATGAGAGCTCCAGAAAAGGCCCGGGCACTGCAAGGAGGCAGCTTGGGGGAAATGCGGGACTGGGGAGGTCGTGGTGCGACTGCAAGCAGTAAGTGGGTGCTGGACGCCAGGGCTGCATGCGGGGCCGTTGGTATAGGGGCTAGGAGTCACAGCACAGTCCCTCCGTACTCATGGCTCCCAGCACTGCGGGGCAGACCAGGCCACACTCCGTTAGGAGTCGCAGTTGGATCCCAGAATGTCACAGCGCACGATCCACACCCTGACGACCTCTCCTTGTGTGACCGATTGCCCAGGCCCCTAAATCATTCTCAGGAATCTTCCCCAGACTCCTTTGCGAGGGGGGATCCAATCTGCCTCCTTCGACATTTCCCCGGGAACCTTGTGTTGGGCCCAGAGCACTGTGCTCTGCCCCTGGGAAGATGGAAAGTGGGAAAGGACACGGCGAGGTAACCGCAGACCGACCTGGATCTGTTCTAATTAATAAATAAACACACTTGCTCAAATAACAAAACCCAGAGGAAGAGCCAATGGAACTGATGCCCAGTCAGGGAAGGTTTTAGGCCCCGATCCTGCAAACGGCTCCACACAAGCCAGGGCAGAACAGCGCGAGAGTCAGAATCGTAGCAAGACCAGAAGGGCCAGCAGCCCATGGGAACGGACCTCACGGATGGCACAGGATACTGACACCCTCTGACGCCCACACACTTAACTCGGCCGGGGCTGGTTTGCCCCCACACAGCGCACTGCAGGGGCGGGGTCTTAACAATGTTTTCATCATTAGAATCTGAAATCAAGTTCTCCGGCCCAACCACTCGCAGTTATTGGACTCCCGAGTCTCTTCCAGCTCTGTGCTTCTACCACTCCACCCTGGGATTCTAGCTGAGCTACGGCACCTGCAGAGGGGTTAGAACCCCAGGGAGGGAGAGACCTCAGGAGTCCCCGAGTCCAGCCCCCTGCCCAAAGCAGGACCAGCCCAACTCCATCATCCCAGCCAGGGCTTGGTCCAGCTGAGACTTAAACACCCCTAGGGATGGAGATTCCACCCCCTCCCTAGGGAACCCAGCCCAGAGCTTCCCCACTCGCCTAAGGGAATCGTTTGTCCTAATCTCCAACCTAGACCTCCCCCACTGCTGCTTGAAGAGGATCTGAAGAGGAGGGTCTAGAACTTCTTTTCACCCTTTGTCATAGCACAGAGCACAGGGCCACACAAGGTTGGAATGTCAGTTGATTTGAAACAAACAAGGACACTTCCTGTTTTCCTACCGAACACACACTGGGACCTCCATGGGGACCCCAAAAAGGATTAAAAATCAAACAGAACAACCGGCAGTTGGGAAGGGAAAGGAGCCCTCGGGCCTCAGGGCAGGTGCGACCTCTGATGGGGTCAGGAAGAACGTGCCCTGCACACAGGTTACTTCCCAGTCTCCACTGTACCGGGGGTTGCCCCTTGCTCTGCTGCAGCGGGGGCTGGCCACGGTCACAGCTGGGAAATGGCTGGATGAACCCTGGACTCATGGCAGCTCCCAGGTTGCTGAATCAGGCCACTAAGTCCTCGTGAAAACACCGACATTTAAGGGGCCTGATTTGCAGAGGAGCCGCACGCACAGAGCTGGCACGGAACCAGGCAATGGTCACGACCAGTAAGTGCCCACACGTGCCCACGGGGAACCTCTGTCAGTGCCATGAAACATCTGCACACGGACAGCAGAGAATAGCCCCGGGAGAGCCCCAGCCAGGCCTGCCCCACCCACCCAAAAGTAAACAACACATCACATGGAGTAAAGCAGCTCACGCAGCGGCAACTCCCTCTAGGTCAGGTAACGAGCAGCTTGTATTACCAACGCCATCCTCCTAGCACTGCCAAGTGCGCACATTACCCGTCAAGGCGCCTGTCCCTTACGAAAGCACAGAACTCGTGTATTTCCCATACCCCACTGGGGCAAACCAGGAGCAGCCTGACAGGTAACATCTCTTCCCAAAACAGATCAAGGGTATGTGTGTGGCAGTGGGGGGGGGGGGGGGGGATAGATAGATAGATAGATAGATAGATAGATAGATAGATAGATAGATAGATAGATAGATAGAGGGGTGTGTGGGGACAGATTAGATAGATAGATAGATAGATAGATAGATAGATAGATAGATAGATAGATAGATAGATAGAGGGGTGTGTGGGGACAGATTAGATAGATAGATAGATAGATAGATAGATAGATAGATAGATAGATAGAGGGGGTGTATGGGGATAGATAGATAGATAGATAGATAGATAGATAGATAGATAGATAGATAGATAGATAGAGGGGGTGTGTGGGGATAGATAGATAGATAGATAGATAGATAGATAGATAGATAGATAGATAGATAGAGGGGGTGTGTGGTGATAGATAGATAGATAGATAGATAGATAGATAGATAGATAGATAGATAGATAGATAGATAGATAGATAGATAGATAGAGGGGGTGTGTGGGGATAGATAGATAGATAGATAGATAGATAGATAGATAGATAGATAGATAGATAGATAGATGGGTGTGTGGGGATAGATAGATAGATAGATAGATAGATAGATAGATAGATGGGTGTGTGGGGATAGATAGATAGATAGATAGATAGATAGATAGATAGATAGATAGATAGATAGATAGATAGATAGATCATATGAATTCATACAACCTTCTGACTCTGTTGCCTCTGGCTGGCTGCTGCCTCCTCCTTTGTTTCCAGAACAGCAGAAATGAAACTTAAGGTCCTGTCAGATGTTTTATCGATAAAATTTTCACTTCCTGGAGCAGGGCCAGCCCCCAGGTGTACCTACATCATGAGTCAGATAAACATCACTCGATTGGCTTGGAAGAGCGTGATTAAAGATGAGCGTCATTCTGCATTTGGGGTCTGGCGTGTCTCTGCGCCTGAGGACACACTGGGTGGGGGGTTTCCCAGCCTGGCATCTGCAAAGCAGAGGTTGTGAATCAGGTTTCAAAGAAAGCCGAGGGGGCGTCTCCACGGCAGAGCCCCCGCTGGCAGAGCTGTCCCAGCCTGCCTAGTTGCATCCCACACGCACGGACGTTTCTCTGTGGGCAGAACAGCATCACCGCCCCGCACAAAGCCCCCTCAGACGTGAGGACCTTAGAGCCAGAAGGGCCCGCGAGGGCGACCTCGTCTGACCTCTTCTTGACACATGCGGCAGTCGACGCGCCCTAGAAGCTGCAGGCGTGTTCTGGCCGCTGCTTGCGGCCCATGTCTTGGTCAGAGGCGTAGCGAGGGGAGGGTGTGGGGGAGCAGTTCCCACTGGTGCTGGAGCGGGACTGGAGCACACAGGTCCATGTGCTGCATCATGGCGAGCCAGGGATACCTGGGGGGCACGTGCTACCTCCCTGTACAAACTGTGAGCAAGCCGAAGCAGCCGGGCAGGCCAGCTGGAACGGTCACTTTAAAGGCAGGATTTACCTTACCCGTCTCTTATCTCTGGTGCCTGGCTTTGAGGGGGGGGGGGGATTTGGTGTGTGTGTGGGGGTGCCTGGTACTGTGGGAGGGGTGGGTGCATTGGGCTGGGGTGGGCTGGGGTGCTTGGCTCTGGGGGAGGGGTGGGTGCATTGGGCTGGGGTGGGCTGGGGTGCCTGGCTCTGGGGGAGGGGTGGGTGCATTGGGCTGGGATCGGCTGGGGTGCCTGGCTCTGGGGGAGGGATGGGTGCATTGGGCTGGGGTGCTTGGCTCTGGGGGAGGGGTGGGTGCATTGGGCTGGGGTGCTTGGCTCTGGGGGAGGGGTGGGTGCATTGGGCTGGGGTGCTTGGCTCTGGGGGAGGGGTGGTGCATTGGGCTGGGGTGCTTGGCTCTGGGGGAGGGGTGGGTGCATTGGGCTGGGGTGCTTGGCTCTGGGGGAGGGGTGGTGCATTGGGCTGGGGTGCTTGGCTCTGGGGGAGGGGTGGGTGCATTGGGCTGGGGTGCTTGGCTCTGGGGGAGGGGTGGTGCATTGGGCTGGGGTGCTTGGCTCTGGGGGAGGGGTGGGTGCATTGGGCTGGGGTGCTTGGCTCTGGGGGAGGGGTGGTGCATTGGGCTGGGGTGCTTGGCTCTGAGGGAGGGGTGGTGCATTGGGCTGGGGTGCTTGGCTCTGGGGGAGGGGTGGTGCATTGGGCTGGGGTGCCTGGCTCTGGGGGAGGGGTGGTGCATTGGGGGTACTTATAATTTTGTGAAAAGGCACTTTATAAAAAAGGTTAAAAACTTAAAAACCAATAGTCTGGTCGCGCTTTAACGACTAACACAACACGTGGATGGGATGACGAGCTTTCATGGGCAAAGCCCACTTCTTCCCACAAAAACTCACAATCCCACCTCCACGTTTCATTCGTTTTTAAAGTGCTACCCGACTATTTGGTTTTTTTTAAGTTTTCCCTGTTGCAGACTGACTCAGCTCCCCCTCTGAAGCTTATAAAAAACAGTTGGGAACACTGCTCTGTCCCATTCCTTTGGGCCTCCCTGTTTCCTTTCTCCTTTGGGGAGTTGGGCAAGCAGCAGTTTTGGTAAAAATCGATCAGCCATGCGCCCAGTGCCCGCTCTACCTCCGCTGGATAATCAGGGCCTCAGGTCTAAAGGAGCTGGCAATACTGAGGTGATCAATCACTCTATGATTTGTTGTGGATTTTCCAAAGAAAATGCCGGTGTTTTCTATCGGTCACCCGCATCTCCCCGTCCTCCAGAGACTTGGGATTAACAACTGGGAGTCTTGCACGTGTTCAGATGTTGTGACTGGGAACACCTGGCGAGGCAGGCTGCCCGAGGCAAGGCTGGCCTTCCGTCTTGAGATCTACGGCTTCACTTGAGTGGCTTGTGTGAAATTGGAAGAGCATCTCGGAGACACCCCTCCTTTCCTTACGGGCAGACTCTCATGGCACTGAAGGAAAAGGTCCTCGTGGCAGACAGACAGGCTTGCAGTGTATCCTCAGCTACTCATGGCTTCACGTGCCTTCAGGAAAGTGAGGGCGATTCTCACGTTGTGCGTTCGTTTTGTGTAAAAGTTTTTGTGAGTGTTATTTTAACAGGCAAGTTAATCTCTTACATTCAGTACCATGGCAAAGGTGGGGCGGGGGGGGCTACTTTAGTCCCCCTCCACTTCCCCTGTCATCCCTCCGCTCGCCTGCTCCTCCTCCGCCCACCGCCACTGGCTGGAGCCTCCTCCCTTGCGCTTCGCCCCCAGCCTGACCCTCCTCCATCTTCGGCGGCGGGATAGTGCATGAGGGGGCCCCTCCCAAACTGGAAGGAGCGAGGGAAGACACGGTACAAGCTCCCCCCTCCTCCCAGGGTCGGGCTCAGCCATGCACCAAGTTTGGGGTCCCACCGCATGGTGGAGCGGGGCGGTGAGCAAATTTTGCTTTTGCCCCAGGGCGCATAACACCCTCGCTATGCCTCTGGTGCTAGAGCTGTGATTAGGTTCGTTAAGGCAAGGAACCGGTGCTGGGGAGCCGGGCTGTCACTGTGACACGGGCGAGGGGTACCCCAATAACACCCACTTGTTGGGGTGGGGTCAGGGTGGGATTCTGTGGGTGGATTTGGGCCTTAGAAAGGCTGAAGGGAAGCGCCTGGTGTTGATAGTCTGGGCCGTCCCTGTGCCCTGCACACGCCAGATCTGACATCCCTTCTCTCCTGCTGCCCGGCTGTGCAGCCACCCTGCTCCTCCTTGTGCAGACGCACCCTGAGTCTCCTCTTTTCTAAACGGAAAGTCCCAGCCGTTTCAATCTCTCTTCCTACGGGACCCCTTCCAACCCTCCGCATGTTTGCTGCCCTTTTCTGAACCTTTTCCAATGCCCAGAGATCTTTTTTGAGATGAGGTGACCACATCTGTGTGCAGGATTCAAGCTGTGGGCGTCCCCTGGTTTTACACAGAGGCAATAAGATATTCTCTGCCTTGTTCTCTATCCCTTTTTTAATGATTCCTAACTTTCTGTTTGCTTTTTTGATTGCTGCTGCCCACTGCATGGCTGTTTTCTAGTAGACTAGTAAGGCATGATTTTCCCCTTATGGAAACCACGTTGACTTTCCCCCAGCAAACTGTGTTCACCTCTGTATCTGGACATTTTTTTCTTTACTATAGTTTCAACTAATTTGCCTGGTAGAGATGCTAGCCTTAGCAGCCTGTAATTGCCAGGATCACTTCTACAGCCCTTTTTAAATATCGGTGTCATGTTAGCTATCGTCCAGTCAATCGGTACAGAAGCCAATTTAAAGGACAGGTTACAAACCATAGTTAATAGTTCTAGAATTTCCCAATGAGTTTTCAGAACTCTTGGGTGAATGCCATCCGGTCCCGGTGACTTGTTACTTTTGTGTTTATCAATTTGTTCCAAAACTTCCTCTAATGACACCTATTTTGGCACAATTCCTCAGATTTGTCACTTAAAAAGAATGGCTCAGGTTTGGGAATCTCCCCAGTATCCTTGGCTTGAAAACGGATGCAAAGAATGTGTTTAGTTGCTCTGCAATGACCTTATCGTCCGGGAGTGCTCCTTTGGCATTCGATCATCCGGTAACCCCACAGATTGTTTAGCCGGCTTCCTGCTTCTGATGTACTTAAAAAAATTGCTCTTACTTTTTGCATCTTTGCTTAGCTGCTCTTAAAATTCATTTTTGGCCTTCCTTATTAGATTTTTACGCTTAATTGGACAGAGTTTATGCTCCTTTCGTTTTCCTCACTAGGGTTTAACTTCTCCTTTTTAAACAATGGTTCTTTTGCTCTCTCGTGACTGGGTTGCTAAGCCACCGTGGCAGTATTTGGTTCTCTCACAGTGTTGTTTAATGCAGGGTGCACATTGAACTTGCACCTCCATGGTGGTGTCTTTGAAAAGTTTCCAAGCAGCTTGCGAAACTGGAGGGTCGCCGGCAAATAGGCTTTCTTGCCAGACAGGTCTGGGCGTTTCCAGTATTTATTTCAGGGGTCGTTTTGGTTTGATGTTGCTTCCTGCTTTGATTACCTGCTGTGACGGCGCATTGGGGGTCCCCCGTCTCCTGCACCCCGAAATGGCCCAAACAGACTGCACCAGCCGGTGGAATAGAGGAAGTTTATTGCCTCTCCAGGATACAGCACAGCACAGATGGAATCTGATCACAGAGCTGGGCTACGATGCCTCAGGCCCCCTTGAGATGGGGGAGACTGGGCCCCTAAACTCCAGCCCCTTTCCCTAGGCTGTCTCCTCCATGCTTCCAGCCAGCAACTAACTCACCCTCTTCCAGCCCTGCCCCCCAGCCAGGGCAGCATTCCCCCTTCCTTTGTTCCTCTCCATGGGGGGTGTCTGCCCACTGGTTGCATAGTGACTCATCCTGTTTTGCTGGGTCGTGGTACCCACGGCAGCCAGTGGGGGTTCCCCCAGAGCCAGCAGCATAGAAACCAGCCAGGTACCCCCACTACGTCACACCTGTCTCTGTCATCAGTAGGATGAGTAAAAACACCTCCGCTCCGTCAGCCGGCGGGTACTCCTGCCTGTCGGATCACTCACAGGAGGGCGGGGCCCTGGCTGGTGACTGCCGTGCGGGTTTGCGGCTAGCAGCATTAGTGCCCGGAGCGATGAAGACGTTTGTGATTTCACTTCCAGCCCGGGCTGAGCCTGAGGTGACCCCGCCAGTGGGACGGGCAAGGACTCAGCTACTCTTCCTACCCAACCCAGGGAGGGTTTAGTCCCCTCCCACTGGGGAGAAGGCGGCATGACTCTGTTTCCCAGAAAGGGATGAGTAGATGGGAGAGAGTCGCCCTCCGGCCTGTCTGCTACTTGTCAGCTCCCCCTCCAGCCATTCTGGGGAAGCCAGAGCAGAGGGACCCCGCCCCAGCCCGCTCCACTCAGCCGGCTCCAGACCCGTCGCTCCGCGTCCCACGGCGGGTGAGTGTGGGGGCCAGTTCCAGCCCTTCCTCCGAGCCCCCTCCCCTGAGCGACAGAGTCCAAAGGTTTGGGGGCCGGGCCAGGCTGTAGCAGTGTTTTCCCCAGGAACTGAAATTAGGGGGGTGTTTGAATTTACGGGGGGTGCCAGGGCTGACGAGGGGTGAGACTGTGAGGGTGAAGGTGGGCTGTATGGCACTATAAAATCAACTACACGTACAAAACAATGGGGTCCAAACGAGCTGTTAACACTCAAGAAAGATCCTTGGGGATGGTTCTCTGAAAATAGCCATTCAAAGTGCAGCAGCAGGCAACACAGCAAACACAATGTTGGGAATCATTAAGAAAGGGAGAGAGGATAGGACAAAAAATATCATATTGCCTCTCTATAAATCCATGGGATGGGAACACCTTGAATACTGAGTGCAGGTCTGGTCACCCCATCCCCAGAAAGATAGATTGGACCTGGAAAAGGTACAGAGACGGGCAACTAAAATGATGAGGGTATGAAACAGGAGGGGAGATTAAAATGGCTGGGAATTTTCATCTTTGAAAAGAGACGACTAAGGGAGGATTATGATGGGAGGTGGCTGTAAAATCTTGACTGGTGTGAAGAAAGTGAAAAGGAAATGTTATTTAATCCTTCCCATAACACAAGGACTAGCAGTCACCCCATGAAATGAATAGGCAGCAGGTTTTAAAAAAACCAAAGGAAGTACTTCTTCACACAACAGCAAGTTAACCTGTGGAACTCCTTGCCAGGGGATGCCGTGAAGACCAAAACTATAAGAGGATTAAAAAAAGAACTAGATAAATTCCTGGAGAATCGGTCCAGCAGTGGTGATTAGCCAGGATGGGGAGGGATGCACCACGCTCTGAGTGTCCCTAGCCTGTTGCCAGAAGCTGGGAACGTGCAACAGGGGATGGGTCGCTTGATTTCCTGTTCTGTTCATTCCCTCTGAAGCTGGCCTTGACCACTGTCGGCAGACAGGACACCGGGCTCTACGGACCACTGGTCTGACCCAGCACGACCGTTCTTATGTAAAAATTAATTTTAATAATAAAAATGTTTAGTACAGAAACTCCCCACCATAACGAGCTCTCAAGAGAGCAACGATGTGAGATACGACCCTTGGCAAATGATGCATTTTAAAAACCTTGGCCTACTAGGAAACACATGTCTAGACGTTTCCATTCCCAGTCACAGATCTAGCGTTCTGGAGCAAAGTCACTAAACAAATGGTTATTTAACGTGCCCCTCGTTTTCCCCCCGCCTCACCCCACTCGCCGGTGTTGTCCTGGTCAGTGGCGACTCAGAGCTCAGAGGTGCTTTCCCGTGAGTACGCCTCCCAGGTGGGGGCAAGAAGGCACCTTGCTTGTTCCTCCAGCTGCTCACTGTTCGCTCTGGCCACTGTTGTTCGTTGTGAAAACCATTCACTCCATCGCTCTGTGGCCGATGGCCCCGCGCCGTCACCTTCTGCTGCCACTGTGACCTCTGCGACTTGGTCTCTTGAGGACAAATCTACACAGGTGTTAAATCACTCGGCCTTTCATATCTGAAGGCCAGATGAAAAAAAAAATCCAGGAAGCTGAAATATATGTCAGGAACATTGTAAAGTACATTAGGGTATGTCTACACTACAAAGTTAGTTCGAACTAACGGACGTTAGTTCGAACTAACTTTAATAGGTGCTACACTAGCGCTCCGCTAGTTCGAATTTGAATCGAACTAGCGGAGCGCTTAGTTCGAACTAGGTAAACCTCATTTTACGAGGACTAACGCCTAGTTCGAACTAGCTAGTTCGAACTAAGGGCTGTGTAGCCCTTTAGTTCGAACTAGTGGGAGGCTAGCCCTCCCCAGGTTTCCCTGGTGGCCACTCTGGCCAACACCAGGGAAACTCTATGCCCCCCTCCCGGCCCCGGACCCCTTAAAGGGGCACGGGCTGGCTACGGTGCCCGTGCCAGGTGCAAGCCTGCCAGCACCCAGCTAGCAGACCCTGCACCTGGCACGGCACAGAGCCACCCACCCGATGCCCCCCAGCCCACCCCCTCTTGCCGGGACCAGGCTGGCGGCTCCCGGGAGCTTGCCCTGGACCGCAAGAGGCGGGCACCTTCCTGGGCTAGTGCGGACATCGTGGACCTCGTCCACGATCTCCGCACTAGGCACAGGAAAGTGGCCGTCTAGGGCAGGAGAGCTGCCAGCCTGGCCACCCAGGAGCAGGTGTGCATGAAAATCAAGGGGGTCCACTGAGACCCCCGACCCTGAGCCCTGAGCTTACAATGGCCGTCCTGGGTCAGACCAAAGGTCCATCTAGCCCAGTAGCCTGTCTGCCGACAGCGGCCAACCCTAGGAACCCTGGAGGGGATGGACCGAAGACAGTGACCAAGCCATTTGTCTCGTGCCATCCCTCTCCAGCCTTCCACAAACTTTGGGCAGGGACACCACTCCTACCCCCTGGCTAAGACTACTCCATGGACCCAACGTCCATGACTTGATCTCACTTCCCTTTCAACTCTGTTCTAGTTGTAGCCTTCACAGCCTCCTGCAGCAAGGAGTTCCACAGGTTAACTATTTGCTTTGTCAACAACAACAACTTTCTCTTACTAGTTTCAAGCCTGCTACCCATTCCTTTCCTTTGGTGTCCTCTAGTCCTTCTTTATGGGAACTCAGGAAGAACTTTTATGAATGCACCCTCTCCACCCAACCCCTGCTTTTAGAGACCTCTATCCTGTCCCCACTCCGTCTCCTCTTTTCTAAGCTGAACAGTCCCAGTCTCTGTAGCCTTTCTTCATCTGGGACCTGTTCCCAACCCCTGATCATGTTAGTTGCCCTCCCCTCTCCCAGCCTTTCTCTTCCCCTCTCCCACCTCCTTTTCCCAGTGTCCCCCAGTTTTTT
Source organism: Pelodiscus sinensis (assembly GCF_049634645.1). NCBI lineage: Eukaryota > Metazoa > Chordata > Testudines > Trionychidae > Pelodiscus > Pelodiscus sinensis. The sequence goes on from NW_027465815.1 coordinate 233,197, forward strand.
TCAATAAAGACAGAGTCAATGTTGGAAGAAACGTTATCTTTATTTTGTACATCAATAAGAAGAGGGGCTAGGGAAGGGTAAGTGGAAGGAGGTGAGGGAGGAATGGGGTACGAGCCCCCGATGGGGAGGACTGGGCTGGCTCTGCGGGCTTCTGGGGGTGGAAGCTCTCCTGCAGCCCCCCAATTACTCCCTCTCCCCAGATGGCAGCCTGCGGCAAGTGCAGCCGGGCTGATGGCCGAGTGCTGTGATGTGCCCAGTGTGGGCACTCAGGGCACTCCAAGCCAGAACTTCTTTGGAAGCGGGGCACCCCTTAGAACTGTATGTCCGGGGTGGGGGTCGGGACCCTTTAAGCGCAGCCCTCGGCTAGCCTGAGACAGCATCTCCATGCTCTAAGTCCTCCTTTTATGCCCTGCCGGCACTGTTTCCGGCCATCCTTAAGCCCTGTTCAGAGTCCACTCAATGTGGACTTACTAGTTCGAACTAGCAAAACGCTAGTTCGAACTAGTTTTTAGTTCTAGACGCGTTAGTTCGAACTAGCTTAGTTCGAATTAACTAATTCGAACTAAGTTAGTTCGAACTAGCGCTGTAGTGTAGACGTACCCTTACATATTATTGGTAAGAAAGGTTGTCTGTCAACTTTTAAGTTCAAAAAATATGAACAAGAACATAACACCAAGTATACATGTTGTGTCCAAATATATTTATAACTGATTTAGACCAACTGACATTAACTGAGATTTTACAATGTATTCATCTCAATACATATGGATTCGTTGGGGGCCATAAAAGATAGATATTGCCAAATTACCTGGGGGGCCGTATTAAACCGGAACACAGGCCGCGATTGGCCCGCGGGCCGGACTTTGGACATGCCTGGCTTAGTTAGACTGATTATCCGTGATTTCAGCTGGAGTGGTCACTTAACAAAACAAAAGACTAGATATGGAGCCTAATAGCTCTGCCTTTAACCAGTGGAGAGGGGCGGGTCAGATAGTACTTGTGACTCAGACTGACCACCAAGCAAAACACCTGTCCCACCCTCTCTCTGGATGCTCTTAGTCAGTCCAGGTTAAGTACAGTTCTACTGCCCTTTACTCATACAATAAGAACAACAACATTTCATCCCCCCCCCCCCCATTCAAGTGATTTGTAACCCAACCCCAGTCAAAATCTATCACTTGGGCGACACAGCTCTGTCTGCTGGATCCCCCAGGGGGATTAGCTGTGACTGTAAATACAATTTGGCGCTGTAGCCTTTCCCCCCAGCCCCCAGCCCATCACCAGCTGTCAGGGAGCTCATTGTGACTTTGCTTACAAATCGTCATTTGAAATGATTAGGTTGGCCAACATCACCCAGATGAAGGCACTGACATTGTCACAAAAACAACAGCTGTGCAAGGAAGCTCGTCTATGTTCATACTTCTCAAATCGATGACACTTGTTCAGACACACACCTGATCAGACACTGTCTGTGCTTTTGAAGTGTGTATGAATGTTTCAATTTCAATTCAGCTCTCCAAACAATCACTAAATTGGCATGTAACTAGTTCACAAAACTGGGAGGGAGGGTTGGGGAAATTCAGGAGGGGATACACCCCCATAGGGCGGGTGTAGGGAAATCCCTGGGCTGCAGGGTAACCCCCCACACTCACTCAGGAGCAGCAGAGGGAAGAGAAGTGACCTGCCCCAGCCTGCCCCACTGCCCCGGCTCTCAGCTGCGTTGCTGGGAGGAGAGGATCTCGGGGAGGAGTGGAACCACCCCCCCACACTTACCTGCAGTGGGACGTAGGGCCTTGCAGTGGGGAGCTGGGGGGCAGAGTGGGCTGGGGCCTGGCTCCTCTGCTTATCCCTGCCATCACCGGTCTGTGGGGGGAGCCTGACACCCACTGCCAGCACCAGGCTCCCCGCTAGTCCCTGGACCGCGTCCCTGGCAAAGGGGCTGTTGTCCCAGGAACTGGCCATTCGAAGGGGCCTAGAGCTCCCAGCCTTTCGCTGCTACTGCCACAGGGCAGTGGCCAGAGCCCCGGGCCCCTTGGAACTGCCGTGGGAGCACCAGAGCGCCTCTCTGCGCAGCTCTGAGGGCTGGGGGGGAGCCCAGAGCCGCTGTCCAGGCAGTGCTGGGGGCCGACTGCCCTTGGCCCTGCCCCTCCTGGGGACATGGAGCCCCCCCTTGAGCTGGGGCCCATGGTGGCTGTGGGCCCTGCTGGAGATGGCTGCTGCGTGTGTGCAGTGCACAGGGCCCTGCTACCTAATGACTCCGGATAGGAGCGCAGCCGCCACAACGCTCGCGTGGAGCACCCCCGGGACACGTGCTGCCAGGCCAGCTCGTTAAGAGTCTGTGTGCGGCAGGGGGCTGCTGTGAAAATTCCCCAGAGCCCAGGTGAGCTGGCTGTGGGTTGAGAGAGGCCCCCGGCAGGTCACAGTGCATGACTCAGTTTCCCTTTTGCATGGAGGCATCGTATGGAATTCCAGCAAGACTCTACAAGGAATGTGGGAACCGCCAGGCACGTGTGGCCTCACCACGGCCCTCTGCTGGATGGGAACAGACCTGCTCCGCTGTGCCGTGGCCACGCTGCTAAGGACAGCGCAGACACTGGGCACCCAGCTGCCCCTTTGCAACATCAGAGCCACGTGTCCCAGGCCATGCGGCATGTCAGTGCAAGAGCTGAGCCGATCACATAGCTCCCAATACCAGGCTCTAACCACTAGGCCGTGCATCACTCCCTGAGCCTGCCACAAACCTGCTGTCTCCAGACACTAGACACCAGGAATCTGATATTCCTGTCACCCGCCGGGAGTCCGGGGGAGAGTACATGGCACCTGTCAGACCCTGGGCAGGAGCAGGCGTGTGGCAAGGTGCACTCACCCCACACTGGCCCGGGAAGGGTTAACCCTACATCAGGGCGACGCAACTTTGGAAGCACCAAGGGCCACAATGATACTCCCAGCCCATGCTGAGGGCCACAACCTAAGTGTGTGTAACCCCCAAGGAGATGACTTAGATTCCCGGGGCCTTGTCTGCTGGCAGCTCAGGGAGAGGCTCTGAGTTTGCCTTGGCTCCCCCTCCCTACCAGGGGCGGCAACCCATGGGGAGTGAGATGCCCCTCCCAGGGGGAAGGAGCGACCATGGTTGAGGGGAGTCTGGAGCCAACAGGGCAAGGGGGGGCTGGCTGGGTGGGAGCTAGTAAGCCCAGGCCTGCAGGCAGGTTCCCCCTGAGAACTGGCCTCTAGGGACCTGAAGGCAGGATCCCTCCGCTGGGTTTATGTCTCTACTGCTGATTCCCAGGTTGTGGAGTTTGCTGGGAGGCTTCCCCAGCCAGGCTGAGTTGGCTCCAGCTCCCTGGGTGAGAGGAGTCACCGCATGGTCAACTTTCCCTGCTTGGGGGAACTTACAGACCCTGGGACTCAGGCAGAGTCTCCCGGGCCGGGGTGAGACGCAGCCCTGACCTGAGTCCCCTGGAGCCCTGAGGGCAGAGCAATGCACCTGGCGCTACCAGCCCAGCAGTCCAGACCAGGAAATGGGCCCCCCAACATCAGGCCGTTGGCTTAGCATGAGGAGAAAGAAAATGCATCTCGGCTCCGGGACGCTTCGTGTGCCTGCTGGGGTGTGAGCCGGGAGGGGCAATTCCTGCTTTGCAGCTTCTCTTTGAACCAACAGAGCCTGAGATCGGCTAAAAATAAAATAAAAAAAAGCCGAGGTTCTCTTGACTTTGAAAAGCATCCTATATCACGGGACCACAACAATCCTCATTTCTTATCTAACACTTTCCAGCAGCCGTTTTTAACACATTTTACAAAGGAGATCAGTGACATTAATGAGGGGAAACTGAGGCACAGAGCATGGCAGTGACTTGCTCAAGGCCGCCCATCAGGATAGTAGCAGAGGCAGGACCAGCACCTCAGAGCTGGCCACAGCACATGCAAGGTGAGGGGTCACAGTCACTACATTGCTGTGGGGTGTGGTGGGTATTCGGGATCTGCCAGTGGCAGTGTGGACGTTCCACGCGTGGCCCTGTGGCCTGAGGGGCTGCTAGCTCAGGGGCGTCACTATGAAAATGAGTTCCTCGCGGGGGTGTATCTGAGTTCTTGTCAGGCCTCAGCCTGAGTTACCTGGCCCATACCCCATGTCCCTGTGGGAGGAGGAGAAGCCACTGACGGCCATGCCGCATGCTGACACACTGGGACGGGCAGGAAGCCTTTGACAAGGTCCCTCCCCAGAGGCTCTTAAGCCAAGGGAGCTGTCCTGGGATAAGGGGACGGGTCTCTCCCGGGCTGGTCACTGGTTAGACGACAGGAAACAAGGGGTAGGAAGAAATGGGCAGTTTTCAGAGTGGAGAGACGTAACTAGTGGGGTCCCACAGGGCTCTGTGCTGGGACCAACCCTGTTCAACCTGTTTATAAATGGGCTGGACAAAGGGGTTAGCAGAGAGGTGCTGAGATTGTAGATGAGCTAAAACTCTCGAGGGTGTTCAGTCCAAAGCAGCCTGCACAGAGCTACAAAGGGACCTCACAGAACTGGGAGGCGGGGACACAAAATGCAGATAACATTCAGTGTTGATCTAGGCAAAGTAACTCTCATTGGAAAACAACCCCCCAAAGTACATCTCAGATGCTGGGGTCCACGTTAGCTGTTACCACGCCAGAGAGGGATCTTGGAGTCACTGGGGGTAGTTCTTTGAAAACATCCACTCAATGTGCAGCAACAGCCAATAAAGCAAAGAACAGGTTGGGGATCATTAAGAAAGGGATGGTGAATAAGACAGAGAAATCATATTGCCTGTACAGAACCATGGTATGCCCACATCTTGAATACTGCATACAGATGCGGTCACATCTTATCGGAAATAATATACTGGCATTGGTGTGACGGCGCGTTGGGGGTTCCCCGTCTCCTGCACCCCGAAATGGCACAAACAGACTGCACCAGCCGGTGGAATAGAGGAAGTTTATTGCCTCTCCAGGATACAGCATAGCACAGATGTAGTCTGGCCACAGAGCTGGGCTAGGATGCCTCAGGCCCCCTTGAGATGGGGGAGACTGGGCCCCTAAACTCCAGTCCCTTCTTCTAGGCTCTCCTCCATGCTCTCCCACAGTCTAACTAAATTCCCTTGCAGCCCTGCCCCCGCAGTCAGGGCAGCATCCACCTTTCTTTGTTCCTCTCCATGGGGGGTGTCTGGCCACTGGTTCAACCAGTTTGGCATCACCTTTGCATAGTGAGGTTTTCCCTGCTGGGTCTTGCTCCAGGCAGCAGGGGTCACCACAGCCCAGCAAGTACCCCCACTACGTCACAGTTCTCCCCCCTCCGAGAGCGAACTGAGCAGGGTCACTCCGCTCGTGACCTAGGGAAGTTCGGGTCCTCTGCGTGAGAACCCGCCCTGGGGACATGGGTGCTCCCCTTGACTCGGGCCGGCCGTGGCGAGGCCCCACATGAATTGGCTTCCCTCTGTCCACTCGCCGCCCCGCTCCAGGGCGACTGACGCAGGCCTGTCCTCGGGGGTCACACCCACCCTTCCGCTGGCCTTGATCTCTGGCCAGGGTCTCTCGGGTTGGGGCCATGAGCCCAGTGAGCCTTCTCTGGACAGCCAGGGCGGCTTCCACCCCCGAAGCTCCATCCAGGGAGGACTTCCCCTCCCATAACTCTCTCAGCCAGCCCAGAGGGTCTATCTGGGGTAGAGACCCCCAAGCCGCTTTCCTCCTGTCTTGGGCCTTCCCGCCCCTCTGGCAGGAGTCACAGGACCGGCAGTACCGCTGCACGGCTGTAAAGATTCCCGGCCAATAGAAGTGCTGGAGCAGCTTCAGCCGGGTGCTCCGGATCCCCCGGTGGCCCCCAACGGGGACATCGTGGGCCAAATACAGCAGCTTGAGGCGATACTTTCGGGGGACGACCAGCTGCCACTGGACCCCCCATGCCCTCGCCTTCCTGGGGGGGAGCCACTCACGGAACAGGAGCCCACGCTCCTGCAGGAATCTCTCCTGGCCACCTCTCCCCCAGGGCTGAGCTGCACGGAGGCCAGCCTGGTCCCTCAGCCTCTGCAAGGAGGGGTCTGCCTGCACCTCAGCCTGGAATTCAGCTGCTGAGGCAGGGATCGGGACCTGTCCCCCACCTCTGCCTAGGTCCGGAGTCCCAGCCTGGCTGGACCCCGTGCCCGCTGGGATGGGACCCTGAGGACGCTGCCAGGAGTCCTTCCCTGGACCCACGTTGTCAGCCCCCCGCTGGCTCTGGCTCCGGGTAGGGACTAGAGCCCGCTGGGATTCATGGGGCCACTCCTCTAGGTCATTCCCCATCAGCACCTCGGTGGGCAAGTGCGGGTGCACCCCCACTTCCTTGAGGCCCTCCTTGGCCCCCCATTTCAGATGCACCCTGGCTACAGGCACCTTAAACGGGGACCCATCTATGCCCTTCAGGGTCAGCTGCGCGTGGGGTAGTATCCGCTCCGGGGCCACTATGTCGGATCGGGCCAGAGTCACCTCCGCCCCCGTGTCCCAGAAGCCCGTCACCTTCCTACCATCCACCTCCAGGGGTATGAGGCACTCGCTCCGCAGGGGCCGTCCTGCCCCCACCCGGTACACGGAGAAATCCACCTCCTGAGAATCAGACCTCCCAGGGGAGGTGCACAGAGCATCCTTCCCCTCTCTCTGAGCTGAGGTTTGCCTGCCAGCCCCTGCCTCTGGGGCAGCCTGCCCTTCCTCCCGCCCCAGCCAGTTAACCCTGGAAAGTCCCCGGTCCCGGGACCTGGTGCACTGAGCCCTCTTGTGGCCCCGTTGCCCACAGCGCTGGCAAGTAAGGCTTTGGGCTGTCTCTGTCCAGGCCCTGGCTGGTTCTCTGGGGCGCAGACGACCTGTTCCTTGGTCTCGCCCCGTAGTTGACTCCCTCCGTCGCTCAGCCGAGATCCGGTCTCTGCGCGGTTCCCTTTCTCTCCGGGACTCCCGTTCACACCCGGACCGGCTCTCCGTGAACTCATCCGCCAGTCTCCCGGCCTCCTGGGGGTTCTCTGGTCTCTGGTCCTTGAGCCACAGCCTCAGTTTGGGTGGGCACGCTTCATAGAACTGCTCCATCATGACCAGCTTGAGCAGCTCCTCTGCGGTCTGGGCTCCGACTCCAGACACCCACTTGCGGCAGTATTGCGCCAGGCGGGAGGCCAGGTCCACATAGGTCTCCCGTGGCCCTTTCTGTACCCCCCGGAACTTCTTCCTGTACATCTCGGGGGTCAGCCCGAACTTGTGCAGCAGGGCCTCCTTGACTCGGTTGTAATCCCCTGGCTGTAGGTCCTCCAGCTGACTGAGCACTCCGGCCGCCTCCTGGTTCAGTGCGGGGATGAGCTCCTGCAGCCAGTCAGCTGGGGGAACCCGTTGCAGTCCACAGGCCCTCTCAAAGGAGCTGAGGAACCCGTCTATGTCGCCCATGTCCTTCAATTGGGCCACCACGAGCCTCTCCAAGCGCCTGGCAGTCCTGGGACCCTGGGGCCCATCCGCACTTGGCGCAGCCGGTGCCCCGCCGGTTCTCCGCTCTGCCATGGCCAGCTCATGCTGCCGCTGCCTCTCTCGGTCCTGGCGGTCCTTCTCTCGGTCCTCTACTTCCAATTCCCTGATCCGCAGCCGGATCTCCAGCCGCCGCAGCTCCGCTGGGCTGGCCCCTGCCCTAGATGGGCTACAGCTTGCAGGCTTCCCGGGAGACGCTGTCTCATCTCTCCGTTGGGTTCCAGCGCTCCTCCCCCTCTCTGAGCCTGACACACTCTCAGGGGGGGTCTGGCTGCTTCCCCTGGGGACAAGATCCTGGCCCTGTGGCTGGTCATTATCTTCCAGCTGGGCAATCAGCTGGGCCTTGGTTGCTTTCTGCACAGGCAAGCCCCTCTCTCTGCACAGCCCCACCAGCTCTGCCTTCAAGAGTCGGGCGTAGGCCATCTGCCCGCTGGGCCCCTCGGTGCAGACTCACCAGTCTAGTGCTGCAGCGCCCCACGATTCCCCGGAACCGCTTCGCTCTGTCTCCAGCACGCCTGGCTCCAGGGCTCTTGCTTCTACAGCGCCTTGTCGCTCGCCGCTGGAAGCTCCATCCACGGGGTGCAGTGCATCCCACTTCTGACACCAGTGTGACGGCGCGTTGGGGGTTCCCCGTCTCCTGCACCCCGAAATGGCACAAACAGACTGTACCAGCCGGTGGAATAGAGGAAGTTTATTGCCTCTCCAGGATACAGCCCAGCACAGATGTAGTCTGGTCCCAGAGCTGGGCTAGGATGCCTCAGGCCCCCTTGAGATGGGGGAGACTGGGCCCCTAAACTCCAGTCCCTTCTTCTAGGCTCTCCTCCATGCTCTCCCACAGTCTAACTAAATTCCCTTCCAGCCCTGCCCCCGCAGTCAGGGCAGCATTCCACCTTCCTTTGTTCCTCTCCATGGGGGGTGTCTGGCCACTGGTTCAACCAGTTTGGCCTTACCTCTGCCTAGTGAGGTTTTCCCTGCTGGGTCTTGCTCCAGGCAGCAGGGGTCACCACAGCCCAGCAATTACCCCCACTACGTCACAATTGGAAAAGGTTGAGAAAGGGGTAATAAAGATGATTAGGGGTATGGAAGAGCTTCCGAATGAGGCGAGAGAAATAAGACAGACATTTTTCAACTTGGAAAAGCTAAGAAGGGATATGATAAAGGCCTATATAAAATCATGACTGAGATAGTAAATAAAGAAGTGGTATTTGCTTCTTCTTCTAACGTAAGAACTAGAGGTCACCAAATGAAATTAATAAGCAGCAAGTTCAAAATGAACTTCACACAGCGCACAGTCAACCTGTGGAACTCCTTGTCAGAGGATGTTGGGAAGGCCAAACCTACTGCCTGTGATGTCATAATGCTGCTCAGTTCTCCATCTTCCATGGAGCCAGGCAGGGCAGACGTCACACGGTGAGCTGGTCTAGCCTGAGCCCCTGTGTTCAGGCAGAGAGGGGCTCCTGGGAGAGAGGAGTCAGGCAGCCATCCAGCCTTTCCTTCCCTCTGGGATGATTCTGTAACTTGCTGCAGGGGGGCAGCTCGCCAGATCCATGCCCAAAGTCCTACAGGAAGCGCCACCTCTTCTCCGCGCTGCAGGGTTATTCCCCAGGCTTTCAGGGCTCCCGTCTGTCTGTTTCTAGGCACTTTGCAGGTTCAACAGTGATAGAGATGCAGACGAAACAAAAGGCAGGACAATGCAGCACTTTAAAGACTAACAAGATGGTTTATTAGGTGAGGAGCTTTCTGGGCCAGACCCACTTCCTCACATCAAATAGTGGAAGAAAATTGGCACGACCATAGATACCAAAGGGATAGAATAAAAAAAAAGTGACCACGTATAAAATCGACGAATCAGATTTAAGAACAGAGGCGGGTGAGTGGGGGAGGTTAGTGTCTGTGAGGTAATGACATTAGGGTTCGGGGTTTGTACAGAGGAAAGGGAATGAAAAATCAACGGCAGTGATCAAATGTGAGAACAGGGCTGCCCCTGCTGGGTTCTTCACCTGCACCGAGTAGCCTCCAATTCAGGGTCACATGTGCTACCTTCACAGCCTCTCTTCTCAAGTTCTGCTGCCTGAATTGGGACGCGCCCCCGCCCCTTTTCGGGGTGTCTGCAGCAGGGCCTGTCAGCCTGCCCTGTTCATAGCATGAGCCGGGTCCGTGGGCGCTGCAGCAGAAATGCCCTTTGCGAGTTTCCCAGCGGTTCCCAGAGCACCCTTCACTTTGGGATCTTGTCCTGCAGGGAGCGTGAGCCGGGGGGGGGGGGGGGGGGAGGAATTCCTGCCCAATGAGCCGGCCTCCTCCTTGTTTGGAAAGTCACCGGCCAGCCCGGCGCCCCCTGCGAATTCCTGAGGTGCTGTTCAGATGAAGAGCTAAGTCCTTGCACTCTGGGCAAAGGAACCCCCTGAAATCCCACAATAGCCTAGTGTTTGGGTGCCGGATTTACCACCGCAAGCTCCAGAGCCCTCCTCCTGTTCCCCCAAAAGTTAGTAAGAAGGGACCATGTGAGGGGTCAAACAAAAGCTGCTTTCCACTTATTCTGTATCTGCTCTCCATAGATCGGTATAACGTCTGGGTGGAGTTATAAAGATGTTCTCTGTATGGAGACTGGAAGTTTCTCTGGATGTGGTTGAGCAACCGGCTCAGCCTATGGACATGCTAATTAGGCAGGTGGAAACTGTTGGCTTCTAATTAAAGTTTGAATTCTAGAAGCCTCTGCTGATTGGCTGAGCCTTGGTAGGGGGAGGGACTTTCAGGCAGTCCAGGGCTTTATAAGGCAGTGGGCAAGCGACCAATGAGCTTGTGAACAGGTGAGTGCTAACAGGGAGTTTGGAAGGGCGGAGGGAAGGGCGGGAGGTTCTCTTGACTTTCTTTTTAAATCCCTTTTCCAGGACAGCAGTGATGGATGGTGATGGGTCTGCTGCTGTTACCTGCACAGCGTCTGCCATGTTTGTCTTCCGCCCGAAGAAAGAACGGATTTCATCTGCACCAAGTGCAAGCTGGTCGACATTTTGGAAGAAAAATTAGAGGACTGGAGGCCCAAGTGTTGACCCTACGCTCGATCAGGGGGGATGAAGACTCCTCGATAGAAGGCAGCGTTTGATCCTTCAAGCACGGCAGGCAGAGGAGCCAGAGAGGGCAGTACGGGACCAGGAAGAGAACTGGCAGCATGTAACTTCTAGAAGGGGAAAAAGGCCAGTACGGGAATCCCCCGATGCTATAGAGGTAAGCAATCGCTTTCAAGCTCTCTCCACAGGCTCTGCAGTGCTGAAAGCTTTGGAAGGGACCTCGCAAGGAAGAAACCAGAAGGGAACACCATCTACTGGAAGGCATGGGGATGCGTAGTCCTACGGATGGGAGTTCCATGGCCACCACCCCCAAAAGGAAACGACGGGTGGTGGTGGTCGGGGACTCCCTCCTAAGAGGGACTGAGCCATCCCTCTGCTGTCCGGACCTGGAATCTCGAGAGGTGTGCTGCTTACCGGGAGCTCGCATTCAGGATGTCACTGAGGGTATGTCTACACTACAGAGTTAGTTCGAACTAACTTAGTTCGAATTAGTTAATTCGAACTAAGCTAACGCGTCTAGAACTAAAAACTAGTTCGAATTAGCGTTTTGCTAATTCAAACTAGCATGTCCACATTAAGTGGACCCTGAACAGGGCTTAAGGCTGGCCGGAAGCAGTGCCGGCAGGGCAACAGAGGAGGACTTAGAGCGTGGAGATGCTGTCTCAGGCTAGCCGAGGGCTGTGCTTAAACCCCCACCTCGGACAGACAGTTCTCAGGGGTGCTCCGCTTGAAAACCAGTCCTGGCTTGGATTGCCTGGAGTGCCCACACTGGGCACATCACAGCACTCAGCCATCAGACCGGCTGCACTTGCCACAGGCTGCCATCTGGGGAGAGGGGGCAATTGGGGGGCTGCAGGAGAGCTTCCACCCCCCATAAGCCCGCAGAGCCAGCCCAGTCCTCCCCATCGGGGGCTCGTACCCCATTCCTCCCTCACCTCCTTCCACTTACCCTTCCCTAGCCCCTCTTCTTATTGATGTACAAAATAAAGATAACGTTTCTTCCAACATTGACTCTGTCTTTATTGAAAAAAACTGGGGGACACTGGGAAAAGGAGGTGGGAGAGGGGAAGAGAAAGGCTGGGAGAGGGGAGGGCAACTAACATGATCAGGGGTTGGGAACAGGTCCCAGATGAAGAAAGGCTACAGAGACTGGGACTGTTCAGCTTAGAAAAGAGGAGACGGAGTGGGGACAGGATAGAGGTCTCTAAAAGCAGGGGTTGGGTGGAGAGGGTGCATTCATAAAAGTTCTTCCTGAGTTCCCATAAAGAAGGACTAGAGGACACCAAAGGAAAGGAATGGGTAGCAGGCTTGAAACTAGTAAGAGAAAGTTGTTGTTGTTGACAAAGCAAATAGTTAACCTGTGGAACTCCTTGCTGCAGGAGGCTGGGAAGGCTACAACTAGAACAGAGTTGAAAGGGAAGTGAGATCAAGTCATGGAGGTTGGGTCCATGGAGTAGTCTTAGCCAGGGGGTAGGAGTGGTGTCCCTGCCCAAAGTTTGTGGAAGGCTGGAGAGGGATGGCACGAGACAAATGGCTTGGTCACTGTCTTCGGTCCATCCCCTCCAGGGTCCCTAGGGTTGGCCGCTGTCGGCAGACAGGCTACTGGGCTAGATGGACCTTTGGTCTGACCCGGGACGGCCATTGTAAGCTCAGGGCTCAGGGTCGGGGGTCTCAGTGGACCCCCTTGATTTTCATGCACACCTGCTCCTGGGTGGCCAGGCTGGCAGCTCTCCTGCCCTAGACGGCCACTTTCCTGTGCCTAGTGCGGAGGTCGTGGACAAGGTCCACAATGTCCGCACTAGCCCAGGAAGGTGCCCGCCTCTTGCGGTCCAGGGCAAGCTCCCGGGAGCCGCCAGCCTGGTCCCGGGAAGAGGGGGAGGGCTGGGGGGCATCGGGTGGGTGGCTCTGTGCCGTGCCAGGTGCAGGGTCTGCTGGCTGGGTGCTGGCAGGCTTGCACCTGGCACGGGCACCGTAGCCAGCCCGTGCCCCTTTAAGGGGTCTGGGGCCGGGAGGGGGGCAATAGAGTTTCCCTGGTGTTGGCCAGAGTGGCCACCAGGGAAACCTGGGGAGGGCTAGCCTCCCACTAGTTCGAATTAAGGGGCTACACAGCCCTTAATTTGAACTAGTAAGTTCGAACTAGGCTTAATCCTCGTAAAATGAGGTTTTCCTAGTTCGAACTAAGCGCTCCGCTAGTTCGATTCAAATTCGAACTAACGGAGCGCTAGTGTAGCGCCTATGAATGTTAGTTCGAACTAACATTGTAGTGTAGACATATCCTGAGAGGCTTACCAAGCTGATCAAACCTTCGGATCGCTACCCCTTCCTGCTTCTCCACGTGGGAACCAACGATACAGCCAAGAACGACTTTGAGCAGGTTACTGCGGATTATGTAGCGCTGGGAAGAAGGACCCAAGAACTCGGAGCGCAAGTGGTGATCTCGTCCATCCTCCCTGTTGAAGGGAAAGGACTGGGCAGGGATCGTCGAATTGAGGACGTCAATGCGTGGTTGCGCAGGTGGTGTCGCAGAGAGGGCTTTGGTTTCTTCGACCATGGGACTCAGTTCCGGGCACAAGGATTGTTAGGAAGAGATGGGATCCACCTAACGAAGAGAGGAAGGAGCATCTTCGCGGGCAGGCTTGCAAATCTGGTGAGGAGGGCTTTAAACTAGGTTCGTCGGGGGACGGTGACCAAAACCCTGAGGGGAGTGGGAAAGTCGGATACCGGGAAGAAATGCAGAGAGGAACGAACAAGAAAGGAGGACCCCTGCTTCGAATGGAGAAGATAGGACGATCAACAGGTTATCTGAGGTGTTTGTACACTAATGCGAGAAGCCTGGGCAACAAACAGGAAGAACTGGAGGCCCTGGCCCAGACCAAGAAATATGATTGAATTGGGATAACAGAGACTTGGTGGGATGACTCGCATGACTGGAGCGCTGTCATGGAAGGGTATAGACTGTTCAGGAAGAACAGGCAGGGGAGAAAAGCAGGAGGAGTTGCACTATATGTAAAGGTATGTCTACACTACAAAGTTAATTTGAACTAACAGGTGTTAGTTCAAATTAACTTTGACAGGCGCTACATATGCAAACCGCTAGTTTGAACTTAATTCGAACTAGCGGAGCGCCTAATTCGAACTAGGTAAACCTCATTCTATGAGGACTAAGCCTAGTTCGAATTAAGTAGTTCGAATTAGGGGCTGTGTAGCCACTTAATTCGAACTAGTGGGAGGCTAGCCCTCCCCAGCTTGCCCTGGTGGCCACTCTGGGCCAAACCAGGGAAACTCGTCTGCTCCCCTCCCGGCCCCAGAGCCCTTAAAGGGCTACGGTGCCCGTGCCAGGTACAACCCTGCCAGCACCCAGCCAGCAGATCCTGCACCTGGCATGGCTCGAGCCAGCCACCCGCTGCCACCCAGCCCTCCGCCTCTTCCCAGGACCAGGCTGGCGGCTCCCAGGAGCCTGCCTGGGGCTGCAAGAGGCGGGCGCCTGCCTGGTCTAGTGCGGACATCGTGGACCTCATCCAGGTTTTGGGGGGAGGCCTCCAACATCCACGACCTCCGCACTAGGCACAGGAAAGTGGCCTTCTAGGGCAGGAGAGCTGCCAGCCTGGCCACCAAAGGCCACATGCGAACCCAGGAGCAAGTTTGCATGAAAATCAAGGTGGTCCAGTGATACCCCGACCCTGAGCCCTGAGCTTAGAATGGCCGTACTGGGTCAGACCAAAGGTCCATGTAGCCCAGTAGCCTGTCTGTCAACAGCGGCCAACACCAGGTACCCCGGAGGAGATGGACCAAAGACAATGACCAAGCGATTTGTCTTGTGCCATCCATCTCCAGCCTCTGACAAACAGAGGCCAGGGACACCATTTCTATCCCCTGGCTAATAACACTCCATGGACCCAACCTCCATCACTTTATCTCACTTCTCTTTAAACTCTGTTCTAGTTCTAGCCTTCCCAGCCTCCTGTGGCAAGGAGTTCCACAGGTTGACTATTTGCTTTGTGAAGAACTTTCTGTTGTTAGTTTGAGGCCTGCTACCCATTCATTTCATTTGGTGTCCTCTAGTCCTCCTATTATGGGAACTAATGAAGAACTTTTCTTTATGCACCCTCTCCACACCACTCATGATGTTATACACCTCTATCATTTCCCCCCTCCGTCTCCTCTTTTCTAAGCTGAGAAGTCCCAGTCTCTTTAGCCTCTCTTCATATGGGACCTGTTCCAAACCCCTGATCATTTTAGTTGCCCTTTTCTGAACCCTTTCCAAGGCCAAAATATCTTTTCTGGGGTGAGGAGACCACATCTGTACACAGCATTCAAGATGTGGGCATACCATAGTTTTATACTTCCCCTCCTCCTTCTTCCCCTGGCTTCCCTCTTCCAGCTCCCTCCTCCCAGGTTTCCCCCTCCCCTCTCCCACCCTCTGTCTTCCCCTCTCCCACCTCCTTTTCCCAGTCTCCCCAGAGATTAATCCCCCCCCAGTTTTGTTCAATAAAGAGAGTTTCTATTTTTGAACACACGTGTCCTTTATTTTGTACATCAGGAAGGGGGGCTAGGGAGGGGTAAGTGGAAGGAGGTGAGGGAGGAATGGGGTACGAGCCCCCAATGGGGAGGACTGGGCTGGCTCTGCGGGCTCCTCGGGGTGGAAGTTCTCCTGCAGCCCCCCAATTGACCCTCCCCCCAGATGGCAGCCTGTGGCAAGTGCAGCCGGGCTGATGGCCGAGTGCTGTGATGTGCCGAGTGTGGACACTCAGGGCACTCCAAGTCAGGACTGCTTTGCTGTCCCTCATCGAGGTAGACAAGCAAGCGGGGAACCCTGAGAACTGTCTGTCCGGGGTGGGGGTCGGGTCCCTTTAAGCACAGCCCTCGGCTAGCCTGAGACAGCAGCTCCATGCTCTAAATCCTAACCTGGTGCCCTGCTGGCACTGCTTCTGGCCAGCCTTAACCCCGGTTCAGGGTCCACTTATTGTGGACATGCTAGTTCGAATTAGCAAAACGCTAATTCAAACTAGTTTTTAGGTCTAGATGAACTAGTTCGAATGAGCTTAGTTCGAATTAATTTGAATTAAGTTAGTTTGAATTAGTGCTGTAGTGTAGACGTACCCTAAGAGAGAACTACGATTGCTCTGAACTCTGGTATAAAGAGGGAGAAAAACCTGTTGAGAGTCTATGGGTTAAGTTTAAAGGAGCAAACAACAGGGCTGTGTCTAGACTGGCAAGTTTTTCCGCAAAATCAGCTGCTTTTGCGGAAAAACTTGCCAGCTGGCTACACTGGCCGCTTGAGTTTCTGCAAAAGCACTGACGATCTCATGTAAGAAATCAGGGCTTCTTACGGAAATACTGTGCTGCTCCCGTTCGGGCAAAAGTCTTTTTCCGATAAACTTTTGCGCAAAAGGGCCAGTGTAGACAGCTGAGATTTGTTTTCCACAAAAAAGCCCCGATTGTGAAAATGACGATCGGGGCTTTTTTGCGGAAAAGCGCGTCTAGATTGGCACGGACGCTTTTCCGCAAAAAGTGCTTTTCCGGAAAAGCTTTTAACTGGGTTCCACGAGGAGTAATGGTAGTTCGAATTAGAGAGCCTAATTCGAACTACCTACTCCGTGCCGCGTGCAACCGCGGGCACGGAGTCTGCACTAAGGGGGATTTAAAAATGGCGGCACCCGGCAAGATGCAAATGAAGCCCGGGATATTTAAATCCCAGGCTTCATTTGCAACTTCGAATGCCTACATTAGCCACCCTAGTTCGAACTAGGGTGGCAGTGTAGACATACCCTCAGAGACCTGATTGGCAGAATCCCCTGGGATGCTAACATGAAGGGTAAAGGAGTCCAGGACAGCTGGCAGTATTTTAAAGAAGCCTTATTGAAGGCACAGAAAGAAACCATCCCGACGCGTAGCAAGAGAGGCAAACGTGGTAGGAGACCGGACTGGCTTACGGGGGAAATCCTTGGTGAACTTAAGCACAAAAAGGAAGCTTACAAAGAGTGGAAACTTGGACAAATGACCAGGGAGGGGTTTAAATGTCTAGTTCGAGAATGCCGGGGGGTTATCGGGAAGGCGAAAGCGCAAATGGAATTGCGACTGGCTAAGGATGTGAAGGATAACAAGAAAGGTTTCTACAGGCATGTCAACAAGAAGAAGGTGATCAGAGAGGGTGTGCGGCCCCTACTGGATGAAGGAGGTAACCTAGTGATAGAAATGTAGCCGTGTTAGTCTGGGGTAGTTGAAGCAAAATGCAGGACAATGTAGCACTTTAAAGACTAACAAGATGGTTTATTAGGTGATGAGCTTTTGTGGGCCAGACCCACTTCCTCAGATCAAATAGTGGAAGAAAATAGTCACAACCATATATACCAAAGGATACAATTAAAAAAATGAACAAATATGAAAAGGACAAATCACATTACAGAACAGGAGGGGGATGCGGGGGGGGGGGGGGGAGGAAGGAAGGTAAGTGTCTGTGAATTGATGATATTAGAGGGAGGGAGAGTGGGATGTTTGTGAGTTAATGGTATTAGAGGTGATAATTGGGGAAGCTATCTTGGTAATGGGTGAGATAGTTCAAATGTTTGTTAAGTCCTTGTTGGCAAGTGTCGAATTTTAACATCAATGACAGTTCAGAGGATTCCCTTTCAAGTGCAGATGTAAAAGGTCTTTGTAGCAGAATGCAGGTGGCTAAGTCATTTAGAGAGTGTCCTTTCTGGTTAAAGTGGCAAGAAACTGTTTTCTCTTTGTGATCTTGTCTGATATCTGTTTTGTGGGCATTAATCCTTTGGCGAAGTGTCTGAGACGTTTGTCCAATGTACATAGCAGACGGACACTTTCGGCACATGATAGCATAGATTATATTTCTGGATGCGCAGGAATATGTGTTCTTGATCTTATAACTCACTTGGTTAGGTCCAATAATGGTATCAGCAGAGTGAATATGTGGACAAAGCTGGCAACGGGGTTTGTTGCAAGGGAAGGTACCAGGGTTGGTATTAGTGTGGTATGTCCTGTGGTGGTTGGTAAGAATCATCTTGAGGTTAGGTGGTTGTCTATAGGAGACTATGGGTCTGTCTCCCAGAGCCTCTTGGAGTATGGTATCCTGTTCCAGTATAGGTTGTAGTTTATTGATAATGTGTTGGACAGGTTTAAGTTGGGGGTTGTAGGTGATGACAAGTGGTGTTCTATTGTTGGTTTTCTTGGGTCTGTCTTGAAGTAGATGGTTTCTAGGTATTCGTCTGGCTCTTTCAATTTGCTTTTTTATTTCTCTGGGTGGGTAGTTGAGGTTTATAAATGCTTGGTAGAGATCCTGAAGCTTCTGGTCTCTGTCAGTGGGGTTAGAGCAGATGCGGTTGTATCGAAGAGCTTGGCTATAGACGATGGATCGTGTGGTGTGTTCTGGATGGGAGCTGGAAGCATGTAGGTAACTGTATGAGTCGATGATGTATGACAGATGATGTGGGGAAAGCTGAAGTACTCAATGCTTTCTTTGCCTCTGTATTCACGGACAAGGTTGGCTCCCCAACTAATGCGCTAAGTGACGCAAGATGGGATGAAGATGGGCAGCCCGTGGTGGAGAAAGAACAGGTTAGGAACTATTTAGAAAAGCTAAATGTACATAAATCCATGGGTCCGGACTTAACGCATCCGAGGGTACTGAGGGAATTGGCAAATGTCACTGAGGAGCTTTTGGCCATTATCTTTGAAAAGTCATGGAGATCGGGAGAAATCCCGGATGATTGGAAAAAGGCAAATGTGGTGCCCATCTTCAAAAAAGGGAAGAAGGACGATCCAGGGAACTATAGGCCGGTCAGTCTTACCTCGGTTCCTGGAAAAATCATGGAAGGGATCCTTAAGGAATCCATATTGAGGCACTTGGATGAGAGGAAAGTGATTAGGAATAGTCAGCATGGATTCACAAAGGGTAAGTCGTGCCTGACCAATCTGATTAGCTTCTAAGATGAGGTAACTGGCTTGGTGGACATGGGGAAGTCAGTGGATGTGATATACCTTGACTTTAGCAAGGCTTTTGATACGGTCTCCCACAATATTCTTGCCAGCAAGTTAAGGGAATGTGGACTGGATAAATGGACGGTAAGATGGATAGAAAGCTGGTTAGAAGGCCGGGCCCAGCGGGTAGTGATCAATGGCTCGATGTCAGGATGGCGGTCGGTTTCTAGCAGAGTGCCCCAAGGTTCGGTTCTAGGGCCGGTTTTGTTCAATATCTTTATTAATGACCTGGATGAGGGGATGGATTGCACCCTCAGCAAGTTTGTGGATGACACTAAGGGTACGTCTAGACTACATGGCTCCGTCGACAGAGCCATGTAGATTTGTTTGTTTGGCAAAAGCAAATGAAGCCACGATTTAAATAATCGCAGCTTCATTTAAATGTAAATGGTTGCCCCGCTCTGCTGATCAGCTGTTTGTCGGCAGATTGGGGTAGTCTGGACACTCCCCTGTAGACATGAAAGCCCTTTATCGACCTCCCCGGTAAACCTCATCCTACGAGGGCTTTCAGGTCGGCGCGAGAGTGTCCAGACTAGCGCGCTGAGCTGACAAACAGCTGATCAGCTATTTGTCCGCTCAGCGCAGCAGCCATTTAAATTTAAGTGAAGCCGTGATTTAAATAATTGCGGCTTCATTTCCCTCTGCTGATCAGCCTAAGCTACATGGCTCCATCAACGGAGCCATGTGGTTTAGACACACCCTAAGTTAGGGGAAGAGGTAGATAGGCTGGAGGGCAGAGATAGGGTCCAGAGTGACTTAGATAAATTGGAGGATTGGGCCACAAGAAATCTGATGAGGTTCAACATTGACAAGAGCAGAGTCCTGCACTTGGGACAGAAGAATCCCAAGCATAGTTACAGGCTGGGAACCAACCGGTTAAGTAGTAGTTCTGCAGAAAAGGACCTGGGGGTTACAGTGGATGAGAAGCTGGATAGAAGTCAACAGGGCGCCCTTGTAGCCAAGAAGGCTAATGGCATATTAGGGTGCATTAAGAGGAGCATTGCCAGCAGATCCAGAGATGTCATCATTCCCCTTTATTCGGCTTTGGTGAGGCCACATCTGGAGTATTGTGTCCAGTTCTGGGCCCCCCATTATAGAAAGGATGTGGACGCATTGGAGAGGGTCCAGCGGAGGCAACCAAAATGATTAGGGGGCTGGAGCACATGACTTATGAGGAGAGGCTGAGGGACTTGGGTCTGTTTAGTCTGCAGAAGCGAAGAGTGAGGGGGGATTTGAGAGCAGCCTGAAGGGGGGTTCCAAAGAGGCTGGAGAGAGGCTGTTCTCAGTGGGGACAGGTGGCAGAACAAGGAGCAATGGGCTCAAGTTGCAGTGGGAGAGGTCCAGGTTGGATATTAGGAAAAACTATTTCACTAGGAGGATGGTGAAGCGCTGGGCTGGGTTCCCTAGGGAAGTAGTGGAGTCTCCATCCCTAGAGGTGTTTAAGTCTCGGCTTGACAAAGCCCTGGCCGGGTTGATTTAGTTGGGATTGGTCCTGCCTAGAGCAGGGGGCTGGACTTGACCTTCTGAGGTCTCTTCCAGTTCTATGATTCTGTGATTCTAAGGCTCCAGGGACAATAGGTCTCTTAAGTACCCAGAGACCCACCTATGAAGGAATCTAGGGGCCTGGTCAGAGACCATGTGACTCTTTCCAGCTTGGAAGAAGCCAGGAAGAAGGTAGAAATAGGCCATGTGGCCGACTCCATCTAGGTCTCAAGATCTGCTTTGACCCCAGATGCAGCCTCGCAGGGATTCACGAGCCGGGAAGAACTGTGGACCCATCCGGACATGTGCACCAAGGACTTCTAGCCAGCAGCTAGAACATCTCTGCTGCAAGCCTGCATCGAGAACTGAGAGACTCGATGCACGTAATGTAGGATACTTTAACAACAACCTCACTCTCCTGCTTTTCTTTCTTGTAGTAATAAACCTTTAGATATAGATTCTAAAGGATTGGCTCAGCGTGATTTGTGGGTAAGATCCAGAGGGTAAATTGACCAGGGATCTGTGGCTGGTTTCTTGGAACCAGACAGGACTTGTTCGGGGTAGGTGGGATTGGGTGCTAGGACCCCCCACCTGTGTATGAGGCCCAGGGCCATCTGGGGCACGGATATTGCTGGGGTGTCAGAGGGGTTTTGCTCGTGAGGCTTCAGGCAGGCTGCTGGAGCGCTCTGTGGGACTGGTGTGTGGCCTGTTTGGGAAGGTCTCCAGTCTGAGGGCTGTAAGGAGCCCCGGATCTGAGCAATTCGCCCTGAGCGGACGCCCTCAGCTGTGCCCAGACCCACCCGGTCCGTCACAGCCCCTCCGCCAGGGAGCCTGCGGCTGCCTCTCAGGGGTGTCTGCCCTGTGGGAAGGGACCAGGCTCGGATCCAGGTTGGCCCCAAAGCTTCCTTCCATCACACCCAGAGCAGCCAGACTCAGGCCAGCAGGCTTCCCGACCCCGGTCCCAGGGCCGGAGCCCGCGGCCCTTCCCGCCTTCCCATGAGCAGTGGGCCGCAGGCCGAGCCGAGGCAGGTCTGTGCGGTGCAGGGTGACGCTGCTCGCATGCAGGGGCGGTGGGGGAAGGTGGGGCCGGAGTAGGCAACTTCCCAACCCATCCCAAGCCCTGCCTCTTCTGCCTAGGCCCCCCGCACCCACAGGAACCAAGCTGGCCACGCCCCCCGCACCCACGGGAACCAAGCTGGCCACGCCCCCAGCACCCACGGGAACCAAGCTGGCCACGCCCCCAGCATCACAGGGAGATGGGGCGGCATGTGGCTCCAGCCTCCCCAGTCCCGGAGCTCGGGGAGGGCAGGTGCTCGCGCCAGCAACACTCCACCCCCCAGTACATCTACAGTCGTGTTGTGGGGGCGGAGTCTGGGGGGGCCAGGCTGGCGGTTTGAGGAGGCAGAGCCTCCCCCTGCCTGTGATACCCGCCGGCCCGGCCGTGTGACCCGGCCATCGCACTCAGGCGCACAAAGCCGTGGGGACGCTCACGCCTGGGCGGGGACCCACGGAGCCCACGAGCCAGGACTGGCAGCCCAGAGCGCAGTGCAGCTGCGCCCGGCCCTGGCTGGCCCTTCCCTCCCCCGAGGGCGCTCACCCTGGGCTCAGAGCTTCCCTCCCCCTCCTCCCGGCCACACGCCCTGGGCCAGCGCAACCCTGTGGCTGCGTGCACGGCTGTCCAGAGGGGAGTCCCTGCTCTGTGGGTCAGGGGCTGCTGCTGTCCAAGGTGCTGGGTTCCCACAAACACACAGCCCACGGAGAAATGCTTAAGACAGGCCCAGCCTGGGGTCCAGCCGGCCTGCATCTTGCCTGGGACACTGGCCAGCAATGTTCCCCCTCATTTTTCCATCCACAGGTGGAATAAATTTTGTTCCGTGCACCAAGGCCTGTGCAGATGTGCACCACCACGAGAAGCACCTGCTGCCGGCTGCGGGCGCTCTGCTCTTCATTTGAATCTCTCCTGGGGGGCCGCCCAAGCGCCCCACTTCCAGAGAACACAGCCAGCCAGCACCCGCTGCTGCCGGGGAACGGGTGAGCGACCCCGCATGGGCAGCGGTGGGGTTACCCGGCGAAGGGGAATGTCTCCCATGGGTAGCCATAATGTAGGCTTCTTGGCCCTTAGCCATGAACACATAATGGTGACGTGCCTCAGTTTCCCCTCTCACATAATACATTATGGCTGAAATCTCCTTTGTCCTGTAAGATGTTCCAAGATCAGTTACAGGCATTAACCATGAAATATCAACATCATAAGGTCCTTTAACGTACAGTCTGCCATTTGGTACATTTCTTGACAGGTTACACGGTATTTCCATAAGATCGTGCACATTGTACATCTTTACAATTCTCAGTAACAAAAGTACATTGGTTACAAAAGTTAACATGAGTAATAGGAACAATGCCATAGCCAGTGTACATTGACAGGACTTTCTCTCATGCCAGCGTGGGGTCCTGGTCCAATGCTCGATTGATCAAGATCTGTGGATCCTGCCGACTACGCCACTGTGACGGACCGGGCTGTGTCTGGGCACGGCTGAGGGCATCTGCTCAGGGCGAATTGCTCAAAACTCGGGGCTCTTTACAGCCCCAGACCAGGGACCTTCCCAAATAGGCCACACACCAGTCCCACCGAGTGCTCCAGCTGCTAATCTGGCCAGCTTGGAGCCTCACGTGCAAAACCCCTCTGACGCCCCAGCTCTCCCAGTGCCCCAGTCAGCCCCGGGCCTGCACACGGGGAGGGGTTATAGAACCAATCTCACCCACCCCAACGGGTTCTTCCGGTCCCAAGAAACCAGCCACAGTTCCCAGGTCAATTTACCCTCTGGATCTTACCCACGAGACCACACTGAGCCGATCCTTTAGCATCTACCATCGAAAGGTTTATTGCTACAAGAAAATAAAAGCGCGAGAGTGAGGCTGTTAAAGGACAGTACGTTACATGCAGCGAATCTCCAATGCAGGCTCTAGCAGAGATGTTACAAACTGCTATCTTACACGTCTCTGGTTACATCCTGTGTCAGGCTGGGCTCATGATTCTTCCCGACTCGCTGTCCCTCGCAAGGCTGCAACTGGGATCAGTAGCAAAAGGGAAGGCAAGATGGAGCCTGCCTCATGGCATTTTACATCCATGCCTGGTCTCTTCCAAGCTGGAGCGGGTCACATGGCCCAGGGACCTATCCTTGCGTCCCAAGCCAGCAGTCACGACTCTGGCTGGTCTGCAGGTTCGATTCATTCCCCAGGTGTGTCTTTGGCACCTAGAGATCTATTGTCCCTGGGGCCTCGCTCTTTAGCCACTGGCCGAACATGCCTGGCCCAGTGCTCAGCCACAGACAGAGAAGTTTCCAGCATCGACCCAGAGTCCATGTGTCTAACTCCACACACAGATATCACACAAGTGCAGGACTAGCAGACACAGAACCAGGAGAACAGAAGCTTCCTGTGACCCCTCACACGGCCCCTTTGTACAGACTTTGGGGCAAACACCCGCCCATGGGTGCAGCAGGGATCTTTACAATCCAACAGCGTGACACTGCCTCTGGCAAGGGCACCAGGGGCATTTGTAACCGTGTTTGCTACCGACGCCCTTGGGGTCGCATTGCCTGGGTGCAGCGCCCCCTTCCAAGGGTGGGGCCTGCGGGTTTTGGGGCTAGGGCAGGACCTTGCTTTTGGCTCTGGGAAACCTGTTTTTTCATGGGTTCAGTTTCCCAAGGGATCCAGATCTCTCCTTGTCACCGCCCTGGCCTCAGGCTTATTCACCACTCGGCTCGTATTGTGTCCCCAGGCCCGGTCCCGGCTTCCAGCTCACTGGTATCAAGTGCTCCACTGCCGGCTAACGCCAGAAACGCTCCTGCCCGAGGGGCTCCCGCACTGGCTGCTCCTAGAAACGCGATCTCCACATCAGCCCCGAGCTAACATTGACTCAGTCAATACGAGGCAGCTGAAATCTCCCTTATTCTGGCACTTTCTGCCTTTGCAGCCTCTCCGACACCCCCTTTGGCTCTTGCCAGCAAGCCCGGTGGTGAAACACTGGAATAAGTTGCCTAGGGAGGCTGTGGCAGCTCCCTAACTGGAGATAGTTCAGAGCAGGTTGGACAGACACCTGTCAGGGATGGTCTACACCAGGGGTGGGCAATAATTTTGGAAGGGGGCCACTTCACAAATTTCGGAAGTGGCCACGGGCCTCGGACGGAAGGGGCGGGGCCTCGGACGGAAGGGGCGGGGCCTCGGGTGGAAGGGGCGGGGCTGAGGGCAGAAGAGGAGGGGCCTCAGGCAGAAGGGGCGTGGCTGAGGGTGGAAGAGGCGGGGCTGAGGGCAGAAGAGGCGGGGCTGAGGACTACCCTGCTGGGTATGGTGACCTTATTTTCTGAACCAGCTGCTGCCAGCAAGAACAGTTTAATTTCAATTACGAAATAGATGAGGCATTTTAATTTCCTCATGTTAGTTTAAATAAAGTAAACTAGGCTGTCCAACACAAAAGGTTTCCATGATTTCTTTGTTTTTGGAAGGACTGGGGAACCCTTTTTGGGTCAAGGGTCACTGACCCACAAAAACATCAGTTGGGGACCATCCACGTGAGAAGCAAAAAAACTCCTTCCAACCCCCCCCCCCGATGTGGCCCCATTTGACACCTCACTCCTCTGGTGCACCCGCCTCATGGGGTGAGGGGCAGGGAAGGGGGAAAGTGAGGTTCAGGGCTTCTCATAGAGCAGATTGACTTTTCTGGGGTACAGGAGTTAGTGGATTTTCTGGACCTCCATAGGCTCTGGGGTAGGGACAAAACCGAAGAGTACAGTGCGCGAGACAGGGCTGCCAGCAAGAAGGCTAGGGATGGGGTGCGGGATCTGGGAGGTAGCGGGGTGCAGAAGCAGGCTGGGAGTAGGGTGACTGGCCAGGTGGAGAGAGCAGGAACAAGGGAGGGGGCAGCGCGTGGCCAGGAGAGAGGGAACAGGAACAAGGGAGGGGGCAGGGCGTGGCCAGGAGAGAGGGTACAGGAACAAGGGAGGGGGCAGGGCGTGGCCAGGAGAGAGGGTACAGGAACAAGGGAGGGGGCAGCGCGTGGCCAGGAGAGAGGGAACAGGAACAAGGGAGGGGGCAGCGCGTGGCCAGGAGAGAGGGAACAGGAACAAGGGAGGGGGCAGCGCGTGGCCAGGAGAGAGGGAACAGGAACAAGGGAGGGGGCAGCGCGTGGTCAGGAGAGAGGGAACAGGAACAAGGGAGGGGGCAGCGCGTGGCCAGGAGAGAGGGAACAGGAACAAGGGAGGGGGCAGCGCGTGGCCAGGAGAGAGGGAACAGGAACAAGGGAGGGGGCAGCGCGTGGCCAGGAGAGAGGGAACAGGAACAAGGGAGGGTGTCGGAGCAAGCTGGGGGCGCTGGGTCTTGGGGGAGAGGGATGTGACGGGGGTGGGGGCTCTGGACATGAGGGGGAACCGTCCCTGGCTTTGTGCTCCCTCGCAGCAATGGCTGCAGCCGCACTGTCCGGGCCGCCCCAGAGGAAGGCCCTGCTTCCGCGGCCACGCAATCATGGAGACCAGAGACATCACTGCTGCGGCCATGTGGTGAGGAGCCACAGGCCACCCCGGAGGCTCCACTTCCGCAGCCACGTGGCCAGACCCACGGCACCGCACCCACAGGAGATGCTTGGGACTGGCTACGTGCCTGGAGCAGGCCCCTCAGGCACCACGGCCACAGGCCGCCCCAGAGGCGCCACTGCCACGGTTACACGGTGGTGCCGTGGCCCAGGGCCAGCTCCGAAGGCGCCGCTACCGCAGCCAGGTGGCCCGGGGCTGGCCCTGGAGGCTCTGTGGCAGCGGCACCTCTGGGGCCAGCCCTGGGCCGTGTGGCCACGGTAGCGGCGCCTCTGGGCTGGCCCTGTTGAGGAGCCTGAGCTGCAGCGCTGCCCCCTCTCCAGCAGCAGCTCGGGGCGTGGAGTGGCTGAGCTCCCCCCCCACCCCCCGCGGGTCCCGTAATTAGGGGCGGGGCCCGATCAAAGGCCAAGGCGGGCCAGATCCGGCCCACTAAGAGGCTTTTGCCCACCCCTGGTCTAGATGGTGCTTGGTCCTGCCATGCGTGCAGGGGACGGGACCTGACCTCTCGGGGTCCCTTCCACATCGAGGATTCTAAGCTGGACGACAGCCCGTCCAAATTCGGTCTCAGTTGGGAGCGGGCAGGCGTTCCGGGCTGCTGTCAGTGTAAGACAGAGCAGAACTGGACTGCTAGTGGGAACTGGGCTTGCATTTGGTTAAGCAAAGAAACAGAAGGGTTGCTTCTTGCCTCCGTCCCTCTGCATCCTCTTCTTCAGTGTCACTGGCTCTGTTTTCCTTACGGCAAATTGGTTGTGTTTGTCTAGGCTGCACCAAATCTTTACTATAAATGACATGGAATAGCACAGCACACAGCACAGCCCCAAACTGGGCCAAGACTGCCTAGAAGGGATACTGCAGCAAAGCACGGGGAGTGCAGAGTGGATCACAACGCCTGAATTAACAATGCAACACTATTGCACAAAAAGCAAACCTCCTTCTGGCACGTTAACAGGAGTGCTGCGAGCCAGACGCGAGGAGGCGTTCTTCCGCTCTGCGCTGCACTGAGTAGGCCACTGGAGTCTTGTGTCCAGTTCTGGGCACCGCATTGCAAGGAAGATGTGGAGAAATTGGAAAAGGTCTAGAGAAGAGCAACCGAACCGGCAGAAGGACTAGAAAACATGTCGGCTGTGTCTACACTGGCCACTTATTCCGGAAAATCAGCCGCTTTTCCGGAATAACTTGCCAGCTGTCTACACTGGCCCCTTGAATTTCCGGAAAAGCACTGACGATCTAATGTAAAATTGTCAGTGTTTTTCCGGAAAAACTATGCTGCTCCCGTTCGGGCAAAAGTCCTTGTCCAGAAAACTGTTCCGGAAAAGGGCCAGTGTAGACAGCACAGTCGTGTTTTCCACAAAATAGCCCCGATCGTGAAAATGACGATCGGGGCTTTTTTGCGGAAAAGCGCGTCTACATTAGCACGGACGCTTTTCCGGAAAAAGTGCTTTTTCGGAAAAGCATCCTGCCAATGTAGACGCGCTTTTTCCGGAAATACGTATAACGGAAAACTGTTCCGTTTGAAGCATTTCCGGAAAAGGGTGCCAGTGCAGACGTAGCCGTCCTGCGTGGGACGGGTGAAAGCGCTGGGCTTGTTTAGATTGGGAAAGAGAGACTGAGGGGCAGCCGGGAGTTTCAAACACATGGAAGTAGGACGAGGGTCCCTCACTCTCAGTCACCTCTCAGGGCAGGGCAAGCGGCACTGGGCTGAAACTGCAGCAAGGGAGGTGTAGGTTGGACATTAGGAAACACGTCTTGCTAGGGAGGCTCCGCCCAGAATACGTTGCCCAGGGAGGCTGTGGACAGGCCCGGCCCTTGCGCAAGGCGAGCGAGGCGGTGACCTTGGGCCCCGCACACTCAGGGCCCCGCGGTGCCAGGGCCTTGCTGGGAGCCGGGCGCTCGTGCTGCCTTGGGCCCTGCACACTCTTTGGCCGGGCCTGCCTGCGGAATCCCAGTCACTGGAGGATTTAAGCACATCTGGATACAGCCCAGACGGGGCTGACACGCGTGCAGGGGAGCAGGGCTGCAGGTCCGGGGGTCCCTGGTGGCTGTGCTGCTCTGCTCCCAGACAGACCAGTGCTCTGCCACCTGGGAACGCCTCTTCCTGAATTTTCATTCATGAGCAATAGCGTCACTGTCCTAGCCCACTGCTACCGCACACAGGACAATGGGGAGCACTCTGGACAATGGGGAACGCTGGACAATGGGGAGCACTGGACAATGGAGCACACTGCTATTGTGCACTGGAAAAAGGGATGCACTGGACAATAGGGCGCACTGCTACCGCGCACTGGACAATGGGGTACAGGACAATGGGGGGCACTGGACAATGGGGTACAGGACAATGGGGGGCACTGGACAATGGGGTACAGGACAATGGGGGGCACTGGACAATGGGGTACAGGACACTGGGGGGCACTGCTATTGCGCACTGCACACTGGGTCTCCCCGCGCCCGGGCCGGGGGCCGCCCCCCTGTAGCGCGCAGGGAGCCGGGGCCGCGCGAGGACGCTCCGGAGCCCCCCGGCCCCCCCGCGGGCCGCTCTGCGCAGGGGGCGGGGCCAGCCCGGGGGCGGGGCTCGCTCGGCCCCGCCCATCCCGCATCCGGCTCGTGGCGCAGGCCCCGCTCGCCCCGGTCCCGCCGCGCACGTGGCCGCCCCGCCCGCCGCCGCCATGGGCCGCCTGGAGCTGCAGGACGGGGCCGTGCTGAGGGGCCGCCCCTTCGGGGCCCCGCGCGGCGCCGCCGGGGAAGTGGGTGAGCGGGGGGGCCGAGCGGGGGGGGCGTGATCCCGGGGCCCAGCGCCGCTCGCCCCCCCGGCTGGCCAGGCTGCCCCGGGGCCTCTTCCCGGGCTCTGCCTGGTGCCCGGCTCTGCTGCAGGCCTGGGGCTGAGCGTCCCCCTCGGGGACCAGGGGGGACACGCACTTGCCCCCGCCCCTAGGCCCAGCCGGGCTGCCTGCCACGAGTGCAAGGGGGCGGGCGGGGACCTGGTTAACAGAACTGGGGGGGGGGGTTCTCCGTGACCCGTCCCCATCCCTGCTCCCCGCTTGGGCAGTGCTGGGTGCAGCCGGGGGTGTGGTGCCTGGCTGCAGACTTGTGCTGAGCACAGCGTGGGGGGGCGTGGTGCTGCGATCCGGAGCCCCAGCTAAGTACAGCCGGCGGGCAGGGTGCTGCGATCCGGGACCCCGCTCTCCATGCAGAGTTGTGCTAGGTACAGCCGGCGGGCAGGGTGCTGCGATCCGGGACCCCGCTCTCCATGCAGAGCTGTGCTAAGTACAGCCGGCGGGCAGGGTGCTGCGATCCGGGACCCCGCCCTCCATGCAGAGCTGTGCTAGGTACAGCCGGCGGGCAGGGTGCTGCGATCTGGAGCCCTGCTCTCCATGCAGAGCTGTGCTAGGTACAGCCGGCTGGCAGGGTGCTGCGATCCGGGACCCTGCCCTCCATGCAGAGCTGTGCTAGGTACAGCCGGCGGGCAGGGTGCTGCGATCCGGGATCCTGCCCTCCATGCTGAGCTGTGCTAGGTACAGCCGGTGGGCAGGGTGCTGCGATCCGGGGCCCCAGCTAAGTACAGCCGGCTGGCAGGGTGCTGCGATCCGGGATCCTGCCCTCCATGCAGAGCTGTGCTAGGTACAGCCGGCGGGCAGGGTGCTGCGATCCGGGATCCTGCCCTCCATGTAGAGCTGTGCTAAGTACAGCCGGCGGCCAGGGTGCTGCGATCCGGGACCCTGCCCTCCATGCAGAGCTGTGCTAGGTACAGCCGGCGGGCAGGGTGCTGCGATCCGGGATCCTACCCTCCATGCTGAGCTGTGCTAAGTACAGCCGGCGGGCAGGGTGCTGCGATCCGGGGCCCCAGCTAAGTACAGCCGGCGGGCAGGGTGCTGCGATCCGGGACCCTGCCCTCCATGCAGAGCTGTGCTAAGTACAGCCGGTGGCCAGGATGCTGCGATCCGGGACCCTGCCCTCCATGCAGAGCTGTGCTGAGTACAGCCGGCGGCCAGGGTGCTGCGATCCGGGACCCTGCCCTCCATGCAGAGCTGTGCTAGGTACAGCCGGCGGGCAGGGTGCTGCTATCCGGGACCCTGCCCTCCATGCAGAGCTGTGCTAGGTACAGCCGGCGGGCAGGGTGCTGCTATCCGGGACCCTGCCCTCCATGCAGAGCTGTGCTAGGTACAGCCGGCGGGCAGGGTGCTGCGATCGGGGACCCCGCTCTCCATGCAGAGCTATGCTAGGTACAGCCGGCGGGCAGGGTGCTGCGATCCGGGACCCTGCCCTCCATGCAGAGCTGTGCTAAGTACAGCCGGCGGGCAGGGTGCTGCGATCGGGGACCCCGCTCTCCATGCAGAGCTGTGCTAGGTACAGCCGGCAGGCAGGGTGCTGCGATCGCGGACCCCGCTCTCCATGCAGAGCTGTGCTAGGTACAGCCGGCAGGCAGGGTGCTGCGATCCGGGACCCTGCCCTCCATGCAGAGCTGTGCTAGGTACAGCCGGCGGGCAGGGTGCTGCAATCCGGGACCCCGCCCTCCATGCAGAGCTGTGCTGAGTACAGCCGGCGAGCAGGGTGCTGCGATCCGGAGCCCCGCCCTCCATGCAGAGCTCTGCTAGGTACAGCCGGCGGGCAGGGTGCTGCGATCCGGGACCCCGCCCTCCATGCAGAGCTGTGCTAAGTACAGCCGGCGAGCACGGTGCTGCGATCCGGAGCCCCGCCCTCCATGCAGAGCTGTGCTAGGTACAGCCGGCGGGCAGGGTGCTGCGATCCGGGACCCCGGCCTCCATGCAGAGCTGTGGTAAGTACAGTCGGCAGGCAGGGTGCTGCGATCTGGAGCCCCGCTCTCCATGCAGAGCTGTGCTGAGTACAGCCGGCGGGCAGGGTGCTGCGATCCGGGACCCCGCCCTCCATGCAGAGCTGTGCTAAGTACAGCCGGCGGGCAGGGTGCTGCAATCCGGAGCCCTGCCCTCCATGCAGAGCTGTGCTAAGTACAGCCGGCGGGCAGGGTGCTGCGATCTGGAGCCCCGCTCTCCATGCAGAGCTGTGCTAAGTACAGCCGGCGGGCAGGATGCTGCAATCCGGGACACTGCCCTACATGCAGAGCTGTGCTAAGTACAGCCGGCGGGCAGGGTGCTGCGATCCGGGACCCCGCCCTCCATGCAGAGCTGTGCTAAGTACAGCCGGCGGGCAGGGTGCTGCGATCCGGGACCCCGCCCTCCATGCAGAGCTGTGCTGAGTACAGCCGGCGGGCAGGGTGCTGCAATCCGGAGCCCTGCCCTCCATGCAGAGCTGTGCTGAGTACAGACGGCAGGCAGGGTGCTGCGATCTGGGGCCCCGCCCTCCATGCAGAGCTGAGCTAAGTACAGCCGGTGGGCAGGGTGCTGCGATCGGGGACCCCGCTCTCCATGCAGAGCTGTGCTAAGTACAGCCGGCGGGCAGGGTGCTGCAATCCGGAGCCCCGCTCTCCATGCAGAGCTGTGCTGAGTACAGCCGGCGGGCAGGGTGCTGCAATCCGGAGCCCCGCTCTCCATGCAGAGCTGTGCTGAGTACAGCCGGCGGGCAGGGTGCTGCGATCCGGAGCCCTGCTGTCCATGCAGAGCTGTGCTAAGTACAGCCGGCGGGCAGGGTGCTGCAATCCGGAGCCCTGCCCTTCATGCAGAGCTGTGCTAAGTACAGCCGGCGGGCAGGGTGCTGCGATCTGGGGCCCCGCCCTCCATGCAGAGCTGAGCTAAGTACAGCCGGTGGGCAGGGTGCTGCAATCCGGAGCCCTGCCCTCCATGCAGAGCTGTGCTAAGTACAGCCGGCGGGCAGGGTGCTGCGATCTGGGGCCCCGCCCTCCATGCAGAGCTGTGCTAGGTACAGCCGGCAGGCAGGGTGCTGCGATCGGGGACCCCGCTCTCCATGCAGAGCTGTGCTAAGTACAGTCGGCAGGCAGGGTGCTGCAATCCGGGACCCCGCTCTCCATGCAGAGCTGTGCTAAGTACAGTCGGCAGGCAGGGTGCTGCAATCCGGGACCCCGCTCTCCATGCAGAGCTGTGCTGAGTACAGACGGCAGGCAGGGTGCTGCGATCTGGAGCCCCGCTTTCCATGCAGAGCTGTGCTAAGTACAGCCGGCGGGCAGGGTGCTGCAATCCGGGACCCTGCCCTCCATGCAGAGCTGTGCTAAGTACAGTCGGCAGGCAGGGTGCTGCGATCCGGGACCCCGCTCTCCATGCAGAGCTGTGCTAAGTACAGTCGGCAGGCAGGGTGCTGCAATCCGGGACCCCGCTCTCCATGCAGAGCTGTGCTAGATACAGCCGGCGGGCAGGGTGCTGCGATCCGGGGCCCCGCTCTCCATGCAGAGCTGTGCTAAGTACAGCCGGCGGGCAGGGTGCTGCAATCCGGGACCCCGCTCTCCATGCAGAGCTGTGCTAAGTACAGTCGGCAGGCAGGGTGCTGCGATCTGGAGCCCCGCTTTCCATGCAGAGCTGTGCTAAGTACAGCCGGCGGGCAGGGTGCTGCGATCCGGGACCCTGCCCTCCATGCAGAGCTGTGCTAAGTACAGCCGGCAGGCAGGGTGCTGCGATCCGGAGCCCCGCCCTCCATGCAGAGCTGTGCTGAGTACAGCCGGCAGGCAGGGTGCTGCGATCCGGGACCCTGCCCTCCATGCAGAGCTGTGCTGAGTACAGCTGGCGGGCAGGGTGCTGCGATCCGGAGCCCCGCCCTCCATGCAGAGCTGTGCTGAGTACAGCCGGCGGGCAGGGTGCTGCGATCCGGAGCCCCGCCCTCCATGCAGAGCTGTGCTAAGTACAGCCGGCGGGCAGGGTGCTGCGATCCGGAGCCCCGCCCTCCATGCAGAGCTGTGCTAAGTACAGCCGGCGGGCAGGGTGCTGCGATCCGGAGCCCCGCCCTCCATGCAGAGCTGTGCTAAGTACAGCCGGCGGGCAGGGTGCTGCGATCCGGAGCCCTGCCCTCCATGCAGAGCTGTGCTAAGTACAGCCGGCGGGCAGGGTGCTGCGATCTGGAGCCCTGCTTTCCATGCAGAGCTGTGCTAAATACAGCCGGCGGGCAGGGTGCTGCAATCCGGAGCCCTGCTCTCTATGCAGAGCTGTGCTAAGTACAGCCGGTGGGCAGGGTGCTGCAATCCAGGGCCCTACCCTCCAAGCAGAGCCGGTACTACAGCCAGAGGGGGCTGAGTGCCGGGCTGCAGAGCCAGGTTGAGTACAGCCAGGGGCATGGTATTGGGCTCCCGAGCTCTGCCCACCATGGCAGAGCTCTGCTGAGTACAGCCGGGGACAGTGTGCCAGGCTGCCCAGCTGTGCTAGATACAGCCAGGGGGGTGCAGTCCTAGGCTGCTGAGTTGTGCTGGGTACAACCGGGGTGGTGGTTTGCGGAGACAGACTCCGTGGCCCTGTTCTCCCTGGCAGAGTTGTGCTGACTACAGCCGGGGGGTGCAGTGCCGGGCTGGGCTGGGGACGCCCAGGGGCTGTGGTGCCGGGCTCCGGGGCCCTGCCCTCCCTGCAGAGCCGTGCCGTGCCGTGCTGAGAGCTCTTTCTCCTGGCCTTGGCCGCAGTCTTCCAGACCGGCATGGTGGGTTACCCCGAGGCCTTGACAGACCCTTCCTACAAGTCCCAGATCCTGGTGCTGACGTACCCGCTGATCGGGAACTACGGCGTGCCTCCGGACGAGCTGGACCCCTACGGCCTCAGCAGGGTGAGCCGGGGCCGGGCGCGTGGGCGGGGCCTTGGCGCGGTGGGGCTGGCGTGGGCGGCAGAGGCCCCGCCCCCTCCGGACGGAGGTGGTTTGAGTCGCGGCGGGGAAGAGGTGCCGGGTCTCCTGCGCCCGCTGGCCAGGGCACGGGGCAGGTGCCGATGCCCGTGCGGTACTGGGGCTGCAGAGCAGCCCGCGGAGCGAGGGGAGGCCAGAGCGGCGTGTGCCCATGCGGGGATGTGCCAGGGAGCCGGGCCCCCGCGCCCGTCTGCCTCTTGCACCGTGTGTCTGGCAGCTCGGCAGCAGCGGGACCCTGCCTCGGCAGAGCACCCTGACCCAGAGCGCCCCGTGGCTGGGAGCTAGGCCAGGCCTGGGTGCCCCCAGGAGAGGCTGCGTGGCCGGCGGGGGGCAGATACGGGAGCCCCCCCCAGACATGCCAGGCTCAGCGGGGGGTGCCTGCGCGGTGGGAATGCAGCCCGGGGGCGGGTGGGCCCTGCGCTGGGGGGTGGGGAAGGGGCCTGCCCCTCACTCTGTGCTCTCCCGCAGTGGTTCGAGTCCAGCAAGATCCACGTGGCGGCGCTCATCGTGGGCGAGTGCGCGCAGACCCCCAGCCACTGGAGCGCCACCCGCTCGCTCAGCCAGTGGCTCCAGGAGCAGAACATCCCCGGGCTGGAAGGTGGGGAGCAGCTGGGGGTCTGGGGCCAGTGTCAGGGATGGGAGGGGCTACAGGCTAGGCTGGATATTGGGGAGGGGGCAGAAGGTCTAGGCTGGAGGCAGGGACTCTGGGATGGGCCTACAGGGAGGGAGTGGGAGCTCTGTGGGGGGCGCAGTAGGCTCGGGGGGGCGTAAGCTCCGTGGGGGGGCGCAGTAGGCTCGGGGGGGCGTAAGCTCCGTGGGGGAGGCGCAGTAGGCTCGGGGGGGCGTAAGCTCCGTGGGGGAGGCGCAGTAGGCTCGGGGGGTGTAAGCTCTGTGGGGGGGGTGCAGTAGGCTCGGGGGGGTGTAAGCTCTGTGGGGGGGGTGCAGTAGGCTCGGGGGGGCGTAAGCTCCGTGGGGGAGGCGCAGTAGGCTCGGGGGGTGTAAGCTCTGTGGGGGGGGTGCAGTAGGCTCGGGGGGGCGTAAGCTCCGTGGGGGAGGCGCAGTAGGCTCGGGGGGTGTAAGCTCTGTGGGGGGGGTGCAGTAGGCTCGGGGGGGTGTAAGCTCTGTGGGGGGCGCAGTAGGCTCGGGGGGGCGTAAGCTCTGGAGGGGGGCCGCGGTAGGCTCGGGAGGGGCGTAAGCTCTGTGGGGGGGGCAGTAGGCTCGGGGGGGTGTAAGCTCGGGGCTGGCAAGGGAGGGCTGAAGCTGGGTTAGGGGCTGGGGGGCAGGGCTGGCGGGGGCAGAGCTCTGAGCCTGGGTCTCTGCCAGGGGTGGACACCAGGGCTCTGACGAAGAGGATCCGGGAGAAGGGGACGCTGCTGGGCCGGCTGGTGCTGGACGGCAGCAGTGAGACGAACCTGCCTTTCGAGGACCCCAACACGCGGCACCTGGTGCGGGAGGTGTCGCTGCCGGTACGAGGGGGCTGGCCGGGGGGGGGCCCTGGGGGCGGGGGGTGTCGCTGCCGGTACGAGGGGGCTGGCCGGGGGGGGGGGGCCCTGGGGCGGGGGGTGTCGCTGCCGGTACGAGGGGGCTGGCCGGGGGGGGCCCTGGGGCGGGGGGTGTCGCTGCCGGTACGAGGGGGCTGGCCGGGGGGGGGGGCCCCGGGGGCGGGGGGTGTCGTTGCTGGTACGAGGGGGCTGGCCGGGGGGGGGGCCCCGGGGGCGGGGGGTGTCGCTGCCGGTACGAGGGGGCTGGCCGGGGGGGGAGTCCGGGGGCGGGGGGTGTCGCTGCCGGTACGAGGGGGCTGGCCGGGGGGGGGCCCTGGGGCGGGGGTGTCGCTGCCGGTACGAGGGGGCTGGCCGGGGGCCCTGGGGGCGGGGGTGCTGCGGGTGTTAAAAGGGGGTTACCTGGCCGACCGCACAGCCAGTGCGATTGGTGTCGACTGTGCGATTAGTCGCCGCGGCCGCGCTCCAGAGAAGACGACTGGAGCCGGCACCGAGCAGTCCTGGCCCATGCCAGCTCCAGAGCCGCCTGCGCTGCGGCTCCGCCGGTTAAACGCTGGAGGAGCCGCTGGGCTGTTACTACGGTTAAAGTGCAGGGTGCAGCATCCGGCGCGGGCCGGGATACTCAGTCCCAGCAGCCTCTGCCCGCGGCCGGCCGGGCCCGAACGGGCTGGTGCCGGAGCAGCCTCTGCCCGCGGCCGGCCTGGCTGCCGTGACTAGGGGTTGCTTGGTGAGGGCCAGCTCCCCTCTGGGACCCCTGCAGACAGGGGCTGCTTTGCAGCCGCGTCCCCGTCCCCCCGCTGCCTGCACACGTTGGAAGAGCAGGGGCAGGGGCTTGAGACGGGGCCACAGTCGGGTCTGGGGCCCCCTCTGGGTGGGTGTCTCAGCGCTTTGGTGCCAGGGTCTGCAGAGCTGGGGCGCTGGGTTTTCACACCTGGGGGCGTTCCGGAGCCAGGCTGGGCAGGGCCTGCGGGTGCTGGAGCGAGCGGGTGCTGTGCTCCTGTTCCGAGGGGGGCCGGGGGACTCTGGACTGGCCTTGACCCCAGGCTGGGGCCAGGTGCCGAGTGAGCCCTGCTGCGTCCGAAACGCCGCGTGGGGGCTGCATGCGGCTGGGGTCCGGAGGCGGCCGCCTCACTCCTGGGCCGGGGCTCACGAGGGGCCGCTGCAAAGCTGGGACGCAGCGCGGATCCCGTGGGCCGTGACGCCAGGCTCCCCGCTCTGCCGGCTGGGGGCCTGGCCGCCACTGGCCTCTGTTATCCTGGCAGGAGCCCCGAGTCTTCAACCCCGGCGGCTCGCCCAGGATCACGGCCGTGGACTGTGGCCTCAAGTACAACCAGCTCCGATGCCTGTGCCAGCGGGGGGCGGCCGTGACCGTGGTGCCCTGGGACCACCCCCTGGACAGCGCAGGTGAGGGGCTGGGGCTCGGCGGGGGGGGGGGGGGAGCCCACCCAGCCGCTGACCCGGCCTGTCCCTGCAGATTTTGACGGGCTGTTCGTCAGCAACGGCCCCGGGGACCCGCTCTCGTGCCAGGAGACCATCGCCAGCCTGCGGCGGGTGCTGGGCGCGGCCCGGCCCAAGCCCGTCTTCGGGATCTGCCTGGGGCACCAGCTGCTGGCGCTGGCCATCGGCGCCAAGACCTACAAGATGAAGTGAGTGCGGGGGGGGGGGGGGGGGTCTGACGCCCCGTCCGTGGGCCCGCACTGGGGAGACTGGCCAGGTCAGGCGTGCGCCAGGCTCTGGCACGGAGAGCCCTCCGGTCTGCACCCAGCCCCGGGGCTTATGGGGCCGCCCCCCGTGCAGGGCCATCAGGCCCCTCGCGCCGAGCGGTGCCTCGCCGAGGGGTGTCGCCGGCCCTGCCCCCACCCGCAGCCCGAGGGGCTCCGAGCCGGCTGGGGGGAAGGGCTCCTGGTCCCCAGGGACGCAGCATGCGACAGACTGGGCAGCCAGGCCAACCCGGCATGAGGAGTGGGGGGTTCAGGGCCTAGCCCCCCTCCGCTCACCCTCAGCTACTCGGCACCCTGCCCCAGCCTTGCAGCCTCCCTCCCAGGCATCAGCCCTTGTGTGCCTGGGGTGGGGGGGATGTCCAACCCAAATTCCCACCCCCACCTCACGACCGGTGCTGTGCCCAGGGAAACTGAGGCACGCACACGGGGTTACTCAGGACCGTGGCGTCCCATGCGAGAGAACGGATCCCAGCTGCGTCACAAGGGCCCGTTCCTGAGGGGAGGGGCGGCACCAGCTGGACACAGGCTCCCCACGGCAGGGGCCGCTGCTGACCCTTCCCCCCCCAGGTACGGGAACCGAGGCCACAACCAGCCCTGCATCCACGAGGACTCGCGGCGCTGCCTGATCACCGCGCAGAACCACGGCTTCGCGGTGGAGCCGGGCACCCTGCCCCCGGGCTGGGCCGCGCTCTTCACCAACGCCAACGACCACTCCAACGAGGGCCTGGTGCACGCCACCCTGCCCTTCTTCAGGTGGGGGCTCCCACTGACGATGGGGATTGGAGGGGGCTGGCTGTGGCATGGCGGGGGGCACCGTGGGCCTGGTGCTGGGTAGTAGGGTCTTAGCAACGGGGGCGGAGAGCGTCTGACCTGGGATTGGTGCGGGGGGGCAGGGTGGTGAATTTCTGACCCAGGATTATGGGGGGGGGGGGGAGAGGAGACAGGAAGGTGCGCGTCTGGCCCGGGATTGCAGGGGAGGGGAGGGGAGGAGGTGCCCGTCTGGCCCGGGGTTGCGGGGGGAGGGGAGGGGAGGAGGTGCCCGTCTGGCCCGGGGTTGCGGGGGGAGGGGAGGGAAGGAGGTGCCCGTCTGGCCCGGGGTTGCGGGGGTGGGGAGGGGAGGAGGTGCCCGTCTGGCCCGGGATTGTGGGGGGAGGGCAGGGGAGGGGAGGAGGTGCCCGTCTGGCCCGGGATTGTGGGGGGAGGGGAGGGGAGGAGGTGCCCGTCTGGCCCGGGGTTGCGGGGGAGGGGAGGGGAGGGGAGGAGGTGCCCGTCTGGCCCGGGGTTGCGGGGGGAGGGGAGGGGAGGAGGTGCCCGTCTGGCCCGGGGTTGCGGGGGAGGGGAGGGGAGGGGAGGAGGTGCCCGTCTGGCCCGGGGTTGCGGGGGAGGGGAGGGGAGGAGGTGCCCGTCTGGCCCGGGGTTGCGGGGGAGGGGAGGGGAGGAGGTGCCCGTCTGGCCCGGGGTTGCGGGGGAGGGGAGGGGAGGAGGTGCCCGTCTGGCCCGGGATTGTGGGGGGAGGGGAGGGGAGGAGGTGCCCGTCTGGCCCGGGATTGCGGGGGGAGGGGAGGGAAGGAGGTGCCCGTCTGGCCCGGGGTTGTGGGGGGAGGGGAGGGAAGGAGGTGCCCGTCTGGCCCGGGGTTGCGGGGGGAGGGGAGGGGAGGAGGTGCCCGTCTGGCTCGGGGTTGCGGGGGGAGGGGAGGGAAGGAGGTGCCCGTCTGGCCCGGGGTTGCGGGGGAGGGGAGGGGAGGAGGTGCCCGTCTGGCCCGGGGTTGCGGGGGGAGGGGAGGGGAGGAGGTGCCCGTCTGGCCCGGGGTTGCGGGGGGAGGGGAGGGAAGGAGGTGCCCGTCTGGCCCGGGGTTGCGGGGGAGAGGAGGGGAGGAGGTGCCCGTCTGGCCCGGGATTGTGGGGGGAGGGGAGGGGAGGAGGTGCCCGTCTGGCCCGGGATTGTGGGGGGAGGGGAGGGGAGGGGAGGAGGTGCCCGTCTGGCCCGGGATTGTGGGGGGAGGGGAGGGGAGGGGAGGAGGTGCCCGTCTGGCCCGGGATTGTGGGGGGAGGGGGGGAGGGAAGGAGGTGCCCGTCTGGCCCGGGATTGTGGGGGGAGGGGGGGAGGGAAGGAGGTGCCCGTCTGGCCCGGGATTGTGGGGGGAGGGGGGGAGGGGAGGAGGTGCCCGTCTGGCCCGGGATTGTGAGGGGAGGGGAGGGAGGGGAGGAGGTGCCCGTCTGGCCCGGGATTGTGGGGGGAGGGGAGGGAGGGGAGGAGGTGCCCGTCTGGCCCGGGATTGTGGGGGGAGGGGAGGGGAGGAGGTGCCCGTCTGGCCCGGGGTTGCGGGGGACCGGAGGAGGTGCCCGTCTGGCCCGGGGTTGCGGGGGAGGGGAGGAGGTGCCCGTCTGGCCCGGGGTCGCGGGGGGAGGGGAGGGAAGGAGGTGCCCGTCTGGCCCGGGGTTGCGGGGGAGGGGAGGGAAGGAGGTGCCCGTCTGGCCCGGGGTCGCGGGGGGAGGGGAGGGAAGGAGGTGCCCGTCTGGCCCGGGATTGTGGGGGGAGGGGAGGGGAGGGGAGGAGGTGCCTGTCTGGCCCGGGATTGGGGGGGAGGGGAGGAGGTGCCCGTCTGGCCCGGGATTGTGGGGGGAGGGGGGGAGGGGAGGAGGTGCCCGTCTGGCCCGGGATTGTGGGGGGAGGGGGGGAGGGGAGGAGGTGCCCGTCTGGCCCGGGATTGTGGGGGGGGAGGGGAGGGGAGGAGGTGCCCGTCTGGCCCGGGATTGTGGGGGGAGGGGAGGGAGGGGAGGAGGTGCCCGTCTGGCCCGGGATTGTGGGGGGAGGGGAGGGGAGGGGAGGAGGTGCCCGTCTGGCCCGGGGTTGCGGGGGACGGGAGGAGGTGCCCGTCTGGCCCGGGGTTGCGGGGGAGGGGAGGGGAGGAGGTGCCCGTCTGGCCCGGGGTTGTGGGGGGAGAGGGGGGGAAGGGAGGAGGTGCCCGTCTGGCCCGGGGTTGCGGGGGGAGGGGAGGGGAGGAGGTGCCCGTCTGGCCCGGGGTTGCGGGGGAGGGGAGGGGAGGGGAGGAGGTGCCCGTCTGGCCCGGGGTTGCGGGGGGAGGGGAGGGGAGGAGGTGCCCATCTGGCCCGGGGTTGCGGGGGAGGGGAGGAGAGGCGGGCCTGACCCGGGCCGGCGCGCTTGCTCCCTTGCAGCGTGCAGTTTCACCCAGAGCACCGGGCCGGCCCCACGGACCTGGAGGGCCTCTTTGACGTCTTCCTAGAGACCGTGCGGGACGCGAGCACGGGCAGCCAGAGCCCCAAGACAGGTAGGGGCGAGGCCTGGCTCCGGGCTGGGCTGGTCAGTGCCCGCGGGCTGGGCCGGGCTGGGCTGGTCAGTGCCCACGGGCTGGGCTGGGCCGGGCTGGTCAGTGCCCGCGGGCTGGGCTGGGCTGGGCTGGTCAGTGCCCGCGGCCTGGGCTGGGCTGGGCTGGTCAGTGCCCGCGGGCTGGGCTGGGCTGGGCTGGGCTGGGCTGGTCAGTGCCCACGGGCTGGGCTGGGCCGGGCTGGTCAGTGCCCGCGGGCTGGGCTGGGCTGGGCTGGTCAGTGCCCGCGGGCTGGGCTGGGCTGGGCTGGGCTGGGCTGGTCAGTGCCCACGGGCTGGGCTGGGCCGGGCTGGTCAGTGCCCGCGGGCTGGGCTGGGCTGGTCAGTGCCCGCGGGCTGGGCTGGGCTGGGCTGGTCAGTGCCCGCGGGCTGGGCTGGGCTGGGCTGGTCAGTGCCCGCGGGCTGGGCTGGGCTGGGCTGGTCAGTGCCCGCGGGCTGGGCTGGGCTGGGCTGGTCAGTGCCCACGGGCTGGGCCCTGCCGCCCCGTGGGGCGCGCTCAGGCTGCAGGTGGGTGGGGATGCCGTTGACGGGAGGGAGGCCGAGGTGCCGGTGGCCAGAGCCGGCTCCTGGGGCCTGCAGGGAGGCTGGGGCTTGTCTGGGCCGGGTGTGGGCGGTGGGAGCCCGGCCTACGCCTGGGCCATGCTGCGGCTCACGGCTGCCGGGCCTGGCTTTTCCCCCAGTGCGGGAGCGGCTGCGCGAGTGGCTGACTTGCAAGGAGCCCCCGGCGGGCGGCGAGACGGCCCGGCCCCGCAAGGTGCTCATCCTCGGCTCGGGGGGCCTCTCCATCGGGCAGGCCGGGGAGTTCGACTATTCCGGCTCCCAGGTGAGTCCCGGGCTGGGGGGTGCAGCAACAGCGGGATATGGGGGGGGGGGTGCGCCGCGGGAGGGGCGTGGGGGTGGCATGTAGCCTCCCCAGGCCTTTGCGAGGCTCCCCCAGCAAGTGTGCTCCTGGCCTGTGTGCAGGGAGACCCCCAGGCCCCAGCAACACTCCCTGCGGCCTTGTAAATGAGTCACGTTCCGGCGCGGGGATCCCACAAACACTTCAAACCCAGTGTCTTAGCTGTGGCCGGACCAGTGTCCCTGAAACATTTTCTGTCCTTGGGCGGGCGGGGTGACATCTCTATTGGGTGGGTCGAAATTTCTTATGCGCACCGCCGGCTGGGAGGTTGTGCGGGCGCGCGCCGCCGGCTGGGAGGTTGTGCGGGCGCGCGCCGCCGGCTGGCGAGGTTGTGCGGGCGCGCGCCGCCGGCTGGCGAGGTTGCGCGGGGCGCGCGCCACCGGCTGGGAGGTTGCGCGGTGCGCGCGCCGCCGGCTGGGAGGTTGCGCGGGCGCGCGCCGCCGGCTGGGAGGTTGCGCGGGGCGCGCGCCGCCGGCTGGGAGGTTGCGCGGGCGCGCGCCGCCGGCTGGGAGGTTGCGCGGGGCGCGCGCCGCCGGCTGGGAGGTTGCGCGGGGCGCGCGCCGCCGGCTGGGAGGTTGCGCGGGCGCGCGCCGCCGGCTGGCGAGGTTGCGCGGTGCGCGCGCCGCCGGCTGGCGAGGTTGGGCGGGCGCGCGCCGCCGGCTGGCGAGGTTGGGCGGGGCGCGCGCCGCCGGCTGGCGAGGTTGGGCGGGCGCGCGCCGCCGGCTGGCGAGGTTGGGCGGGCGCGCGCCGCCGGCTGGCGAGGTTGGGCGGGCGCGCGCCGCCGGCTGGCGAGGTTGGGCGGGCGCGCGCCGCCGGCTGGCGAGGTTGGGCGGGCGCGCGCCGCCGGTACAAACAAACCACCTCACTATAAATAGGGATGTTAAATCGTCTATAGATACGAAAGGAGAAAAGCCATTGAAACGAGGGACAGTTGGGTTGCTCCTGCCTTGGGCAGGGGCCTGGACTAATGACCTCCTGAGGCCTCTTCCAGCTCTGGGATTCTATGAGCCATGCTTACGATGTTTATTTAAAATCAAACACAAAGAAAATCGAAGTGACCCTTGGAGGCCGCACACTGTCGCCCTTTCTAACAGCTCAAGCTCGTAAACACCCCGATGGGGCAGCCTGCAGCCAGCGCTATAAAGAAAGCAAAGACGTGGCCATTCAGTAAACGCATAGAGAATGTGCCGGTAACAAGTCTTGCAAACGTTGAATGGTTCTGCAAAGGGCATGGCTGAGTCCTTTCCTGTTGTCCTTGAAGCCACAAACACCCCTCTGTAAACTCGGGGATGGGATCATGCAGAGTCACGAGCTCGGCCTTTGGCTCCAGTATTTGTTCGCTAAAGCCTGAGTCCTTATTTACCAAGATAAAGTTAAAAAACTCCCAATAGTCCGGTGGCACTTGAGAGACTAAGAACTCCCGACTGTTTGTTGGGTTTGAAGTTGATCCTGTGCAGACTAACTCGCCCCCCCCCCCACGCTTATTTACCAGAGCAGCCTATTTGCTTTACTCCAGAAAAACACCAGCCCTCCCAGCCCTCCCTCGGCTCTGCTCTAGATCTGCCCCCTCCAGGCACACACAGCATAGCCCAGGCTTCGCAACATCTCCCAGCAGCTAGGCTGCCTGTTCGCAAACTCCCCGGGGCCAAAATCAAGCTCTTTCCTTTCCCTCCTGTGACGGGCCGGGCCGGGTCTGGGCACCACTGAGAGTGTCCACTCAGGGCGAGTTGTTCACACTCAGGGCTCCTTACAGCCCCTGACTGGAGACCGTCCCCAAGTGGCCACACACCAGTCCCACCGAGTGAAACCCCTCAGACACCCCAGCTGTCCCTGTGCCACGATCAGCCCCGGGCCTACACACTGAACCCATCTCACCCACCCCGAACGGGTCTTCTGGTCCCAAAAGACCAGCCACAGGTCCCAGTCAATTTACACTCTGGATCTTACCCACGAGATCACCCTGAGCCGATCCTCCAGAATCTACCATCTAAGGCTACGTCTAGACTGGAACGATTTTCCGCAAATGCTTTTAACAGAAAAGCTTTTCCGTTCAAAGCATTTTTGGAACAGAGCGTCTAGATTGGCAGGATGCTCTTCCGCAAAAGCACTTTTGTGCAAATCATCCCTGGCCAATCTAGATGCGCTTTTGCACAAAAAAGCCCCAGTCGCCATTTTCACCATCGGGGCTTTTTTGTGCAAAACAAATCTGAGCTGTCTACACTGGCCCTTTTGCACAAAAGGTCTTTTGCCCGAACGGGAGCAGCATAGCATTTCCGCAAGAAGCCCTGATTTCTTACATGAGATCGTCAGTGTTCTTGTGGAAATTCAAGCGGCCAATGTAGACAGCTGGCAAGTTTTTCTGCAAAAGCAGCTGCTTTTGTGGACAAACTTGCCAGTCTAGACACAGCCTAAAGGTTTATTACGGAAAGAAAGACAAGCATGAGAGTAAAGTTGTTAAGGAGAATACATGACATGCATCGAATCTACCAGTTCTCAGTGCAGGCTCTTAGCAGTTTGTAACATCTCTGCTCTCTTAAACGTCTCTGGTTACATCCTGTGTCAGGATGGGTCCACGATTCTTCCCGACTCGCTGTCCCTTGCAAGGCTGCAACTGGGATCAGTAGCAAAATGGAAGGCAAGATGGAGCCTGCCTCATGGCACTTTACATCCATGCCTGGTCTCTTCCAAGCTGGAGCGGGTCACATGGCCCAGGGACCTATCCTTGTGTCCAAGCCAGCAGTCATGACTCTGGCTGGTCTGCAGGTTCCAGACACA
The DNA here is from genome assembly GCF_049634645.1 of Pelodiscus sinensis. Taxonomy (NCBI): domain Eukaryota; kingdom Metazoa; phylum Chordata; order Testudines; family Trionychidae; genus Pelodiscus; species Pelodiscus sinensis. Next base: position 276,782 of record NW_027465815.1, read on the forward strand.
TTCCTCAGGTGTGTACTCGCCTCTCTGAGAGCCTTGCTAATTAGCAGAATCCCTGCCTGAGGATGCCTGGCCCATTGCTCTCTGACAGAGAAGTTTCCAGCATCGACCCAGAGTCCATGTGTCTAACTCCACACACAGATATCACACAAGTGCAGGACTAGCAGACACAGAACCAGGAGAACAGAAGCTTCCTGTGACCCCTCACACGGCCCCTGTACAGACTTTGGGGCACCCCCCCCCCACGGGTGCAGCAGGGATCTTTACAATCCAGTAACGTGACACCACCTGATACCGGGTGGAAAGTCTGTTGGTCTAGGACAGTGGAGAGGTCGCTGTTGTGTGTTTGCTCTAAGTCGAGCGGGAGGGCCCCATGCTTTCCCCTCCCCGGCATGCTGCCGCTCGCGTCGTCAGTCACCAGGCAGAGGGCAGTTACTGCCAGCGTCTCACGCCAGCCTGCCCGAGAGGGGCAGATGGACTTGGGCAAAGCTCCCTCATTGCATTAATGAGACAAGGAAGTTTCCTCAGAAGCCCCAAGCCCCCACCTGCCGTTCCCACCCCCCCCATGCATAGAGAATAAGACGGAGAATATCTTATTGCCCTTCTATAAATCCATGGAACGCCCACGTCTGGAATACTGTGTACAGATGTGGTCTCCTCATCTCAAAAAAGATACACTGGCTTTAGAAAAGGTTCAGAGAAGGGCAACTAAAATGCTGAGGGGTTTGGAACAGGTCCCATACGAGGAGAGATTAAAGAGACGGGGACTTCTCAGCTTGGAAAAGAGGAGACTGAGGGGGGGATAGGAGAGAGGTCTATGAAATCATGAGTGGGGTGGAGAAAGTGAATAAGGAAAAGTTATTTACTTGATCCCCTAATATAAGAACTAGGGGCCACCAAATGAAATTAATGGGCAGGAGCAATTAAAAGAAGTTCTCCTTCTCACACCGCACAGTCAATCTGTGGAACTCCTCGCCTGAGGAGGTTGTGAAGGCCAGGACTAGAACAGGGTTTACAAGAGAACTAGATACATTCATGGAGGTTAAGTCCATCAATGGCTATTAGCCAGGCTGGGTGAGGGATGGTGTCCCTGGCCTGTTTGTCAGAGGCTGGAGAGGGATGGCAGGAGAGAGATGCTTGATCATTCCCTGTTCGATTCACTCCCTCTGGGGCACCTGGCTCTGGCCACTGTGGGTGCCCGATGGGTTAGGTGGCACGTTTTGTACAACACGCAGCTGTGGGCAGGTTATGGGGTGGTGCGGAGGAATACGGGGCAGGAGGGTTGGTGCAGAGCAAAAGGAGGGGCAGGGATACAGGGCAGGAGTTAGCACAAAGCAGCGGAGGGCTACGGGCCTGCTGCTAAGAGGTGGGGGCTGCTGCTGAGGGGCCGAGTGATCTGTGGGGTGCGGGATGGCACTGAGGGACCGAGGGCTACAGGGCAGGAGCTGGTGCCGAGGGGCAGAGGGATACCGGGTGGGGCTGGCGCTAACCGGGGCTGGGGGCGGAGGGATACCGGGCGGGGCCGGCGCTAACCGGCGCCGGGGGCGGAGGGATACCGGGCGGGGCTGGCGCTAACCGGAGCCGGGGGCGGAGGGATACCGGGCGGGGCTGGCGCTAACCGGGGCCGGGGGCGGAGGGATACCGGGCGGGGCTGGCGCTAACCGGGGCCGGGGGGCGGAGGGATACCTGGCGGGGCTGGCGCTAACGGGCTGGGGGCGGAGGGATATCGGGCGGGGCTGGCGCTAACCGGGACTGGGGGCGGAGGGATACCGGGCGGGGCTGGCGCTGACTGGGGGCGGAGGGATACCGGGCGGGGCTGGCGCTAACCGGGGCCGGGGGGCGGAGGGATACCTGGCGGGGCTGGCGCTAACGGGCTGGGGGCGGAGGGATATTGTGGCTGTCACATGCTCTCCTCCCCCTGGCCAGGCCATCAAGGCGCTGAAGGAGGAGAACATCCAGACGGTGTTGATCAACCCCAACATTGCCACGGTGCAGACCTCCAAGGGGCTGGCGGACAAGGTGTACTTCCTGCCCATCACGCCCGAGTACGTCACGCAGGTGAGCCCGCCCGCGGGGTGCGTGTGGCCACAGGGGCAGGATCCAGGGCTCCCCAGAAAACACTTGGCAAAAAATGCACTGGGGGGGGGGGTGGAGACGGGGGAATCCTGGCTCCACCCCCCACTAGCCATAACTCCTCCTCTGAGGGCGGGGCCTGTGGATCCTGGCCCCGCCCCCAGTGACGGCCCCGCCCCCGTGCCCAGGTGATCAAGAACGAGCGGCCGGATGGCATCCTGCTGACCTTCGGGGGCCAGACGGCGCTGAACTGCGGGGTGGAGCTGACCAAGGGCGGGGTGCTGGAGCGGTACCACGTGCGGGTGCTGGGCACCCCCATGGCCTCCATCGAGATGACGGAGGATCGCAAGGTCTTCGTGGAGAAGATGGAGGAGATCGACGAGCACGTGGCGCCCAGCGAGGCGGCCTTCTCCCTGGAGCAGGTACCGGGGGGGGGGCCCTTCTCCCTGGAGCAGGTACCGGGGGGGGGGGGCCCTTCTCCCTGGAGCAGGTACCGGGGGGGGGGCCCTTCTCCCTGGAGCAGGTACCGGGGGGGGGAGGGGTCGCCCGTGGCCCCAGCACCTCCAGGCTCTGGCCTCCTCCACAAGTCCCGCTGCCCTGCCCCCACTGCTCCTTGTTTGCCCCACTGAGTCGTCGCCCTGTGTGCCCCCCCGCCCAGAGCCCCGGGCCCCTGTCGTATCCCCCCTTCTCCCAGAGCCTGCAGCGTGGCCCCTGACCCCCGGCCTTGGTCCCGGCAGGCGCAGGCGGCGGCGGCGAGGCTGGGCTACCCGGTGCTGGTGCGCTCGGCCTACGCCCTCGGGGGCCTGGGCTCCGGCTTCGCCAACGGCAGGGAGGAGCTGACGGCGCTGGTGAGCCAGGCCTTCGCCCACACCTCCCAGGTGCTGGTGGACAAGTCCCTGAAGGGCTGGAAGGAGATCGAGTACGAGGTGGTGCGCGACGCCTACGACAACTGCATCACTGTAAGGGGGGGACCTGGGGGCGGGGAAGGAGCCGGGGTGGGGGTGGGGGTGGGGAGACCTCCCCCCGGGGCCCCTGCTGGCTCCCAGCTGGGGGCTGGTGTCTGCCAGCTCTGGTGCCCCATGAGGCTGGGCAGGAGTTGGGTGGAGGCCCGTGGCCTGGCTCTGAGCCGGCCTGCCCAGGATGGGGGGCTGGAGGGGCCCTGGTGCCCGGTGGGGGCTGAGGGTTCCAGGTGGCCTCGGGGCTGGGGGGCCTCTCCTGTCCCCAGAAGCATTGGGCAGTTCATGGCCTGTGGCCGGGCCCACGTCTCTGCCCCGTCTCAGGCCCTTCCCTCCTCCCCCGGCAGGTGTGCAACATGGAGAACCTGGACCCGCTGGGCATTCACACGGGCGAGTCCATCGTGGTGGCGCCCAGCCAGACGCTGAACGACCGGGAGTACAACATGCTGCGCCGCACGGCCATCAAGGTGGTGCAGCACCTGCGCATCGTGGGCGAGTGCAACATCCAGTACGCCCTGAACCCCGAGTCGGAGCAGGTGAGGGCCGGCCGGGAGGGGCGGGCCCGGCGAGCGTGGGGCCGTGGGGCCGTGGCACGGCCCGGCTCCGGCCGCCTCTCACGCCCTGTGCTTGGCCCGCAGTATTACATCATCGAGGTGAACGCCCGGCTCTCCCGCAGCTCCGCCCTGGCCAGCAAGGCCACCGGCTACCCCCTGGCCTACGTGGCGGCCAAGCTGGCTCTGGGCATCCCCCTGCCCGTCCTCAGGTAACGGCTCCTGCGTGGCGCCCACGGGCGAGCTGCTGGGGGCCCCCCGTGGGCGGAGGGGAGGGGGGAGGCTGGTCCAGGCTTCCTCAGGCCGGTTGTTCTCGGGGTTGCTGGGCGGGGGCACTGGGGGGGCACTTCTCCCATCCATGCTCTCCCTCCCCCGCCCCATCTCGTCTTTCGGAGTCTGGGGGAGGCGGCGTGGCCTGTCCAGCTTCAGGGGGCTCAGCCGTGGGGCTCCTCTGCCCCCTCGCTGGTGTCTCCCTGGCTGCCTTTGCTCTGCTCTGCCCCAGTCAGCCTCCCCCCCCCCCCCCCGGGTGCTCACTGCAGGCGGCCGGCAGCTGACCATGTCCCTCCCCCCAGGAACTCGGTCACCAACTCCACCACGGCCAACTTTGAGCCCAGCCTGGACTACTGCGTGGTGAAGATCCCGCGCTGGGACCTCAGCAAGTTCCTGCGCGTCAGCACCAAGATCGGCAGCTCCATGAAGAGCGTGGGTGCGTGGCCCCGGCCTGGCCAGCCCCAGGGACCCTGCCCCTGAGCCTGGCTCCCCGCGGCCGTCCCCGGCCGGCCGTCCCCGCGGGGGCTTCCCTCCCTCCCCGACCGGGCAGAGGCCACCCCCTCACGCTGCCCCTCTCCCCGCAGGGGAGGTCATGGCCATCGGGCGTAACTTCGAGGAGGCCTTCCAGAAGGCGCTGCGCATGGTGGACGAGAACTGCGTGGGCTTCGACCACACCGTGAAGCCGGCCTCCGACATGGTGAGCGGGGCTCCGGGGGTGGGGGTTTGCCCTGGCGCCCTGGCCTGGCTCACCGCTGAGCCGCTGCCCCGGCAGGAGCTGGAGACGCCCACGGACAAGCGGATCTTCGTGCTGGCGGCCGCCCTGCGCGCCGGCTACTCCATCGAGCGGCTCTACGAGCTGACCAAGATCGACCGCTGGTTCCTGCACAAGATGAAGAACATCACGGACCACATGCTGCGGCTGGAGTCTTACCGCGAGGGGCCCAGCCCCATGCCCCCCGCGCTGCTCCACAAAGCCAAGCAGCTGGGCTTCTCCGACAAGCAGGTGGCCCAGGCGGTGCTCAGGTAGGCCCGGCAGGGCAGGGGGGTGGGCCTGGCCCCAGGGAGGGGAGGGGGCGTGATGGCGACTTCCCACCGCTGCTCGTCTCTGCGGGAGGGGGAGGGGGGCGTAAAAGAGCTGGGTGCAGCTCCCAGCATGCCCTGTGGCCTGGCTGCCAGGTGTCCGCTTGCAGGGCTGTACTGACCAGACACCAAAGGTCAGGTGACAGGTGGGGCAGTGGGGCTGGCTCACCACTGCGGCCAGGGGCTGCCTCCTGCAGGGGGCCAGGCTGCAGCTCCCAGCCCGGCCCCACAGCAGAGGAGCCTGGCGGGGTAGGGTGAAGGGACGAGGATGGGGAAGGAGAGGCAGGAGCCAGTGGGGGTACCTAGTGGGAAGAGGTGGAGCCAGAGAGTAGGATCTAGAGGGGGGAGAATCCTGGGGCGGGGCCGGGAGGGACATGGGGCGGGACCTGCAGGGAAGGGGCGGGGCGGGGTGGGGCCGGGAGGGGAGGGGCAGGGGGCGGAGCCTGCAGCAAAGGGGAGGGGCAGGGGCGGGGCCTGCAGCGAAGGGGCGGGGCAGGGAGGTTCTGGGTTTCCCTGCTCCGGGGAGCTGGCCGGGCGTGCGGGGCTGCCCTGCCCCCCGCGTCGGGGGCCCCGCGCTGAGCCCTGCCCCCCCAGCACGGAGCTGGCGGTGCGGAAGCTGCGCCAGGACCTGCGGATCCTGCCGGTGGTGAAGCAGATCGACACGGTGGCGGCGGAGTGGCCGGCGCAGACCAACTACCTGTACCTGACGTACAACGGGACGGAGCACGACCTGGCCTTCCGCGAGCCCCACATCATGGTCATCGGCTCCGGCGTCTACCGCATCGGCAGCAGCGTGGAGTTCGACTGGTGCGCCGTGGGCTGCATCCAGGAGCTGCGCAAGGTCAGCCCCCGGGCGGGGGGGGACGGTGCGTCGGGGGGCACGGCCCTGCGCCCCCGTCCGCAGCCGGAGGGGACCCAGCCGGGCTGTAGAATAGAAGGGCGGTTGCGTCTCCGAGACACGGCCCGGCGCAGGCTCCACGTTGCCAGAGGAGCCAGGGCAGGCAGCCTAGTCCTCTGGGGGTTCACGGGCCCCTGGACCCCCCCCTGGACTTAGTCTGCTCCCTTCGTGCTTCCCTCCCCCAGGCCGCCCCTTCTCCCACCCTCCGCTCACTCACCCCCTGTCCTTGCTTCAAGCCCCTTCCCCGGCCAGGTGAGAGTTGCTGGGCCGTGGCCGACATGCCCCCCTCAGTGACCCCCCCGGGCCGTGCACACAGACACCCCCAGTCTCTGCAGAGCAGCACCGGCCAGCAGGGGTCACCCCAGCCCAACACGGCCACCAGTGACTGCCCGACACAGCCCCCCCACGTCACAAGGGGTGGGCCCCGGGCTCCCCCGCCCCACGCTCCCTCTCTTCCAGATGGGCTTCAAGACCATCATGGTGAACTACAACCCCGAGACGGTGAGCACCGACTACGACATGTGCGACCGGCTCTACTTCGACGAGATCTCCTTCGAGGTGAGCCCGGGGGCGGGGCCAGGCCGGGGGCGGGGCTGCCCACGCTGAGGTGCAGTCTGGGGGGGGCATGGTGCCTGGGGGGTAGCTGCTGGCAGATGCTGGGTGGGAGGGGCATGAGGCCGAGGGAGCTGGCTGGGTTGCTGCTGGGACACGCTGGGGGGTGGGTCATGCTGGGAGGGCAGAGGGGGGGAGAGGTTGGGGAGAGGTGGGGGGCTGTGGCTGGGACAGGCCAGGGGGTGGGTCATGCGGGGGGGGCGGCTGGGACGGAGGGGGGGAGAGGAGGCTGAGAGCGTTGCAGCCGGGACAGGTGGGGTGGGGGAGAGGCCGGGGGGCCGTGGCCGGGAAGGAGGGGGGAGAGGAGGCTGGGGGCGTTGCAGCCGGGACAGGCGGGGCGGGGGGCAGGCCGGGGGGCCGTGGCCGGGACGGGGGGGGGGAGAGGAGGCTGGGGGCGTTGCAGTCGGGACAGGTGGGGCGGGGGGCAGGCCAGGGGGCTGTGGCCGGGAAGGGGGGGGGGAGAGGAGGCTGGGGGCATTGCAGCCGGGACAGGTGGGGCGGGGGTCAGGCCGGGGGGCCGTGGCCGGGACGGGGGGGGGGGGGGAGAGGAGGCTGGGGGCGTTGCAGCCGGGACAGGCGGGGCGGGGGGCAGGCCGGGGGGCCGTGGCCGGGACGGGGGGGGGGGGGGAGAGGAGGCTGGGGGCGTTGCAGGTGGGGCGGGGGGCAGGCCGGGGGGCCGTGGCCGGGAACGCCCTTGGCTGCAGCGCCCCGCCCCGCCCCGCCCCGCCCCGGCAGGTGGTGATGGACGTCTACGAGCTGGAGAACCCCGAGGGCGTGATCCTGTCCATGGGGGGGCAGCTGCCCAACAACATCGCCATGGCGCTGCACCGGCAGCAGTGCCGCATCCTGGGCACCTCGCCCGAGGCCATCGACTCGGCCGAGAACCGCTTCAAGTTCTCCCGCCTGCTGGACACCATCGGCATCAGCCAGCCCCTCTGGAAGGAGCTCTCCGACATGGAGGTGGGGGGGGCCTCTTGGACCCGGAGGGGAGGGGGATGGGGCTCTGACCCCGAGGGGTGGGGGCGGGGCCTGTGGGACCCGAGGGGCGGGGGCTCTGGGGGCGGGGCCTGTGGGACCCGAGGGGCCTGTGGGACCTGAGGGGCGGGGGCTCTGGGGGCGGGGCCTGTGGGACCTGAGGGGCGGGGGCTCTGGGGGTGGGGCCTGTGGGACCCGAGGGGCGGGGGCCCCGAGGGGCAGGGGCTCCGGGGGCCCCGAGGGGCGGGGCCTGTGGGACCCGAGGGGCAGGGGCTCTGGGGGCGGGGCCTGTGGGACCCGAGGGGCCAGGGCTCTGGGGGCGGGGCCTGTGGGACCCGAGGGGCCAGGGCTCCAGGGGCAGGGGCGGAGGGACCCGAGGGGCCGGGGCTCCGGGGGCGGGGCCTGTGGGACCCGAGGGGCCGGGGCTCCGGGGGCGGGGGCGGAGCCAGCCCTGCCCAGCCGCGTGTCTCCCGCAGTCGGCCAAGCAGTTCTGCGGTGCGGTGGGCTACCCCTGCGTGGTGCGCCCCTCCTACGTGCTGAGCGGGGCCGCCATGAACGTGGCCTACTCGGCCAGCGACCTGGAGAAGTTCCTGTGCAGCGCCGCGGCCGTGTCCAAGGAGCAGCCCGTCGTCATCTCCAAGTTCATCCAGGAGGCCAAGGTGGGCGCCGGGCGGGGGTCAGGCTGGCCAGGGCGCCCCGGAGGCTCTGACTCCAGCCTGGCGTGATGGGGGTCCTGGGCCCGTTGGGGGGGGTCACTCCGTGTGCAGGGAGGGGCTGGGCACAGGGAGGGTGGGACCCCGGTCACCTAGGAGGGGGCTGACACTGGCAGAGAGGGGTTGGGCTGGGGGGCAGTACCCAGGGATACTGGGCTGGGGGGCGGTACCCAGGGATGTGGGGCTCAGGAGGTACATGGGGATGCTGGGCTGTGGGGCGGTATACAGGGTACGGGGGGTGGTACCCGGGGATGTGGGGCTCGGGAGGGGCTGGGGGGCGGTATACGGGGCATGGGGGGGCGGTACCCGGGGATGTGGGGCTCGGGAGGGGCTGGGGGGCGGTATACGGGGGGCGGTACCCAGGGATGTGGGGCTCGGGAGGGGCTGGGGGGCGGTATGCGGGGTACGGGGGCAGTACCCGGGGATGTGGGGCTCGGGCGGGGCTGGGGGCGGTACCCGGGGATGTGGGGCTCGGGCGGGGCTGGGGGGCGGTACCCGGGGATGTGGGGCTCGGGCGGGGCTGGGGGGCGGTATGCGGGGTACGGGGGGCGGTACCCGGGGATGTGGGGCTCTGGAGGGGCTGGGGGGCGGTATGCGGGGGGCGGTACCCGGGGAGGTGGGGCTTGGGAGGGGCTGGGGGGCGGTATGCGGGGTACGGGGGGCGGTACCCGGGGATGTGGGGCTTGGGAGGGGCTGGGGGGCGGTATGCGGGGTACGGGGGGCGGTACCCGGGGATGTGGGGCTCGGGAGGGGCTGGGGGGCGGTATGCGGGGGGCGGTACCCAGGGATGTGGGGCTCGGGAGGGGCTGGGGGGCGGTGGTATGTGGGGTACGGGGGGGGCGGTACCCGGGGATGTGGGGCTTGGGAGGGGCTGGGGGGCGGTATGCGGGGTACGGGGGGCGGTACCCGGGGATGTGGGGCTTGGGAGGGGCTGGGGGGCGGTATGCGGGGTACGGGGGGCGGTACCCGGGGATGTGGGGCTCGGGAGGGGCTGGGGGGCGGTATGCGGGGTACGGGGGGCGGTACCCGGGGATGTGGGGCTCGGGAGGGGCTGGGGGGCGGTATGCGGGGGGCGGTACCCAGGGATGTGGGGCTCGGGAGGGGCTGGGGGGCGGTGGTATGTGGGGTACGGGGGGGGCGGTACCCGGGGATGTGGGGCTTGGGAGGGGCTGGGGGGCGGTATGCGGGGTACGGGGGGCGGTACCCGGGGATGTGGGGCTTGGGAGGGGCTGGGGGGCGGTATGCGGGGTACGGGGGGCGGTACCCGGGGATGTGGGGCTCGGGAGGGGCTGGGGGGCGGTATGTGGGGTACGGGGGGCGGTACCCGGGGATGTGGGGCTCGGGAGGGGCTGGGGGGCGGTATGCGGGGTATGGGGGGCGGTACCCGGGGATGTGGGGCTCGGGAGGGGCTGGGGGGCGGTATGCGGGGTACGGGGGGCGGTACCCGGGGATGTGGGGCTCGGGAGGGGCTGGGGGGCGGTATGCGGGGTACGGGGGGCGGTACCCGGGGATGTGGGGCTTGGGAGGGGCTGGGGGGCGGTATGCGGGGTACGGGGGGCGGTACCCGGGGATGTGGGGCTCGGGAGGGGCTGGGGGGCGGTATGTGGGGTACGGGGGGCGGTACCCGGGGATGTGGGGCTCGGGAGGGGCTGGGGGGCGGTATGCGGGGTATGGGGGGCGGTACCCGGGGATCTGGGGCTCGGGAGGGGCTGGGGGGCGGTATGCGGGGTACGGGGGGCGGTACCCGGGGATGTGGGGCTCGGGAGGGGCTGGGGGGCGGTATGCGGGGTACGGGGGGCGGTACCCGGGGATGTGGGGCTCGGGAGGGGCTGGGGGGCGGTATGCGGGGTACGGGGGGCGGTACCCGGGATGTGGGGCTCGGGAGGGGCTGGGGGGCGGTATGCGGGGTATGGGGGGCGGTACCCGGGGATGTGGGGCTCGGGAGGGGCTGGGGGGCGGTATGCGGGGTACGGGGGGCGGTACCCGGGGATGTGGGGCTCGGGAGGGGCTGGGGGGCGGTATACGGGGGCCGGTCCCTGGGAATCGGCCTGGGGAGCCCGTACCCAGGGTCGCGGGGGCTCTGGCCAGGCACTGAGCCGCGGCGCCCCCAGGAGATCGACGTGGACGCGGTGGCCTGTGACGGCGCGGTGCTGGCCATCGCCATCTCGGAGCACGTGGAGAACGCGGGGGTGCACTCGGGGGACGCCACGCTGGTGACGCCGCCCCAGGACATCACCCCCAAGACGCTGGAGCGGATCCAGGCCATCGTGCACGCCATCGGGCAGGAGCTGCAGGTCACCGGCCCCTTCAACCTGCAGCTCATCGCCAAGGTACCGGGCGGGGCGGCCCCCGGCGTCTCGGGCAGCAGGCCTCAGCCCAGCCAGAGCATGGGGCTGGCCCGGGGGGGAAGGGGCTAAGCAGCCCCTGAGATGGGGGAGATGGGAACAATGCGCTGGGGAGGGCCTGGGGTTGGGGGGTCCGTCCCCTGGAAGCGGGGGCTGGGGTCAGGGGTCCGGCCCCCAGAAGCGGGGGAAAGGGGCTGGGGTCCGGGGTAAGCCCCTGGAGGCAGGGGGAGGGATGGGGGCCAAAGGGGGGGCCAGAGCCCGGTGCCCCCCCGTCCTGTCTCACCCCCTTCCGCCCGTCTCCGCAGGACGACCAGCTGAAGGTGATCGAGTGCAACGTGCGCGTCTCCCGCTCCTTCCCCTTCGTCTCCAAGGTGCTGGGGGTGGACATGGTGGCCCTGGCCACCCAGGTGATCGTGGGCGAGGAGGTGGAGCCCGTGGGGCTGATGACGGGCACCGGGGTCGTGGGCGTCAAGGTGAGCGCAGGCCCGGGGCGTGGGGCGGAGGGGGCCGGGCGGGGCAGCCGGCTGAGCCCCCCCGCTCTCTGCGCCCCCAGGTGCCCCAGTTCTCCTTCTCGCGCCTGGCGGGGGCGGACGTGGTGCTGGGCGTGGAGATGACGAGCACGGGCGAGGTGGCCTGTTTCGGGGAGAACCGCTGCGAGGCCTACCTCAAGGCCATGCTCAGCACCGGCTTCAAGCTGCCCAAGAAGAACATCCTGCTGACCATCGGCAGCTACAAGGTGAGGGCGGCGGGGCAGGCGGGCCCACGGCGCTGCGAGTGCCCCCCCCCGACGTGCGCCCCCCCCCGCGCGCTCCCCCCGCGCCCTGGTCCCGCGTGCGCGCCCCCCCCCCCGCGCCCTGGTCCCGCGTGCGCGCCCCCCCCCCCCCCCGCGCCCTGGTCCCGCGTACGCGCCCCCCCCCCGCGCCCTGGGCCCACGCGCCCCCCCCCCGCGCCCCGCGCCCTGGTCCCGTGCGCCCCCCCTCCCGCGCGCCCCCTGGTCCCGCGCGCCCCCCCCCACCCCCCCTGGTCCCGCGCGCGCCCCCCCCCCCGGTCCCGCCCGCGCCGCACCCCGGTCCCACGTCCCCCCCCCCCCCCCCCCCGCACCCCGGTCCCACGTGCGCTGGGCACTGCCAGGCAGCAAGCCGAAGGAGGCAGCTCTCGAGGCCTGGCCCCCCCGGCCGGCTCTCCGCAGAGTGTGGGAGCAGTGTCCGTGGGGCACCCAGCCAGCGCGGGCAGACGGCATATTCGTGGCCCAGCTCCCCTGCAGTGACCCCCATCCGCCCACTGTTGCCAGACACGGGGGTGCCCCGGCTGCCCCGGCTGCCCCCGCACTTGGCCCTTGCTTCCCGAGCAGGGGGTGCGGCTCAGCCCCAGGGGGTGCGGGGAAGGCCACGTCTCTGGGGCGCCGGGCGCCAGGTCCCGCCCCAGCAGCTGGATCTGCCCTGGTCTCGCGGCTCCGGAGACGGGCCCGGGGCTCTGACGCGCTCCGGCCGTTGCAGAACAAGAACGAGCTGCTGCCCACGGTGCGGACGCTGGAGAGCCTGGGCTACAACCTCTACGCCAGCCTGGGCACGGCCGACTTCTACACCGAGCACGGCATCAAGGTACGGGCCTGGGCGGGCAGCCGCCACCGCGGGGGCAGAGGGCTCCCTGGGGTAGCGGGGGTTTGGCCGGGCAGTGCCCGGGGTGGGGGGGCTGGCCGGGGCACTGGAACAGTGCGGGACGCTGAGCCCCCCGAGTCCCAGCACCTCTGTCCCAGGTGGCTGGCCCTGTGCCGAAGCGTGGCCAGGGGGGCCAGTGCTCCTGGAACTGTCCTGGGAGCAGAGCCCCCCCCGCCCGCCACCTCCTCTGGGGGAAGGAACCCTGGGCTGTGCGTGACCCCGGGAGCAGGGCCTGGCCCTTGCGGAGCCCAGGGCTGGGTTCTGCTCTGTGCCTGGCTCTGGCGCCCAGGGGAATGGAGCTCGGGGCTCTGTGCCTGGCTCGGGCGCCCAGGGGGTGGGGGCTCGGGGCTCTGTGCCTGGCTCGGGCGCCCAGGGGGCAGGCGCCCAGGTGATGGGGCGGGGCTCTGTGCCTGGCTCGGGCGCCCAGGGGGTGGGAGCTCGGGGCTCTGTGCCTGGCTCGGGCGCCCAGGGGGTGGGAGCTCGGGGCTCTGTGCCTGGCTCGGGCGCCCAGGGGGTGGGGGCTCGGGGCTCTGTGCCTGGCTCGGGCGCCCAGGGGGCGGGCGCTCAGGTGACGGGGTGGGGCTCTGTGCCTGGCTCGGGCGCTCGGGGCTCTGCGTCTGGCCCGGCGCCCTGGTGACGGGGCGGGGCTGGCCGTGGCAGGTGATGGCCGTGGACTGGCACTTCGAGGAGGCGGACGGCAGCGAGGCCAAGGAGTCGCAGCGCAGCATCCTGGACTACCTGGCCGAGAACCACTTTGAGCTGGTCATTAACCTGTCGATGCGCAACGCCGGGGGGCGCCGGCTCTCCTCCTTCGTCACCAAGGGCTACCGCACCCGGCGCCTGGCCGTCGACTACTCCGTGCCCCTCATCATCGACATCAAGTGCACCAAGCTCTTCGTGGAGGTGGGGGGGCTGCCTGGGCGGAGGTGGTGGGGTGCCGGGCCTGGGGCTGATGCGGAGCCAGGGGTAACCCAGGAGCCGTGGGGCTGCCTGTCTGGGGTGGGGGCGGGGACGGGGTGTGCTGCTGGGGGGCTGCCTGGCTGGGGAGGGCAGGGGGGTTCCGGGCCTGGGGCGTGTGCGGAAGCAGGGATGGCCCAGGAGCCGGGGGGCGGGGGCGATGCAGGGCCCAGCTCTGGGGGGGCCAGGCCTGGGGCTGTCCTGTCCCCGCCCCTGCCCCCCTCTGAGCCGCCTCCCCCACAGGCTCTGGGCCAGATCGGCACGGCCCCGCCGCTGAAGATGCATGTGGACTGCATGACCTCCCAGAAGCTCATCCGCCTGCCAGGTACGGGCGCCGGGGGCAGGGCTGGGGGGATCTGCCCCGCCGGGGGATGGGCGGGGCCCCGGGGTAAACGTGGGCGGGGTAGGACGGCTCACAGCCCCAGCCAGCGGGGTCCCTGAAGTGCCCGAGGGCCCGGGGCTGGTCCCACCTGGCCCTGCCCCCCGGCCCCTCCAGCCACCCTGCGCCGGGGCGAGGGCGACAGAGCCAGCCCGGGCCTAGGCCGTCCCATGGGGTGAGGGCGCTGACCGGGCGTCAGAGCCCGGGGAGAGCTGTGCCGCCGGGGCTCTGTCCGACTGACCCTCTCCCCCAGGGCTGATCGACGTGCACGTGCACATGCGGGAGCCGGGCGGCACCCACAAGGAGGACTTCGCCTCGGGCACCGCGGCCGCCCTGGCGGGGGGCGTCACCATGGTGTGCGCCATGCCCAACACCAGCCCGGCCGTCGTCGACGCCGGCTCCTTCGCGCTGGTGCAGAAGGTGAATCCCCCCCCCCCCCCCCGCCCCCAGCTGCTGGGCAGAGACCCCTCCCCCTCCGCTCTCCCTCCTCGGGGAGCTGCCGCCTGGAGACCCCCTTTGCCTCCCCAGGGACCTGCCAGACAGAGACCCCCCGCCCGAGACCCCTGAGGTTTGCTGCCCAGGGCTGCCTGCTCCCCAGCCTGCTCCCCCCTCTCTGCTCCAGCGGAGGGGCTGCAGGGGCAATGGGTCAGCGAGAGCCCGGTGCTTTGTGCCAGTCCCTGGGGTACGCGGCCTGGGCCCGGCAGCGGCTGGAAATGGGGGCACCCCGGGGGGTCCGATCTGCGCGCTGGGCCGGGTCTGAGCCTGTCTCCCGGCAGCTGGCTGAGGCGGGCGCACGCTGCGACTTCGCCCTGTACCTGGGGGCCGCGTCGGACAACGCCAGCTCCCTGGGCCCCGTGGCGGCTGCGGCCGCCGGGCTCAAGATGTACCTGAACGACACCTTCTCCGAGCTCAAGATGGACAACGTCTCGCTGTGGATGGAGGTGGGTCCTGGGCCCAGCCTGCCCTGTCTGCCCCAGAGCGCCCTCTGGCCAGCCCCGGGCAGTGCTGCCTGGCTGTATCCCCCTCGGGGCCTGTCCGTCTGCCCCAGAGCGCCCTCCGGCCAGCCCCGGGCAGTGCTGCCTGGCTGTCCCCCCCCTCGGGGCCCGTCTGTCTGCCCCAGAGCGCCCTCCGGCCAGCCCCGGGCAGTGCTGCCTGGCTGTCCCCCCCCTCGGGGCCTGTCCGTCTGCCCCAGAGCGCCCTCCGGCCAGCCCCTGGCAGTGCTGCCTGGCTGTGCCCCCCCTCGGGGCCTGTCCGTCTGCCCCAGAGCGCCCTCCGGCCAGCCCCCTGGCAGTGCTGCCTGGCTGTGTCCCCCCTCGGGGCCTGTCCGTCTGCCCCAGAGCGCCCTCCGGCCAGCCCCGGGCAGTGCTGCCTGGCTGTGCCCCCCCTCGGGGCCCGTCCGTCTGCCCCAGAGCGCCCTCCGGCCAGCCCCGGGCAGTGCTGCCTGGCTGTGCCCCCCCTCGGGGCCCGTCCGTCTGCCCCAGAGCGCCCTCCGGCCAGCCCCTGGCAGTGCTGCCTGGCTGTGCCCCCCCTCGGGGCCCGTCTGTCTGCCCCAGAGCGCCCTCCGGCCAGCCCCTGGCAGTGCTGCCTGGCTGTGCCCCCCCTCGGGGCCCGTCTGTCTGCCCCAGAGCGCCCTCCGGCCAGCCCCGGGCAGTGCTGCCTGGCTGTGCCCCCCCTCGGGGCCCGTCTGTCTGCCCCAGAGCGCCCTCCGGCCAGCCCCGGGCAGTGCTGCCTGGCTGTGCCCCCCCTCGGGGCCCGTCCGTCTGCCCCAGAGCGCCCTCCGGCCAGCCCCGGGCAGTGCTGCCTGGCTGTGCCCCCCCTCGGGGCCCGTCTGTCTGCCCCAGAGCGCCCTCCGGCCAGCCCCGGGCAGTGCTGCCTGGCTGTGCCCCCCCTCGGGGCCCGTCCGTCTGCCCCAGAGCGCCCTCCGGCCAGCCCCGGGCAGTGCTGCCTGGCTGTGCCCCCCCTCGGGGCCCGTCTGTCTGCCCCAGAGCGCCCTCCGGCCAGCCCCGGGCAGTGCTGCCTGGCTGTGCCCCCCCTCGGGGCCCGTCTGTCTGCCCCAGAGCGCCCTCCGGCCAGCCCCGGGCAGTGCTGCCTGGCTGTGCCCCCCCTCGGGGCCCGTCCGTCTGCCCCAGAGCGCCCTCCGGCCAGCCCCGGGCAGTGCTGCCTGGCTGTGCCCCCCCTCGGGGCCCGTCCGTCTGCCCCAGAGCGCCCTCCGGCCAGCCCCCTGGCAGTGCTGCCTGGCTGTGCCCCCCCTCGGGGCCTGTCCGTCTGCCCCAGAGCGCCCTCCGGCCAGCCCCGGGCAGTGCTGCCTGGCTGTGTCCCCCCTCGGGGCCTGTCCGTCTGCCCCAGAGCGCCCTCCGGCCAGCCCCGGGCAGTGCTGCCTGGCTGTGTCCCCCCTCGGGGCCCGTCCGTCTGCCCCAGAGCGCCCTCCGGCCAGCCCCGGGCAGTGCTGCCTGGCTGTGCCCCCCCTCGGGGCCCGTCCGTGTGTCCCAGAGCGCCCTCCGGCCAGCCCCTGGCAGTGCTGCCTGGCTGTGCCCCCCTCGGGGCCCGTCCGTCTGCCCCAGAGCGCCCTCCGGCCAGCCCCGGGCAGTGCTGCCTGGCTGTGCCCCCCCTCGGGGCCTGTCTGTCTGCCCCAGAGCGCCCTCCGGCCAGCCCCGGGCAGTGCTGCCTGGCTGTGTCCCCCTCGGGGCCCGTCCGTCTGCCCCAGAGCGCCCTCCGGCCAGCCCCGGGCAGTGCTGCCTGGCTGTGTCCCCCCTCGGGGCCTGTCTGTCTGCCCCAGAGCGCCCTCCGGCCAGCCCCGGGCAGTGCTGCCTGGCTGTGCCCCCCTCGGGGCCTGTCCGTCTGCCCCAGAGCGCCCTCCGGCCAGCCCCTGGCAGTGCTGCCTGGCTGTGTCCCCCCTCGGGGCCTGTCCGTCTGCCCCAGAGCGCCCTCCGGCCAGCCCCTGGCAGTGCTGCCTGGCTGTGCCCCCCTCGGGGCCTGTCCGTCTGCCCCAGAGCGCCCTCCGGCCAGCCCCGGGCAGTGCTGCCTGGCTGCCCCCCCCCTCGGGGCCTGTCCGTCTGCCCCAGAGCGCCCTCCGGCCAGCCCCGGGCAGTGCTGCCTGGCTGTGCCCCCCTCGGGGCCTGTCCGTCTGCCCCAGAGCGCCCTCCGGCCAGCCCCGGGCAGTGCTGCCTGGCTGTGCCCCCCCTCGGGGCCCGTCTGTCTGCCCCAGAGCGCCCTCCGGCCAGCCCCGGGCAGTGCTGCCTGGCTGTGCCCCCTCGGGGCCCGTCCGTCTGCCCCAGAGCGCCCTCCGGCCAGCCCCGGGCAGTGCTGCCTGGCTGTGCCCCCCCTCGGGGCCCGTCTGTCTGCCCCAGAGCGCCCTCCGGCCAGCCCCGGGCAGTGCTGCCTGGCTGTGTCCCCCCTCGGGGCCCGTCCGTCTGCCCCAGAGCGCCCTCCGGCCAGCCCCCTGGCAGTGCTGCCTGGCTGTGCCCCCCCTCGGGGCCTGTCTGTCTGCCCCAGAGCGCCCTCCGGCCAGCCCCGGGCAGTGCTGCCTGGCTGCCCCCCCCTCGGGGCCCGTCCGTCTGCCCCAGAGCGCCCTCCGGCCAGCCCCGGGCAGTGCTGCCTGGCTGTGTCCCCCTCGGGGCCCGTCCGTCTGCCCCACCTGCCTGTGCTGCTGTCGGTCTGACTGGCCCTGGGCTGTTCTCTGCCCCCTCCAGCATGGCCGCCTGTCTCCCCCCTCCCTTCCCCCGCACGGCCGCCTGTCTCCCCCCTCCCTTCCCCCGCACGGCCGTCTGTCTCCCCCCTCCCTTCCCCCGCACGGCCGCCTGTCCCCCCACAAAGCTGTCCATTGCCCTGCCCCCTCGGTCCAGCCCCCTCGGTCTCTCCTCAGCACTTCGAGCAGTGGCCGAAGCACCTGCCCATCGTGGCGCACGCTGAGAAGCAGACGGTGGCGGCGATTCTCATGGTGGCCCAGCTGTACCAGCGCCCCGTGCACATCTGCCATGTGGCGCGCAAGGAGGAGGTGAGGGGCTGGGGGCGTGGAGTGGGTCCTGGGCTCCAGGGCAGGTAGAACGGGGACGGTGTGGGTCTCAGTGGGGGTATGTGGGGCTACCGGGGTCCGGGCAGGCGGCACGGGGGGCGGGTGGGTCTGAGCAGGGTGTGGGGCTACCGGGGTCTGGGCAGGCGGCACGGGGCAGGGTGTGGGGCTACCGGGGTCTGGGCAGGCGGCACGGGGCAGGGTGTGGGGCTACCGGGGTCCGGGCAGGCGGCACGGGGCAGGGTGTGGGGCTACCGGGGTCCGGGCAGGTGGCACGGGGCAGGGTGTGGGGCTACCGGGGTCCGGGCAGGCGGCACGGGGGGCGTGTGGGGCTACCGGGGTCCGGGCAGGCGGCACGGGGGGCGTGTGGGGCTACCGGGGTCCGGGCAGGCGGCACGGGGGGCGGGTGGGTCTGAGCAGGGGGCGTGGGGCTAACGGCGTCTCTCCTCGGCCCGGGCCTGCAGATCCTGATCGTCAAGGCGGCCAAGCAGAGGGGCATCCAGGTGACGTGCGAGGTGGCGCCGCACCACCTGTTCCTGTGCCAGGAGGACTTGGGGCGCATCGGGGAGGGGTGCGGGCAGGTGCGGCCCATGCTGGGCACCCGCGAGGACCTGGAGGCGCTGTGGGAGAACATGGACACCATCGACTGCTTCGCCTCCGACCACGGTGAGCCGGCGGCGCCTGACCCCGGGGGGTGCGGGGAGTGGGGCCTGAGGCCTGACCCCGGGGGGTGTGGGGAGTGGGGCCTGAGGCCTGACCCCGGGCAGGGCGCGGGGAGGGGGGCCTGAGGCCTGACCCCGGGGGGGGCGCGGGGAGGGGGGCCTGACCCCTGACCCCGGAGGGGGGGCGCGCCTGAGGCCTGACTCCGGGGGGGCGCAGGGAGTGGGGCCTGACCCCTGACCCCAGGGGGGGCGGGGAGGGGGGGCCTGACCCCTGACCCCAGGGGGGGCGGGGAGGGGGGGCCTGACCCCGGGGGGGGCGGGGAGGGGGGCCTGAGGCCTGACCCCGGAGGGGGCGCGGGGAGGGGGGCCTGACCCCTGATCCCGGGGGGGGCGCGCCTGAGGCCTGACCCCGGGGGGGGGGGCGCGGGGAGGGGGGCCTGAGGCCTGTCCCCTCGGGGGCGTTGGCTCCCACCCGGCGGGGGGGGATGGGATCCAGCGTCCGGGCCAGAGCAGCGGGGTTCACAGGCCCCCCCGGGGCGTGGTGCTGGCGTGTGGCAGAGGCGGGGCGGCTCCCTGCGGGGCACACGGGGCGCTGGCCTCGCCCCACGGAGCCCCGGGCGGCTGAGCAGATCGGGGGGGGGGCTGGGCTGACTGAGCGCCCCTTTGCGCCCACAGCCCCCCACACGGTGGAGGAGAAGCAGGGGAGGGAGCCGCCGCCGGGGTACC
This sequence comes from Pelodiscus sinensis, assembly GCF_049634645.1. Classification (NCBI taxonomy): domain Eukaryota; kingdom Metazoa; phylum Chordata; order Testudines; family Trionychidae; genus Pelodiscus; species Pelodiscus sinensis. Next base: position 295,643 of record NW_027465815.1, read on the forward strand.
CGGGCCTGGAGACCATGCTGCCCCTGCTGCTGACGGCCGTCTCCGAGGGGCGCCTCGCCCTGGAGGACCTGGTCAAGCGCCTCTACGAGAACCCCCGCAAGATCTTCTGCCTGCCCCCGCAGGACGAGACCTACATCGAGGTGGGGCTGCGGGGGCCCTGGCGGGGGCTGGGCAGTGGGGGGCTGGGCCCTGCCCGCTGACCCAGTGTGTTGCCTGGCCCCTCCCCTTCCCCCTGCCCAGCCACCCCCCCCACCCATCCCCCACCCTGCCCTCCCCGGGCTCGGCCATACCCCCCCCCTCACCCCCCGGCCTTGCCTCATCCCACCCTATCGCCCCTCTGCCCCGCCTCGCCCTGCCCCCCCCAGGCCCAGTCACACCCCACCCTGCCCCCCTCTGCCCTGCCGGAGCCATGCCCCGCCCCACCCTGCCCCCCCAGGCCCAGTCACACCCCACCCTGCCCCCCTCTGCCCTGCTGGAGCCATGCCCCCCCCTGCCCTGCCCCCCCAGGCCCAGTCACACCCCACCCTGCCCCCCTCTGCCCTGCCGGAGCCATGCCCCGCCCCACCCTGCCCCCCTCTGCCCTGCCGGAGCCATGCCCCACCCTGCCCTGCCCCCCCAGGCCCAGTCACACCCCACCCTGCCCCCCTCTGCCTGCCCTGAGCGCCCAGAGCCCTGGCGCGTCCCGGACGAGCCCCCTCCCAGCACTGCCCCGCTGAGCTGCCCGCGCTGCCCGGCAGGTGGACCTGGAGCAGGAGTGGGTGGTGCCCAGCCGCCCAGCGTTCAGCAAGAGCCAGTGGACGCCGTTTGCTGGCAGGAAGGTGAAGGGCACGGTGCGGCGGGTGATCCTGCGCGGGGAGGTCGCCTACATCGACGGGCAGGTAACGCGGGCGACCCGCCGGGGGGGGGGGGGTAGTGCCCCCCCTGCCGCTGAGCCTCTGTCCCGCAGGTGCTGGTGGCCCCTGGCTACGGGCAGGACGTGAGGAAGTGGCCCTCGGGCGCAGTGACTGTCCCGCCGCCGGCCTCTGCCAAGGAGACCCTGAAGGTACCGGGGTGGGGAGGGCGGCCCGGTGTCACTCACCGGGGCCTGCTGAATGGGGCTGGGAGGGGGCCTGGAGGGCACGGTGAGGGGCAGCAGAGGAAGCAGCATGTGGGGCTGGGTGGGGCAGGAGAGGAGAGGGGCTGTGCTGGGAGGGAGGTGGAGCTGGGGGGGGCAGTTCTGGGGCAGGAGAGGAGGGATGGGGTCGGAGGGGTGTAGTGGGCGCTGGTAGGAGGGGGGCTGGGCTGGGGGGCTAGTTCTGGGGCAGGAGAGGAGGGATGGGGTCAGAGGGGGTAGTGGGCGCTGGCAGGAGGGGGGCTGGGCTGGGGGGCTAGTTCTGGGGCAGGAGAGGAGGGATGAGGTCGGAGGGGGGTAGTGGGCGCTGGCAGGAGGGGGGCTGGGCTGGGGGGCAGTTCTGGGGCAGTAGGGGCGTGGCCGGGGGCAGTGGGGCTGGCAGGAGGGGGGCTGGGCTGGGGGGCAGTTCTGGGGCAGGAGGGGGGCTGGGCTGGGGGGCAGTTCTGGGGCAGTAGGGGCGTGGCCGGGGGCAGTGGGGCTGGCAGGAGGGGGGCTGGGCTGGGGGGCAGTTCTGGGGCAGGAGGGGGGCGGGGCTGGCAGGAGGGGGGCAGGGCTGGGGGGCAGGAGGGGCGGGGCCGGGGGCAGCGGGGCTGGGCTGGGGGGCAGGGGGGCTGGCAGGAGCTGACGGGCGGCGGCGTTGCAGACTCCGGAGCGCCCCCGGCACACGGTGCAGAGCGAGGTCCTGCGCAGCCGAGCGTCCAGCCCCCGGCGAGCGGGGCCCGTGGGCGACGGGCGCTTCCACCTGCCGCCCCGAATCCACCGGGCCTCCGACCCCGGCCTGCCAGGTGAGGTGCGGGCTGGGCGTGCGCTGGCGTGTGGCCCCTGCGGCTGGCTCTGGGGGGCGCTGACGGGCACGGCGAGGTGCTCCGGGGGGGGCCCAGCTGCCCTGTCTGCCCCTCCTTGGGCTGTGCCCCGGAGAGACGGGGCAGCAGGGACGGTCCCTCGGCGCTGTGCCAGGGATCCCTGCCCCGCACGGCTCCCCGGCGAGCTGCCACCCCCGGCGCTGTGTCTGCTGGGTGCCCCCCCCGCCCGGCGGCGCTGTGTCTGCTGGGTGCCCCCCCCCCCGGCCTGGTGGTGCTGGGTCCACTGGGTGCCCCCCCTCGCCCGGCGGCGCTGTGTCTGCTGGGTGCCCCCCCCCGCCCGGCGGCGCTGTGTCTGCTGGGTGCCCCCCCCGCCCGGCGGTGCTGTGTCTGCTGGGTGCCCCCCCCGCCCGGTGGTGCTGTGTCTGCTGGGTGCCCCCCCCCCCCCGGCCTGGTGGTGCTGGGTCCACTGGGTGCCCCCCCTCACCCGGCTGTGCTGTGTCTGCTGGGTGCCCCCCCCGCCCGGCGGTGCTGTGTCTGCTGGGTGCCCCCCCTCACCCGGCTGTGCTGTGTCTGCTGGGTGCCCCCCCCGCCCGGCCTGGTGGTGCTGGGTCCACTGGGTGCCCCCCCTCGCCCGGCGGCGCTGTGTCTGCTGGGTGCCCCCCCCCCCCCCGCCCGGCAGTGCTGGGTCTGCTGGGTGCCCCCCCTCGCCCGGCTGTGCTGTGTCTGCTGGGTGCCCCCCCTCGCCCGGCTGTGCTGTGTCTGCTGGGTGCCCCCCCCGCCCGGCGGTGCTGTGCCCACATGGAGCCAGCTGGCCAGGGCTGGGTCTGAGCTGGCAGGCTCCGTATCACGGGTCCCCCGCTGGCCTGGCCCCACGGCAGGCTGGCTCCCCGGCGGGCCGGGCGGGTGGCCGGGGGTCTAACGGTGCCGTGTCCCTGCCAGCAGCCGAGGACGTGCGGGAGAAGGCTGCCAAGAAGTCGACTGAGCCAGGTGTGTCAGGCTGGGACTCGTGGGTCCAGGGAGCGTCTGAGACGCCTCCAGCGGGGGGGCAGCCACCCCGGGAATGCATGTGGGGCGGAGCCCCCTTGGGCTCACAGGCCCCTCCCCCACGCCCAGCTGCCACTGTGGGGCTGGGAGGTTCAGGCTGCAATGGGTGGCCAGGCCCCCTCACCCCACTGACCCGCAAATGCAGCTCCCCACTGGGTGGGAACTGCTGGCTGTGCTATAGGGGGTGCCCTCGGCCGTGCCATGGGGGAGCATGCAGGGGGGGGGGCGTGGACTGTACTATGGGGGAGCAGGCGGGGGGGGCCGTGGACTGTACCATGGGGGAGGAGGCCGGGGGGGCCGTGGACTGTACCATGGGGGAGCAGGCGGGGGCGCACCCTGTGCCATGGAGGCGCCGTAGGCTGTGGCAGGTGTAGGGAACCGGCAGCCGTGCCATGGGGGGGATGCAGGCAGGTGGGGGGGGCTGGCCCATGGCAGGGGCAGGGGCAGTCTCCCCTCCTGCCAGGAGGCCCCTGTGTCCCCGGCTGGCTGGCTGACTCCTGCGCTGTGCTACAGATCTGGCTGTGCCCCAGGACAGCTACTCCCACCTGCCCAGGCAGACGTCGCCCCCCAGCGCCCCCCACCCCCAGACCTCCCCGCTGCTGCACCCCCTCGTGGGCCAGCACATCCTCTCCGTCAAGCAGTTCACCAAGGAGCAGGTACCGGGCGGGGCGAGGGCGGGGGCGGGGCGGGGGCAGGTGCAGGCTCGGCGTGGGCTCAGACTCATCGCTGTCTCCTTCCAGATGTCCCACCTGTTCAATGTGGCGCACACCCTGCGCATGCTGGTGCAGAAGGAACGCAGCCTGGACATCCTCAAGGTGGGCGGGGCAGGCTGGGAAGGGGACCCTGGCCTGAGTGAGAGGGGTGGGAGCTGGGGGGGTCCGACCTTGCCCTGGAGCGGTGCTGGGAGGGGATCGGGGCCCCGTCAGTGGGCGGGCGCTGGGGGTGGGGATTGGGGCCCCATCAGTGGGTGGGTGCTGGGGGGGGCGGGATCGGGGCCTGACCAGTGGGCGGGTGCTGGGAGTGGATCGGGGCCCCGTCAGTGGGCGGGCGCTGGGGGGGGGGATTGGGGCCCCATTAGTGGGCGGGATCGGGGCAGGATCGGGGCCTGACCAGTAGGCAGGTGCTGGGGGGGGCGGGATCGGGGCCCCGTCAGTGGGCGGGTGCTGGGGGGGGGATCAGGGCCCCGTTAGTGGGCGGGATCGTACAGCACGTCCGTGTCGGGCAGCGCCTCCTCTATGCTGTCGAACTCCTCCTGCCGGGGCGGGGCAGGGCGTGGGCCTGACCAGTAGGGTGCTGGGGGTGGGGATCGGGGCCCCGTTAGTGGGCGGGCGCTGGGAGGGGATTGGGGCCCCGTCAGTGGGCGGGCGCTGGGGGGGGGGGATAGGGGCCCCGTCAGTGGGCGGGCGCTGGGGGGGGGGATAGGGGCCCCATTAGTGGGCGGGATCGGGGCAGGATCGGGGCCTGACCAGTAGGCAGGTGCTGGGGGCCCCATCAGTGGGCGGGCGCTGGGGGGAGGGGGGGATCGGGGCCCCGTTAGTGGGCAGGATCGGGGCGGGGGGGGATCGGGGCCCTGTTAGTGGGCAGGATCGGGGCGGGATCGGGGCCTGACCAGTGGGGGGGATCGGGGCCCCGTCAGTGGGCGGGCGCTGGGGGGGGATCGGGGCCCCCACACTCAGTCTCCCCTCCCCCGCAGGGGAAGGTCATGGCCTCCATGTTCTACGAGGCGAGCACGCGGACCAGCAGCTCCTTCGCGGCGGCCATGCACCGCCTGGGCGGCTCCGTCCTGACCTTCTCGGAGGCCACGTCCTCGGCGCAGAAGGGCGAGTCCCTGGCCGACTCGGTGCAGACCATGAGCTGCTACACGGACGTGCTGGTGCTGCGCCACCCCCAGCCTGGGGCCGTGGAGGTGAGGGGGGCAGGCCTGGCGGGGGATGGGCTGTAACTGGGTGGGAGCTGGATCCTATGCCCAGCCCTGTGGGATGGGGGGATGGGCAGCGCCTGGGCCAGGCCATGGTGGCTAGTGGGGGAACAGGGTGGGATGGGCAGCAGCTGGGCTGAGCCCCATTGGCTCGTAGGGGGATGGGTGGTGGCCGGGCCGGGTCCTGGTGGCTCGTGGGCTGGGCCCCATTGGCTCGTGGGGGGATGGGCGGCGGCCGGGCCGGGTCCTGGTGGCTCGTGGGGGGATGGGCGGCGGCTGGCCCGGGTCCTGGTGGCTCGTGGGCTGGGCCCCATTGGCTCGTGGGGGGATGGGCGGCGGCCGGGCCGGGTCCTGGTGGCTCGTGGGGGGATGGGCGGCGGCTGGCCCGGGTCCTGGTGGCTCGTGGGCTGGGCCCCATTGGCTCGTGGGGGGATGGGCGGCGGCTGGACCAGGCCGGGCCCAGTGGCTCGTGGGGAAACGGGGGGAGGCGGCGGCGGCGGCGGTGGCCGGGCTCAGCAGGTGTCGTTTGCAGCTGGCTGCCAAGCACTGCCGCAAGCCGGTGATCAATGCCGGGGACGGCGTCGGCGAGCACCCCACGCAGGCCCTGCTGGACGTCTTCACCATCCGCGAGGAGCTGGGCACCGTCAACGGCATGACCGTGAGCACTGGGCCGGGCCGGGCGCGGAGGCCAAGGCCCCGGGCTGTGGGGGAGGGGCTGACGGCGCGTCGGGGGCCCCGCAGCCGGATGCGACTCCCCGCCAGTGGCTGGAATAGAAGGTTTATTGCTTCTCAGTGACAGCCCGGGCTCCACGCAGGCACAGGAGGATGGGCCGGCAGCCTTAGTCCCCGGGGGGGGGGGTGGGTTCCTGAACCCCCATACTGGTCTTAGTCTGCTTCCTCCCGGCTCCCCCACGCTCAGGCCGCCCCTTCTCCCAGCCACCGGTTGCTCCCCCCCCCCCCCCCCCGTCCCGGGTAGCCACTCCCCTCCCCCTGTCCTTGCTTCAAGCCCCTTCCCCAGGCCAGGTGAGAGTTGCTGGGCCGTGGCCGACGTGCCCCCCTCACAGACCCCCCCGGGCTGTGCACACAGACACCCCCAGTCTCTGCAGAGCAGCACCGGCCAGCAGGGGTCACCCCAGCCCAGCACGGGCACCAGTGACTGCCCGACACAGCGGGCCCGGGGCCACGAGAGTGGACAGCCCCCCCCCACGTCACGGAGGCCAAGGTGCCAGGCTTGTGGGGGGGTTTCTGTGCTGGGTCTGGCCTCTGGCCCCATGGCCCCAGCCTGCCGGGGAGCAGGGGGGCTGCGAGCGCTGCCCCCTGCTGGCCGGGCTGCAGCTGCCGCTGTTCTGCCCCCAGATCACCATGGTGGGAGACCTGAAGCACGGGCGCACGGTGCACTCGCTGGCTGGGCTGCTGACGCAGTACCGTGTGAACCTGCGCTACGTCACGCCCCCCGGCCTCCGCATGCCCCCCGACATCATCCACTTCCTCGCCTCCAAGGGCATCAAGCAGGTGAGCCGGCTGCCTGCCAGCCCTCCCCCTCCCCCCGGCGCCCTGCCGCCCGCGGCGTTCTCATGCCCTGCCCCGCCCCGGCAGGAGGAGTTCGACAGCATCGAGGAGGCGCTGCCCGACACGGACGTGCTGTACGTCACCCGCATCCAGAAGGAGCGGTTCAGCTCCGTGCAGGAGTACGAGGCGGTGAGTGCGGCCTGGCGGGGGCTGGGGGTTCAGGGTGTGGGGTGGGGCTTGGCCGGGGGGCTGGGGCCTGTGGCCGGTCGGGTGACGGGGGGGTCCTAACAGCCTCTCCCCCCCCAGTGCTTCGGGCAGTTTGTCCTCACCCCGCACATCATGACCAGAGCCAAGAGGAGGATGGTTGTCATGCACCCCCTGCCGCGTGTCAATGAGATCAGGTGAGGTGGCTGGGTCCCCTCCCCCGGGCGGGGGGTCCGGAGCCCCCAGCACTGACGCTCTCCTTGCTCCCTAGCGTGGAGGTGGACTCGGACCCCCGGGCGGCCTATTTCCGCCAGGCCGAGAACGGCATGTACATCCGCATGGCGCTGCTGGCCACCGTGCTGGGCAGGTACTAGCGCCCCCGCCCGGGCAGCGATGGACGGACTCACGGACCAACCGGCTCCTCCGCAGAGACTGCAGCGGGCAAGGCCCCCAGCGAGCCACCGGCCCGGGGTCCTTCCAGGGGCCACTCAGCCCATGTGTGCGGGGGGAGCGGGGGAGCAGCCATGTGGGGCCTGCTGCCCTGGGGCATTTGCCTCTGGAGCCCTCACGTGCCTTTGGGGCTGGGCTGGGCTGGCACCTGCTGGCTTCGTGGGCTCCTCCAGCCGGGGTCGGGGCTGGCTCCCCGCGGGGCTCTCCTGGGGCAGCGATTCCTAGCCTGGCTCTGGGACCATCTCGCGGGCCTGGGCTCGCCTTGCGGCCCCTCTGCCTCCCCCCTCACCCTGGGGCCACGGACTCTCCTCCCCCCCCCCAGGGCGGGCAGCCGCTTGGCCTCTGCTTGCTGAGTCCCCCCCGTCCCCCCCCGTCTGGCTGCGGGAGTCAGCCCCTGGGCTGGGCGCTGCGGTGGGCTCCTGGCAGTGCCCCCGGCATCCTCCTGCCCCGCAGCACTAGGGCCTCGGCGTCTCTACCGCCACTTTTCTACACCCCACTGTGAACAGCCGGCTTCCCTGGTTTTAATAAACAGCCGGGTGCACTCGCTGCCTGTCCGGTCCGTGCAGGGCCGCCGCTGGGCACCGCTTGAGCCTACAGCCCGGCGTGCGCCTTCCCAGGAGCAGGGCTGTCCCTGGGGTCTCCCCTCTGCCCCAGGCCCTGCCCCGGTCCAGCCCCTGCTCTATCCCTGCCTCAAGTCCTGCCCTACACTCCACCCCACTCAGGCTGCCCCGCCCCATCCTCAAGGCTCCGCCCTCACGGAGCCCCCGCCCCTGAGCAGTGCGGCGCAGGGTCAGTCGCTATGGGGTAGCCTGGCAGCCCCTGCGCCGTTGCCCTCTCCTGGCAGCCCCAGTTGCTGTGGTCTGAGCCCTGCACGGCCGGGGCTGCCCTGTCCCCCCTGCTGCCTGCGGCTCCTGCTGCCGCGCCAGGCCTCACCCCCAGCGACTCTCCCAGCCTGCCTGGGGCTAACATGGGGACCCCCTGAGATGCTGGGTTTGGGGTAGCTGCCCTGAACTTTCTACAGCCGGGAAGGGCAGCCTACCCCCTTGGGCCAACTTCACCCCCCCTGCCACACCCAGCCACTGTCCCCCCAGGCACAGACAAGGGGCCAGGCTGCACCTAGTCCTGCTGTGACTGCACGCACCCAAGAACGGCCGCTGGCAAGGGGAACGTTCCTCCCCCAGTCCAGGCTCCCCCTCCCCCTGCAGGGCTGCAGCCCCATCTTGCGGGTAGGGACACGGGCAGGCTTTCTGTAAGGGCCGTACAACCAGGGCCCCCCAGCTACACCCCCTCTGCTGGGTAAACCCCAAATCGCCCCGTCTTGCATTGCACGGAAAGCTCATGCCACCCCTCTCAATGCGGAGAGGACAGCGCCCCACGCCCTGGCCTAGGTGCAGCAAACCCCCCTGGTCACTAGGAGAGACCAAGCGATTCTGCGGTAGGGCAGTGGGGTCACGGCAAGGCCCCGTAAGGAAAACCCAAAGGGAGCTGAACTGCTGCAGTGCTCGGGAATAGCAAACCCGGCCGCGGGGGTCAGCAGCCCCACTCCGTTGCGCATGGATTGCTCCAGCACTGATTCGGTGCCCCACGGCGGTGGGGAAGGGGAGTCGACAGGCGAGTGCCTCCTGCCAGCCCCACGGCGTGGGCCCTGCGGGAAGTCGATCTAAGCTACGCGCCGAGTTCCACGGCTGCTGTCACGCAGATCGACTTTCCCGTCGCGTCGCCCTGCTGGCGGCAGCGGGGGATCTGCTTTGAGTGCTTGTCCTTGTGTGCCCTGCCTGCCGGGCCGTCCCTAGCCGCTCCCAGACGGTCGCCTGCCGGGCCTTCCCGGCCTTCCGTGTGGCACCCTGCTCACCCGCCCCGCGGCCTTGCAGCTGCATTTCCAAGTCTCCCATCCTGCTACGGTTCTCGGCCCTCGGTGTCCTGGGAGGCAGGTGTAAGTTCGGTTCTGGGGAGACGCTGGGGCCTGCCCCTCAGCCCGGTTGGGGGGCAGGTGCCACGAGGCTTCAATTCAGCTCCTGCAACACGTCCATGCAGTGCGCTGCGCTGAGGCAGGTGCTGTCAGTTCTGAGACCCAGCGTGGATTCCGCCAGCTGTCCAGGGGCCAGGTGGTGCCGGGGGAGGGGGCAGAGGCCTGGACGTGATGTACTTGTGAGGGCCCTTCTGTTCTAGGATTCCACGGCTCTGCACTTGCTCCCGTTCCCCAAGAGGGGCCGGGCAAGGCTGGGCTGGGTGAGGGGGCCTGGGGAATGTTTTTCTCAAGGGGGGGGCCACACCAGTGAGGCTTGCTGGGGTTTTGGGGGGGGGGGAGGGGTTTGTTTTTTTGCTTCCCACGAGTATGTGGGTGGCCCCCAACCCAAAAAGTTCCCCCTCCCCTGCCTAGGGAGTAAGGCCGGCTGGCCTGAGGCTCAGCCCGTGCCAGGCATGGCTCAGCTCTGCTTCCCGCTGAATCCCTGTGCTGGTGGCTGGATGCACCACCTCCGTGGGGTCCTCCCCTCGGCCCCCCCTCTGGCCTTAGTAACGGCCACGTCAGGCATGGGTGGGGTCCCCTGGGGCCCTCCCCTTCATCTTCCCCCAGGGCCAGCCGCACGGGCCCAGCGTTCTTCCAGCCCTGCCGCCTGGGCCCCTCAGTGGGCGCTCACGCTACCGGGGGGGGGGGGGGTCTCACCGATGCCCCTGCTCCCTCTTGTGCACAAGGTCCTGCTCTAAACCCGGCCTGGCCACTGCACCACCCTGCTGGCTCTAGCCGGGGTGCCCAGCCGCACCTCGCCTCGTCCAGGCACCGTGTGCATCCGGGCCCTGCACGTCACGGCTTCGCGGTTAACCCCCCAATGGAAGGCTGGCGTGCTCTGCCGCAGGCGCCTGTACCGCTCGGTTCAGAACACCCGGGCCACGTGCAGCCCCAGGGCATAGCACCTAGAACGGGCAGGGCCCTCGTGAGATGGAGTCCGGTCCCTGCCCTCACAGCAGGGCCAAGCACTGTCTAGCCCCGGGCTGCCCGTAATTCATCAGCCGGGCTCGCCGAACGGCAGCAAGCCCCACGCGCCAGCTGTGGTTCTGCGAGCGCATGCACAGATCACAGAACTGCGCGGCTGTGCCGGCTTATCTCACCGGGGCGTGTGGATTCCGTGATTTGTCAAGCTGCTGGCCTGGTTCAGCATTCCCAGCCCCTGGGAGCTGAGAGAAACGGCCTGCCAGGGTCTGGAACCTGACTCCACAACCTCGCCGGGCAACTCCAGTGTTTCACCACCCAGACAGGAAGTTTTCCCTAATGTCCAACCTCAACCCCCCTGGCTGCAGTTTAAGCCCCTTGCTGCTTGGCCTGTCCTCAGAGGTTGAAGAGGAAGATGACTCTTGTAACAGCCTTTCCAGGGCAGCCTTCAGGTATCCTGGCCCCTCTGGCTCGTGTCCACACTGAACAACCCCAATTCAATCTTCCCTGGTGGGGCTCGTTTTCTAGACCTTGAATCGTTTTTGTTGCTCTTCTCTGGACCTTCCCCACTTTGTGCAAATCTTTCCTGAAATGTGCCTAGAGATGTTGCAGCTGCTGGCAGATCAGTCAGTCACCCCTTCACGCCGAACTGGCCACGGGCCCTGGGGTGGGAGTCACCTGCCGGGAATGGACGGGAACAAGCATTTGAAGAGAAGATGGTTACTCTTTGTAACTTCTGCGGGAGGTGACCGGTCCATTCCGCCCCCCCCCCCTTGCCTGCTGCTGGAGTCAGGGTGTAAATGGTGGAGGGGGGATGCTTACTGGTAACTGGAGCCCCCGGCCGGACCCCCCCAGGCCCGGGCAGCTGGTCGCCCCCGGGACCGGCCTGATGGGGGGGAGGGGGCCGCAGCCTGCGGGGGCGGGGCTGGCTGGAGGGGCGGGGCTGTACGCCTGCGGGGGCGGGGCTGTACGCCTGCGGGGGCGGGGCTGGCTGGGGGGCGGGGCTGTACGCCTGCGGGGGCGGGGCTGGCGGGAGTGGGCGGGGCTGGCTGGGGGCGGGGCTGTACGCCTGCGGGGGCGGGGCGGGCGGGAGTGGGCGGGGCTGTACGCCTGCGGGGGCGGGGCTGGCTGGAGGGGCGGGGCTGTACGCCCGCGGGGGCGGGGCTGGCTGGAGGGGCGGGGCTGTACGCCCGCGGGGGCGGGGCTGTACGCCCGCGGGGGCGGGGCTGGCTGGGGGGGCGGGCCGACAGATCGTCAATGAAAATCCACGTGACGCGTCAACCCGCCCGCCGTGCACGTGCGCGGAACCCTCCCGGCGACCTGAAGCCTGTGACGTCACTTCCCACGGCACCAATCGGGCTGCCGAGGGGGCGGGCAGGAGGCGGCGGTGCAGGTACGGCGGGCGGGGGGGAGGGGCGGGGCTGGTGACGTCAGCACGTGTTCGCTCCCGCGTGGTTTTCTCGCGGCGAGCCCCCCCCCCTTCCCTCGGCTGCGGGCGGAGCTGCCCCGGGGACCCCGGCTGGAGGGGGCGGGGCCAGGCGCCTCCCGGCCCGAGACCCCCCCGAGCAGGGATGGGGGGGCCGCGCTGCCCCGGGGGGCGTGTTAGGAAAATCCCCCCCGGGACCCCCCCTCTGGCCACAGGCCCCGCCCCTCGCCCTCCCCTGCCCGGCGGAGCCCCCGCCTGGGACCGCCCCCCCCCCCCCCGAACAGCGCGGGGCGACCCACGGGCGGCCTCGGCCTGGGCTCGGTCCGGCCCCCCCGGGCCCCTCCCTCCCAGGCCCCGCCCCCCCGGGTCCCTGCCCCCCCGGGCCCCTCCCTCCCAGGCCCCGCCCCCCCGGGTCCCTGCCCCCCCGGGCCCCTCCCTCCCAGGCCCCGCCCCCCCGGGTCCCTCCCCCTCCCCCCCCCCCCAGGGCCCTGCGCCTGGGTCCCGGGGTGAGTCCCGTGCGGGCCCGGCCCGGCCCCGCCCTGGGGGTTCGTTCTCCCCTCGCTCCCCGGGCCGGACTGATCGCTGCCTTGTCCCGTGCAGCCCCGCGGGATGGCGGCGCTGTGGCGGGGCTACCAGCGGCTCCTGGCCCGGCACCCCTGGACGGTGCAGATCCTGACCGCCGGTAAGAGCCGCTGGCTGCGGGAGGCCCGGCCCGGCCGGGGGAGCGGGCTCCTGCTCTCTGGGCGGGGCATGCGGCCTGTGGAGCTCCTGCCTCGTGCAGCCCCCCCCAGCCAGCGAGCGGTGCCCCCCCCCGCCCCCCTGCCTCCCTCTGCTCCAGTGCAGTCTGGCACGGAGGGGCTGCGGGTGCGCGTGGCTCGCACATGGACATCCCTGCACCTCTGCCGCTCGCCACCCGGCCCTGCCCGGGCTCAGCTGGGCCGTGGGGCGGGGGCGTGCTTGCTACACTCCCAAGCCACCTGCAGGTGCTGGCCCCCACCCTCCCTACACGGCCCCCCACCTGAGCGACGGACCCCGAGCGCGGCATCAGGAGAGGGGGTTTGGGAACAAACTGTAAAATGACACAGCGGCGTGTCCCCGGGCTCGCGGCTGCGACGCGGCAGAGCCGCTAGCTGGGGGTGTGAGCTGTCCCTCGGGCCAGCCGCCTGGCCGCTCATACGACGCCGGCGATTGCAGCCGTAGCCGGGATCGTGGCCAGTTCTCTGGAAGTCCTCGTTTCCGTGCGCAGTGGCAGGCACACGCATGAGCCGTGTAGGGCCCCTTCAGTAAATACCACAATGCCACTCTGGACACCCGCCTCGACAATTGCCGGCAGTTCTGGTTGCCCCAGCTCAAAAATGAGGGTTGGAAAAGTGAAGAGAGAGGCAGCAAAGAGAGGGGATGGAAGAGCTTCCGTACTAAGGGAGATGCATAAGCCTGGAACGTTTTGGCTTGGGAAGAGATGACTATGGGGGATATGACAGAGGGCTATAAAATCGTGGCTGGTGTAGAGAAGGTAGAGAAGGAAGTGTTGTTTTTCCCTTCTCATAACAGAAGAACTAGGGGGGCACCAAATGAAACTAAGGCTGCAGGTGTAAAACAAACCAGAAAAAGTATTTCTGCATACAATGTACTGTCAACCTGTGGAACTCCTTGCTGGAGGATGTTGTGAAGCCCAAGACTTTAGCTTTGTCTATGGCATGTTTTGTTGCCAAAAACTGCCTTTTGGTGATAAAACAGTGAGAGCGTACCCACCACAATGCAATTTTTGGTGGGGAAAAACACCCAGTTTTGGTGACACAAACCTTCCAGCCCTTCCAGAGGTGTTTGTGTTTTTCCCCTCTCTTTATTATCAGCAGAGAGCCAGTGTGGACTCTGCTGTTTGTTTTGGCAAGAGAGCTGGGTTCCACCGGTATCCCACAATGCCTGCTCTGCTCAGTGCTCTGTGATCTCTGCTGCCCTGCAGGCTGCGCCCCTCCCCTTTCAAAGCTGCTGGGTGAGAGGAGAGCTGGAGAGCCAGTTGTGCTGCTCTGACATTCCTCAGCACGGAGAGCTCCCAGAGCTCCTCATGGCGCTGCTCCCAGCAGCTGTGGTGGTGGAGAACTCAGAGAGAATCCCAGGAAACACAGGGATCAGCCCTGCACTGTGGGGTGCTTACCCACAATACTTTGCTCTGTCACAGGGCTCTAGCCTTGTGGCCAGGAAATGTTGGCAACGGGAGGCAGAAACACCGGTTTCACGCGCTCGCTGTTGCTGACTTTGGCATATTGACAGCACTTTTGTGGCCAGACCTCCCCAGTGTGGCCAGAGCCTTAAGCACGGTTAGAAAAGAGCGCTGCTCGATACTCGGGGAAGGCAGGACCGTCGATGGCTGGTGTCCCTGGCTCTGTCAGGGCTGGCAATGGGTGACGGGAGGGATCACGTGAGGATTCCCGGTTCTGTTCCCTCCCTCTGGGGCCCCTGGCACTGGCCGCTGTGGGGAGAGGGGACCCTGGGCTGGATGGGCCTTTGGTCTGCCCCAGCCCGGCGGCTCTTGTAAAGGGAAAGATGCCCTCAGTTCCCCGTCCCCAAGGAGTGGGGCCAGAGTTGGAGGCTAGTCCCAGGGTCCTGGCCTGGGGGGCTGGGCAGGGGTCCAGAGCCCTGGCTTTGGCCCCCCCTCTCCCCAAGACGGATGGTCCTGGCTGCTCCTGGTCCCTGTGCCAGTAAGTGTGAGCTTCCCTGGGAACCAATGAACCTTCTCTTCCACCTGCCGCCTGAGAGTCCCCTCTGGCTGCGGATGGGGGTGCAGGGCCCAGGGACCCCCCCAAACCCCGTGACAGTTGGTATTTCAAATGTTTCTTTCTGGGAGACCCCACCAGGCCTTGCGCTCCTGTGGTGCTGGGGGCAGCGCGTTACCAACACTGCCCCCCGCGAGCCGAGCCGGACCCTGACCCCCCTTCCCTGCTCTGTCCCCTCTCCTCAGCCTACCCAGCCCAGCAACATCACCCAATACAGACAGCTCCAGGGGGTAGCCGCGTCAGTCTGTGCAGGATACACTTAGCAAACAACCACTGGGCTGGTCGCACTGGAACGGCTCCCAACACACGGCGGTGGGATCGGGACCTCTCGTGGGCACAGCCCCTGCTCCAGATGACTGGAGTGTCGAGTGCAGGCTGTGCAGACCCAAAATAAATAGGGGAGAGGGAGAGGGGGAGGGCGGGAAACAAGGAGTAGAGGGTCTGAAAATATCAAAGGGGAAAACCAGACAGGCAGAAATACAAGGTTCCAAAGTGGACAGACACACGGACAGGAGGCTCAGCGCGCCCACGTGGCAAACCCATCCGGGCCAACTTCCTCAAGGAGAGCGATGGGCGTCCCTCCATGTGCCCATGGGGAGAAAGGGGGCCCTGGGCGTTCCTTCGTTTTGTCTTCAATCACCCGGCCCAGGGCGAGCGCCAGAGACGGGTCCGACAGCAGCTTGTCCACCCCCCACACGCCTGCACCAGGCACCTGGCCGTGGGGGGGGGGGGTCGCTTGTTCCCTTCACACCCCCCTCCCGGCCTCTTCCTTCTGCACCAGCAACCCCCAGATGGGAGATGCCAAAGGCCGGGCCCAGCAAGCCCTGGGGTGAGACCTGAGGGGTAAATCGCCCTGGGACTGGGGCTGCTCCTTTGGCACTGGGAGAGCCTGTCCGGAGTCGGGGGGAGGGTTAGAACCTCTCCCCTGTGTAAGGGGGGGCTGTGGGGCACAGGGGGCACTGGGGTGTCTGAGGGGAGGTGGGGGATGGGTTAGAACCTCTCCCCTGTATGGGGGAGGCTGGGGGGCACAGGGAGCCCTGGGGTGTGTGAGGGGAGGTGGGGGAGGGGTTAGAACCTCTCCCCTGTATAAGGGGGGCTGGGGGGCACAGGAGCACTGGGGTGTGTGAGGGGAGGTGGGGGATGGGTTAGAACCTCTCCCCTGTGTGGGGCTGGGGGGGCACAGGGAGCACTGGGGTGTCTGAGGGGAGGTGGGGGATGGGTTAGAACCTCTCCCCTGTGTGGGGCTGGTTGGGCACAGGGAGCACTGGGGTGTCTGAGGGGAGGTGGGGGATGGTTAGAACCTCTCCCTGTGTGGGGCTGGTTGGGGCACAGGGAGCACTGGGGTGTGTGAGGGGAGGTGTGGGACGGGTTAGAACCTCTCCCCTGTGTGAGGGGGGCTGGGGGGGCACAGGGAGCACTGGGGTGTTTGAGGGGAGATGGGGGATGGGTTAGAACCTCTCCCCTGTGTGAGGGGGCTGGGGGGACACAGGGAGCACTGGGGTGTCTGAGGGGAGGTGGGGGATGGGTTAGAACCTCTCCCTGTGTGAGGGGGGCTGGGGGGCACAGGGAGCACTGGGGTGTCTGAGGGGAGGTGGGGGATGGGTTATAACCTCTCCCCTGTGTGGGGCTGGGGGGGCACAGGGAGCACTGGGGTGTCTGAGAGGAGGTGGGGGGATGGGTTATAACCTCTCCCTGTGTGCGGCTGGGGGGGCACAGGGAGCACTGAGGGGGCTGCTTGTGTGGATCTTTGCTGGGAACTGCTGCGCCCGGGGTGGCCGGTTTGGTGCCTCAGAGAGGGGGACCCCAGGCCTGGGCTGTCCGTCATCCTGGTTGTGAGCAATTGGCCCTGATGTTGCCCCAGAGGATGGTGGCGGGAGGCTCCGTGGCTGCGTCGGGGGCTCCCTGTGAGGCTGCAGAGGGCGACCATTGCCAGGGCGGGACTCGGGGGCCCAGGAGCCTGCAGGCAGAGGCAGGCAAAGGGGCCCTGGCTGGGCCTGCCCTGAGCCGTCACCTCCCTGCTGAGAACTGGTGGGCTGGGGAGATCCTGGGAAGGGGGAAACTGAGGCAGGGGCTGTGGCGTGGGGGGGTGGTGTTTGTGTCCTGGGGCTGTGGCCCTGCTGCCCGTCTCACAGTGCTGGTGCTGGCCTGGGGGTCGCTCTGCTAGGGCAGCCTCCAGCCCGGGGAACGGGGGGGCTCGCCCGGGTACGTTTGTGCTTTCAAGAGCAGCACCTGGCGGAGGCCCCGGCCAGGCCCTGGGTGGAGACACGCCCAGCACGTTTGTGCCAACCCCCCCTCAGTGCCAGCCCCCCTCCTGCTGCGCCCGTGTCGGCCCCCCCTCCGGCGCCAACCTCCCCCTACTGCGGTGCCCACACCCCCCCTGCAGTACCCGCGCCAACCCCCCCCAGTGCCAGCCCCGCCTCTGTGCCGGCCCCCCTTCCCGCAGCACCAGCTCCCCCCTCGCAGCGCCCACGCTGGCCCCCAGCCTGTGCCACTCCCCCTCCCGTGGTGCCTGCACCAGCCCCCCTTCCCACGGTGCCAACCCCCCCCCCGCAGCACCCACGCCAGCCCCCCTCCTGCTGCGCCCGCGCCAGGCCTGCATGAGGCGGCGGCTGCCACTGCTCCCGGCCCAGTGTTCTCTGCTGAGCCCCGGGGCGGGAGCAGCCTGAGCCGGCCGCGTGTCCCTGCCCTTGGAGAGCCGGCGGGCGTTAATGGGAGACGCGCAGGGAGCGCAGACGCTGCGGCCTAGTTCCACTTGGGCCCGTGTCAAAGTCCTGAGGCTGGGATCCAAAGCAGCCGGGCAGCTCGGCCAGCTATTCCCCCGGCCGACCGGCCCTCCCTAGCCAGCCAGCTATTCCCCCGGCCGACCGGCCCTCCCTAGCCAGCCAGCTATTCCCCCGGCCGGCCGGCCCTCCCTAGCCAGCCAGCTATTCCCCCGGCCGGCCGGCCGGCCCTCCCTAGCCAGCCAGCTATTCCCCCGGCCGGCCGGCCCTCCCTAGCCAGCCAGCTATTCCCCCGGCCGGCCGGCCCTCCCTAGCCAGCCAGCTATTCCCCCGGCCGACCGGCCCTCCCTAGCCAGCCAGCTATTCCCCCGGCCGACCGGCCCTCCCTAGCCAGCCAGCTATTCCCCCGGCCGACCGGCCCTCCCTAGCCAGCCAGCTATTCCCCCGGCTGCCTGGCCCTCCCTAGCCAGCCAGCTACCCAGCCACCCTAGCCAGGCTCAGCCAGCCCACCCTGGTAGGCTGGCCAGCCAGATGCCAGCTATCCCCTCCCCTGGGCAGCCATTCAGACAACTGGCCAGTCTGCCTTGGGCCACCTGCCCGGCCAGCTGGGCCCAGTGCCCTGGCTCATCCCATGCAGGGGTGGGAAGGGGGGTGCCAGAGTCTGCACCGCACCCCCCACCCAGGACCGACAGGTCGGGCCATGTTGCTGGGCTCGCCAGCCCCTGCCGCCCCAGGAGACGTGCCAGGAGGCTGCGGGCTCAGGCCACTCTTGCAGGGCTGCCCCAGGGCACTGAGCCCCGGCCAGGGGGCCTGAAGCCGGCGGAGTTGGGGTGTATCTGGGGTGACGCCAGGCTGCCCCAACCCGCCCACAGCCGGCGCCACGCACCATGCAGCCTCTGGGGGGAGCCGGGCGGGGCTGCAGGCTGGCGGGGGGCCGGTGGACGCAGAGCCGTGGGCGGCTGGTCTGCGCCCGCCTGCCGTGGCCCCCGAGAGAGGCTGGACACGCGTGGCCCAGCTCGGCACAGCCCCGTGGGCGGGGGAGCCCAGGCGAGCGAAGTCACCGCGGGCGAGTCACCCCCCCGCAGGCGCTGGATGCCTCCTGGCACCGAGCGGCTCATCCCATTACGCTTGGCAGGTGCCCGAGCAGCCGTCGCTTCCCCCGCCGGGCTGGGCCGGCGCCAGGGAGCCAATCAATGAAACCTGCTGGGGCTGCACATTTCTCAATGGGGCCGCGGCCGCTGGCAGCTCGGGGAGGCGCAGCCAGCCGGGCCCCCGGCCCTTCCCCCGCTGGGCTCTCTCCAGGGGCCACCAGCTTTTGCGGGCCGTGCGGATCGTCCCGTCTGTGTGCCTGGCACCGCCTCGCCCTCTCGCCCCTGTGCTGGGCCGGCCTGGTGCCCCCCTTGCCCCTGCCCGGGGCCGGCCTGGTGCCCCCCCCGCCCCTGCCCTGGACTGGTCTGGCTCTTTGCTGGCTCCTCTCTGCCCATCTCCTGCTTTGCAGAGCAGTGTGAGCCGAGCCCGGGGGGAGCAGGCCTGAGGCCGGGAGCTGCTGGCCAGCTGAGCCCTGGGGGCCCGCCCAGAGCAGTAAGACGCGGGCATGGCCCCAGGCCTGTCCTCCTGCGCTGCTGCCCTGCCCCCCGCGCCAGTGCGGGGCTGCGTCCCCACCGGGCTGGGCCGAGGTGGCAGCTGGGAGCAGCGGTGGCCTGTGTGAGAAGCAGGTCGGGGTCCGAAGCCAGATGGCGCCGGGCTCTTCTGGGGCAGCCCCGTGGAGCAGGCGCCTGGCAGGAGCGGGCAGGGCCTGGGCCGTGCCGCCCAGGGGGTTCAGGAGCCTGGGCTGAGGGCTGAGGCAGGGATGGGGCAGGCTCTGCGCCCCGGCCACCCTTGGGTCATGCTGCGGGCCCCCAGGCTGCCAGCTTCTGGCTCACGTTGTGCAGGGGGTGCGGCAGGGTCCGCGGGCCGGCCTGGGCCACACGGGGGCTGGGAGGGGGCCTGAGGTCACCCCCCTGCGGGCTGCCCTGCCTGTCTGGCCCCGGCAGAGGGCCGGCCCGGCGCCACCAGCTGCTGGGCGCAGAGCCCGGGGCCTCGCAGTGGCCGGCGTCATGGGGACACGCCTGGGGCGGGGCTGTCGGGTGCCCTGCTCCCCCGGTCTGGGCTCCTGCAGCCGGCAGGGCGGGACGGGACTCGTGTTGCTCAGAGGGTGCCTGGCCGCCCCGGGACGCAGCCTGCGCGGTCGCCGTGCGCCCCTCAGCAGTGAACCCCCGCCGCTATTTCCCTCGCCCCCGACGAACGACTGTCTGCTCCCTGGGGCTCCCGTTTCCCAGCAAACCCCGTTCATCCCGCGTCCGGTTAGTCTCCATCTCACTGGCTGCCCCCGCTAGCCGGGGCTGCCCTGAGCCTCGCCAGCCTGTCCTTGCCTGGGTCCCCGCCGCGGCCGCCTTGGGAAAGCCGGCAGCCCGAGAGCTGCCCTGCCCTCTGCGCCAGGGGCTGGTTGGAGCGGCCGTCCTGTCGCACACTCAGGACTTCTGCCATTTCCCCTGCGGGTCCTTCAGTGGCCCGGGGCGGGTATGGGGTGGGCCCGGCGGCTTGTCACCCTTCAGTTTATCCATTTGTTTCCAAACCTCGTCTAAGGACGCCCCAGACTGGGACAGACCCTCAGGTTTGTCACCTGCAAAGTCTGGCTCCGGCTTGGGGACCCCCCAGTATCCTCAGCCGTGGAGACCGGAGCAAAGACTCCGCTTCTCCGCAGTGACCCTATCGTCCTTGCGGGCGCCTCTGGCATCTCGGGCGTCCAGGGCCCACTGGCTGTGGCAGCTTCCTGCTTCTGCTGGACTTCGCTTCGCCTGCCGTGGCCTGCCAGGGCGTCTCCTTTCCCACTGGCGTTCGCGTTGTACAGGACCCGTCTGCCTCCGTCACCTCTTGGCTGTGCTGCCTGGCCCTGGCGGTGCGCACGGGGGTCTGAATTCAGGGATACAGTCTGTCGGAGCCTCTGTTACGGTGCTTCTGCAAAGTGTCCATGCAGTTTGCAGGCGTTTCCCTCGCGACTGCTCCTTTGACTGTCCATTTGTGCAGCTCCCTTTGGGCCGAGGCGGGTTTCCTGGCGGGAGGCACCAGGGGCTGCCCTACATTGAGATGTGCCACCGGGCTGAGGGCAGTGTCTGGGCCGGGTGCCCCTTGTGCGCAGGCGCCCGACGGGTGCTCCAGTGCGTCTGTCATGTACCCTTGAGGCCCTACCTGGCACCGGCAGGGGCGGGGGGGGGAGCAGGGCTCCGGGCCCCTGACCTGCTGATGCTCTGTGCAGGGTCCCTGGTGGGCGTCGGTGACGTGGTCTCGCAGCAGCTGGTGGAGCGAAGGGGCCTGCATGGACACAGCACCCGCAGAACGCTGAAGATGATGGGCATCGGGTTCTGCTTTGTGGTGAGTGCTGGCCCCCCCCCGTGCCGAGGGGGCAGGGACCCCGGGGGCAGGGCGCGTGCCGAGGGAGCAGGGTGGGGCCAGGGGCGCGTGCCGAGGGAGCAGGGACCCCGGGGGCAGGGCGCGTGCCGAGGAGCAGGGTGGGTGCAGGGCGTGTGCCGAAGGAGCAGGGGCCCCGGGGGCAGGGCGGGTGCCGAGGGGGCAGGGTGGGGGCAGGGCGTGTGCCGAGGGAGCAGGGACCCCGGGGGCAGGGCGCGTGCTGAGGGGCAGGGTGGGGGCAGGGCGCGTGCCGAGGGAGCAGGGACCCCGGGGGCAGGGCGTGTGCCGAGGGGGCAGGGTGGGGGCAGGGAGTGTGCCGAGGGAGCAGGGTGGGGGCAGGGCGTGTGCCGAGGGAGCAGGGGCCCCAGGGGCAGGGCGGGGTGCCGAGGGGGCAGGGCGGGGGCAGGGCGTGTGCTGAGGGAGCAGGGACCCCGGGGGCAGGGCGTGTGCCTAGGGGGCAGGGTGGGGGCAGGGCGGGTGCCGGGGGAGCAGGGTGGGGGCAGGGCGTGTGCCGAGGGGGCAGGGTGGGGGCAGGGCGTGTGCCGAGGGAGCAGGGACCCCGGGGGCAGGGCGCGTGCCGAGGGGGCAGGGTGGGGGCAGGGCGTGTGCTGAGGGAGCAGGGACCCCGGGGGCAGGGTGTGTGCCTAGGGGGCAGGGTGGGGGCAGGGCGGGTGCCGGGGGAGCAGGGTGGGGGCAGGGCGTGTGCCGAGGGGGCAGGGTGGGGGCAGGGCGTGTGCTGAGGGAGCAGGGACCCCGGGGGCAGGGTGTGTGCCTAGGGGGCAGGGTGGGGGCAGGGCGGGTGCCGGGGGAGCAGGGTGGGGGCAGGGCGTGTGCCGAGGGGGCAGGGTGGGGGCAGGGCGTGTGCTGAGGGAGCAGGGGCCCCGGGGGCAGGGCGCGTGCCGAGGGGGCAGGGTGGGGGCAGGGCGGGTGCCGGGGGAGCAGGGACCCCGGGGGCAGGGCGGGTGCCGAGGGAGCAGGGTGGGGGCAGGGCGTGTGCTGAGGGAGCAGGGACCCCGGGGGCAGGGCGCGTGCCGAGGGGGCAGGGGTGGGGGCAGGGCGGGTGCCGGGGGAGCAGGGACCCCGGGGGCAGGGCGGGTGCCGAGGGAGCAGGGGCCCCGGGGGCAGGGCGCGTGCCGAGGGGGCAGGGTTGGGGGCAGGGCGCGTGCCGGGGGAGCAGGGGGCCCGGGGGCAGGGCGGGTGCCGGGGGAGCAGGGGTCCCGGGGGCAGGGCGGGTGCCGAGGGAGCAGGGGCCCCGGGGCAGGGCGCGTGCCGAGGGGGCAGGGTGGGGGCAGGGCGCGTGCCGGGGGAGCAGGGGCCCGGGGGCAGGGCGGGTGCCGGGGGAGCAGGGGTCCCGGGGGCAGGGCGGGTGCCGGGGGAGCAGGGGTCCCGGGGGCAGGGCGGGTGCCGGGGGAGCAGGGGCCCCGGGGGCAGGGCGGGTGCCGGGGGAGCAGGGGCCCCGGGGGCAGGGCGGGTGCCGGGGGAGCAGGGACCCGGGGGCAGGGCGGGTGCCGGGGGAGCAGGGACCCGGGGGCAGGGCGGGTGCCGGGGGAGCAGGGGACCCGGGGGCAGGGCGGGTGCCGGGGGAGCAGGGGCCCCGGGGGCAGGGCGGGAGCCGGGGAGCAGGGCCCCGGGGCAGGCGGAGCGGGGAGCAGGGGCCCCGGGGGCAGGGCGCGTGCCGAGGGGGCAGGGTGGGGGCAGGGCGCGTGCCGGGGGAGCAGGGGGCCCGGGGGCAGGGCGGGTGCCGGGGGAGCAGGGGTCCCGGGGGCAGGGCGGGTGCCGGGGGAGCAGGGGTCCCGGGGGCAGGGCGGGAGCCGGGGGAGCAGGGGCCCCGGGGGCAGGGCGCGTGCCGAGGGGGCAGGGTGGGGGCAGGGCGCGTGCCGGGGGAGCAGGGGGCCCGGGGGCAGGGCGGGTGCCGGGGGAGCAGGGGTCCCGGGGGCAGGGCGGGTGCCGGGGGAGCAGGGGTCCCGGGGGCAGGGCGGGTGCCGGGGGAGCAGGGGCCCCGGGGGCAGGGCGGGGTGCCGGGGGAGCAGGGGCCCCGGGGGCAGGGCGGGTGCCGGGGGAGCAGGGACCCGGGGGCAGGGCGGGTGCCGGGGGAGCAGGGACCCGGGGGCAGGGCGGGTGCCGGGGGAGCAGGGGCCCCGGGGGCAGGGCGGGTGCCGGGGGAGCAGGGGCCCCGGGGGCAGGGCGGGAGCCGGGGGAGCAGGGGCCCCGGGGGCAGGGCGCGTGCCGGGGGAGCAGGGGTCCCAGGGGCAGGGCGCGTCCCATCATGCCGTGTATGGAGCTGGTCTTAGCCCCGTGCAATGGGGTTGCTGGGGGCACCGCGGAGGGTCACATCGGGGCGAATTGCTCAGAACCAGGGAGACTTCCAGCCCGGGCCTGGGGTCCCCTCTCTGAGGCACCAACCCAGCCCCCCCCCCCCCGAGGCGGCTGTCCCCGCGCTGGCCAGGGAGCAGCCCCGCAGCCGGCCCAGCGCTCCCTGCAGGGGTGTTAGCTGCGGCCGGGTTGCTAGTTGGTGGCGTTTCCCTCGACTGGTCGACAGGCCCTTCCCGTCCCTCCTTTGAGACGTACCAGAGCCCCCCAGCCCCCCCGTGTTCCAGGGCCCAGCGCCCCCCCGCCCAGCCTGGGACGGGACAGGACAGGGGCTCACGGCACGGCTCAGCCATGTGGGGACAGACCCTGGGAGCCTGGGGGGGCATCGCCCCGAGGAGCCGCACGCCCACCGCACCGGCGGGGCACCGGCCCAGCACCCCCCTTCAAGGGCGCCCCCCCCTTCGCGGCTGTCGGCCAGACCCGGCCCCAGGGACGCTCTGCTTTGTGCTCCGGGCCGTCGGGACGCTGCTCGAAAGCGCTGGGCGGGGATCGCCGGCCGCCCCGCCACCGTCTGACGAGAGCCACGCCCCTCTCCCCGCAGGGCCCCGTGGTGGGGGGCTGGTACCAGCTCCTGGATCGACTGGTCCCGGGATCCGGCCGGGCGGTGGCGCTGAAGAAGATGCTGCTGGATCAGGTCCGTGGAGGCCGCGTTTCCGGGCGAGGGGGCTGTGGGGTGGGGACACGGAGGGGTGGGCTTGCAGGAGAGGGCTGGCGGGGGGCAGCCCTGTGGGGGCTGGAGGATGTGGGTGCCCAGAAGGGGCTTAGGGGCTGAGGGAGGCTGGGGGGGCTGCCTTGCGGGAGGGGTACATCCCTGCCCCCACAGCTGGGTGTGTTTGCACATGGCCCTGCACCCGTCGTTCTGCCTGGACTGGCTGGGGCTGGGGCCCGGGGCTGCCCCACGGCCGTGCCAGCCAACGGAAGGAGTTCCCTTGGCCGTGCGCCCCAAGTCCCTGGCTGTCGCCCTGGCAGCAGGCCGGACGCTGGGCGGCCCATGGACCCAGGGCTCCGGGCTCAGAGCGGGCGCCTGTGTTGCAAGCCGGGCTGGGGAGTCCCGGGCGGCCCCCCAGTGGAGATGGGAGCTGGTGGGGCTGGGCTGGAGGCCCCCCACGGTGCCCCCCCCACTCTCGCCAGAGCTCAGGCCGAGCCCCCGCCCTGCGCCAGGGCCTGGCCCAGCTGAGCCTGTCCACCAGCGCGCCCGGCCTGCCTGTGCCCGGCGCCCCTCAGGCGGCGCAGAGCCCCGAAACGCCAGCCAGCAGCCTCTGCCAGGCGCCCTGTGCACGTCCTCCTGCAGGGGCCCTGACTCCGGCTCCCTTCCAGGGCGGGTTTGCGCCCTGCTTCCTGGGCTGCTTCCTGGCCATCGCCGGGGCGCTCAACGGCCTGTCTGCCGAGGAGAACTGGGCCAAGATCCGCAGGGTGAGTCCCGAGCCAGCCGGGGGCGCGAGGGCCACTGGGAACTGCAGCCTGTGCCGCTGCCTGGGCCCTTGGGGGGGTGTTACTGGGGGCGCCGGGAGGAGCCCGGGGAGTCACTAGGTGCAGAGATATGTGTGTGGGGGGGGGTGCTACTGGAGGAGCCCGGGGGAGTCGCTAGGTGCAGAGATATGTGTGTGTGGGGGGGTGTTACTGGAGGAGCCCGGGGGGGTTGCTAGGTGCAGAGATATGTGTGTGTGGGGGGGTGTTACTGGAGGAGCCCGGGGGGGTTGCTAGGTGCAGAGATATGTGTGTGTGGGGGGGTGTTACTGGAGGAGCCCGGGGGGTTGCTAGGTGCAGAGATATGTGTGTGTGGGGGGGTGTTACTGGAGGAGCCCGGGGGGGTTGCTAGGTGCAGAGATATGTGTGTGGGGGGGGGTGCTACTGGAGGAGCCCGGGGGAGTCGCTAGGTGCAGAGATATGTGTGTGTGGGGGGGTGTTACTGGAGGAGCCCGGGGGAGTCACTAGGTGCAGAGATATGTGTGTGTGGGGGGTGTTACTGGAGGAGCCCAGGGGGGTTGCTAGGTGCAGAGATATGTGTGTGTGGGGGGGTGTTACTGGAGGAGCCCGGGGGGGGGGGTCGCTAGGTGCAGAGATATGTGTGTGTGGGGGGGTGTTACTGGAGGAGGCCGGGGGGGGGGTTGCTAGGTGCAGAGATATGTGTGTGTGGGGGGGTGTTACTGGAGGAGCCCGGGGGGGTCGCTAGGTGCAGAGATATGTGTGTGGGGGGGGTGTTACTGGAGGAGCCCAGGGGGGTTGCTAGGTGCAGAGATATGTGTGTGTGGGGCGGGGGTGTTACTGGAGGAGCCCGGGGGGGGGGGGTCGCTAGGTGCAGAGATATGTGTGTGTGGGGGGGTGTTACTGGAGGAGGCCGGGGGGGGGGTTGCTAGGTGCAGAGATATGTGTGTGTGGGGGGGTGTTACTGGAGGAGCCCGGGGGGGTCGCTAGGTGCAGAGATATGTGTGTGGGGGGGGTGTTACTGGAGGAGCCCAGGGGGGTTGCTAGGTGCAGAGATATGTGTGTGTGGGGGGGTGTTACTGGAGGAGCCCAGGGGGGTTGCTAGGTGCAGAGATATGTGTGTGTGGGGGGGTGTTACTGGAGGAGCCCGGGGGGGGGGGGTTGCTAGGTGCAGAGATATGTGTGTGTGGGGGGGTGTTACTGGAGGAGCCCGGGGGGGGGGTTGCTAGGTGCAGAGATATGTGTGTGTGGGGGGGTGTTACTGGAGGAGCCCAGGGGGGGGGGGGTTGCTAGGTGCAGAGATATGTGTGTGGGGGGGGTGCTACTGGAGGAGCCCGGGGGAGTCGCTAGGTGTAGAGATATGTGTGTGTGGGGGGGTGTTACTGGAGGAGCCCGGGGGGGGGGGTTGCTAGGTGCAGAGATATGTGTGTGGGGGGGGTGCTACTGAGGAGCCCGGGGGAGTCGCTAGGTGCAGAGATATGTGTGTGTGGGGGGGTGTTACTGGAGGAGCCCGGGGGGGTCGCTAGGTGCAGAGATATGTGTGTGTGGGGGGGTGTTACTGGAGGAGCCCGGGGGGGTTGCTAGGTGCAGAGATATGTGTGTGTGGGGGGGTGTTACTGGAGGAGCCCGGGGGGGTTGCTAGGTGCAGAGATATGTGTGTGTGGGGGGGGTGTTACTGGAGGAGCCCGGGGGAGTCACTAGGTGCAGAGATATGTGTGTGTGGGGGGGTGTTACTGGAGGAGCCCGGGGGGGGGGGGTTGCTAGGTGCAGAGATATGTGTGTGTGGGGGGGTGTTACTGGAGGAGCCCGGGGGGGTTGCTAGGTGCAGAGATATGTGTGTGGGGGGGTGTTACTGGAGGAGCCCGGGGGGTTGCTAGGTGCAGAGATATGTGTGTGGGGGGGGTGCTACCTGAGGAGCCCGGGGGGTTGCTAGGTGCAGAGATATGTGTGTGTGGGGGGGTGTTACTGGAGGAGCCCGGGGGGGTTGCTAGGTGCAGAGATATGTGTGTGTGTGGGGGGGGTGCTACCGGAGGAGCCCAGGGGGGTTGCTAGGTGCAGAGATATGTGTGGGGGGGGTGTTACTGGAGGAGCCCGGGGGGGTTGCTAGGTGCAGAGATATGTGTGGGGGGGGTGTTACTGGAGGAGCCCGGGGGGGTTGCTAGGTGCAGAGATATGTGTGGGGGGGGTGTTACTGGAGGAGCCCGGGGGGGTTGCTAGGTGCAGAGATATGTGTGTGTGGGGGGGTGTTACTGGAGGAGCCTGGGGGGGTTGCTAGGTGCAGAGATATGTGTGTGTGGGGGGGGGTGTTACTGGAGGAGCCCGGGGGGGTTGCTAGGTGCAGAGATATGTGTGTGTGTGGGGGGGGTGTTACTGGAGGAGCCCGGGGGGGTTGCTAGGTGCAGAGATATGTGTGTGTGGGGGGGGGTGTTACTGGAGGAGCCCGGGGGCGTTGCTAGGTGCAGAGATATGTGTGTGTGGGGGGGGGTGTTACTGGAGGAGCCCGGGGGGGTTGCTAGGTGCAGAGATATGTGTGTGTGGGGGGGGGTGTTACTGGAGGAGCCCGGGGGGGTTGCTAGGTGCAGAGATATGTGTGTGTGTGGGGGGTGTTACTGGAGGAGCCCGGGGGGGTTGCTAGGTGCAGAGATATGTGTGGGGGGGGTGTTACTGGAGGAGCCCGGGGGGGTTGCTAGGTGCAGAGATATGTGTGTGTGGGGGGGTTGCTAGGTGCAGAGATATGTGTGGGGGGGGGTGTTACTGGAGGAGCCCGGGGGGGTTGCTAGGTGCAGAGATGTGTGTGTGGGGGGGGTGTTACTGGAGGAGCCCGGGGGGGTTGCTAGGTGCAGAGATATGTGTGTGTGGGGGGGTGTTACTGGAGGAGCCCGGGGGGTTGCTAGGTGCAGAGATATGTGTGTGTGGGGGGGTGTTACTGGAGGAGCCCGGGGGGGGGGGGTTGCTAGGTGCAGAGATATGTGTGTGTGGGGGGTGTTACTGGAGGAGCCCGGGGGGGTTGCTAGGTGCAGAGATATGTGTGTGTGGGGGGGTGTTACTGGAGGAGCCCGGGGGGGTTGCTAGGTGCAGAGATATGTGTGGGGGGGGTGTTACTGGAGGAGCCCGGGGGGGTTGCTAGGTGCAGAGATATGTGTGTGTGGGGGGGTGTTACTGGAGGAGCCCGGGGGGTTGCTAGGTGCAGAGATATGTGTGGGGGGGGTGTTACTGGAGGAGCCCGGGGGGGTTGCTAGGTGCAGAGATATGTGTGTGTGTGGGGGTGTTACTGGAGGAGCCCGGGGGGGTTGCTAGGTGCAGAGATATGTGTGTGGGGGGGGGTGTTACTGGAGGAGCCCGGGGGGGGGGGGGGTTGCTAGGTGCAGAGATATGTGTGTGTGGGGGGGGTGTTACTGGAGGAGCCCGGGGGGGGGGGTCGCTAGGTGCAGAGATATGTGTGTGTGGGGGGGTGTTACTGGAGGAGCCCGGGGGGGTTGCTAGGTGCAGAGATATGTGTGGGGGGGGTGTTACTGGAGGAGCCCGGGGGGTTGCTAGGTGCAGAGATATGTGTGTGTGTGGGGGGGTGCTACCGGAGGAGCCCAGGGGGGTTGCTAGGTGCAGAGATATGTGTGGGGGGGGTGTTACTGGAGGAGCCCGGGGGGGTTGCGGAGGGTCAGGGGGCTGGGGGAGCTCCAAACAGGCGTGCGTTGGTGGGACACTCAGGTGTGTCTAGTTCCGGTCACACTGCTTGGAGGCAGGGCTGGGCTTCTCCTCTCAAAGGCACCAGCCCGTCCCCAGAGCACGTCGGGTCCCCACCGGGGTCCCCAGAAGTCTCCCAAGCCGCCCCTCCGACAGCCGGCTCCCTGGCTCGCCCCCGCAGCCCGGCTCCTCCGCAGGCCGGGCGTGAGCCCAGCCTCAGCAATAAAGAGCCGGGCCCGGGCCCAGCCACCCTGCCTCCCGTCTGCCCCGCGTTGTGCCCTGACAGGCCGCCTGCCCCGGGGGAACTCGGGAGAGGACGGAGCAGGGGAGGGAGCAGGCCCCACGCAAGCCAGAGGCCTCAGCTGCAACGGTCACCCCAGACTTGTCGCAGGGACGGAGCAAACTGCAGCCTCCCGGCAAGTCCCTGCCCCCGCCCGCCCTCGGCAGGCCCTGGGTCCCTTGTGGGGATGCGGCCGGGAGAGCTGAGGTGCAGGACGCCCCAGGGCCTTCTCCCCTCCTGCCCTGGGCACGACGCCCATTCTCACTGGGCAGAATTCCAGCCCTCCAGCGGGTGCCAGCCACGAGCCCTCCCGGGGCAGCCCCCAGCCATGCCTGGCTCAGTTGCTGTCACAACGTTCCCGGGAAGGCGCCTCTGATCTGCCTGGGCATCTTCCATGGGCCTGGCCAGCCGGGCCCTCAGCCGGGCCAGCCCTCCCTAGGGGCTGCTCCAGCAGCTTGGGGTGTTTCCCCCGTCGTGCGGGGAGACCCCAGCGCCGGCCCAAACCCCAGCGAGCCCCTGCCCAGCCCGTTCCCAGCCCGCCACACCCCTCCTCGCCGCGGGGCTGGCCACTTGGCACGTGGAGGGGCAGACACCCGGCGGTGGCAGGAGCGACCAGCGGGGGGTGTTTGTCAGACAGCGTCCCGGGGCGTTACAGGAGCTCTGGGGAGCCATGGGGGCAGCAGAGCAGGAGGGGGTGTTACTGGAGCCCCCTGGCGGGTGACCTGGACAGATTAGAGGACTGGGCCAAAAGAAACCTGAGGAGGTTGAACAAGGACGAGAGCAGAGTCCTGCCCTTGGGAGGGAGAATCCCAAACACTGGTACAGGCTGGGGACCGACTGGCTGGGGATGAGAAGCTGGAGATGAGTCACCAGGGCGCCCTGGTAGCCAAGGCGGCTAATGGCGTATTGGGGGCATTAGGAGGAGCGTTGCCAGCAGATCCAGAGATGTCATCATTCCCCTTTATTCGGCTTTGGTGAGGCCACATCTGGAGTATTGTGTCCAGTTCTGGGCCCCCCATACACAAAGGACGTGGACGCGTTGGAGAGGGGCCAGTGGAGGGCGACCGAAATGATTCGGGGGCTGGAGCAGGAGGCCTGCGAGGAGAGGCTGAGGGACTTGGGTCTGTTCAGTCTGCAGAAGAGCAGAGTGGGGGGGGTTGAGAGCAGCCTGCAGCTCCCTGCCGGGGGTCCAGAGGGGCTGGCGAGAGGCTGGGCTCAGGTGGCAGGTGGCAGAGGGAGGCGCGATGGGCTCGTGTTGGGGGGGTCTGGGTTGGCGATTGGGGCGAGGTCCCTCGGCGGGTGGGCGGAAGGATCGGCCCGGGCTGGTTCTCCGCACCGCGGGGGCGATGGAGGAGCAGCGACGCGGGGGAGGGGAAGGCGCAGCAGGGAGCCGGCCGCGAGCGGGGAGCGTGTAACGGGCCATGGGTGGGCAGCAGGGGTGACACGGAACCCGCAGCCGGCCCCTCGTGCGGCCAC